>NC_060182.1:50473305-51073305 GCF_021184085.1 Oncorhynchus gorbuscha | reverse complement strand
AATAATAAACGTATTATTTCACCTGGCAAGTTGAAAGCTTACAAAATCTGGAATAGAAAAGGCGATTCAAAACGGTCTAAAGCCATTTCGGCATCAACAGCCATTATTGATGAATTTAGTTTTTTAGCATATTGTATCAAAAAGAAACATGTTCTTGCAATTGTTTTTTAAGTGTCTATTTTTAATAAGCCGTGTTTCATGAATATGTATCAAGTCTGGTAAGACTTGCCATTCTATTGCTTTTGTTTTTATTTTATTGTCACAATTTATTAAACTTATGGGTCTGAAATCCGTAGGGGACTACAGATTTTCCTGTTTTTAATATACCTGAAATAACTGTTTGATACACATAACTAGGAAGCACTGAATAGAGTGACATGTCTGTTGTCATTTGTGTAAATAGGGATTGTTAAATACAATTCCATAGGAAAGCTATCCATTCCTGGTGCTTTTTAAAGAAGGCTATAGGATCAATGTTGTTAAATTTGGACTTATATAGATTTTCTCAGAAGCTTTTAAAATGTTCATTAATCATGTTATAATTAACGCATTTATATATTTTAAAAGTGGTTGGGCATTATTTCAATTTGTGAGGGCTGCAAGATTTTTTTTCCAGGTTTACATTTAGCAGACACTTTTATCCAGAGTGACTTAGAAGATGCATTTTAATTTCAACTAGTCTCCCATGGGAATTAAACCCACACCACTGGCATTAAATCAAATCAAATTTTATTTGTCACATACACATGGTTAGCAGATGTTAATGCGAGTGTAGCGAAATGCTTGTGCTTCTAGTTCCGACAATGCAGTAATAACCAACAAGTAATCTAACTAACAATTCCAAAACTACTGTCTCATACACAGTGTAAGGGGATAAAGAATATGTACATAAGGATATATGAATGAGTGATGGTACAGAGCAGCAAAGGCAAGATACAGTAGATGGTATTGAGTACAGTATATACATATGAATAAGATGAGTATGTAAACAAAGTGGCATAGTTAAAGTGGCTAGTGATACATGTATTACATAAGGATGCAGTCGATGATATAGAGTACAGTATATACGTATGCATATGAGATGAATAATGTAGGGTAAGTAACATTATATAAGGTAGCATTGTTTAAAGTGGCTAGTGATATATTTACATCATTTTCCATCAATTCCCATTATTAAAGTGGCTGGAGTTGAGTCAGTGTCAGTGTCAGTGTGTTGGCAGCAGCCACTCAATGTTAGTGGTGGCTGTTTAACAGTCTGATGGCCTTGAGATAGAAGCTGTTTTTCAGTCTCTCGGTCCCAGCTTTGATGCACCTGTACTGACCTCGCCTTCTGGATGATAGCGGGGTGAACAGGCAGTGGCTCGGGTGGTTGATGTCCTTGATGATCTTTATGGCCTTCCTGTAACATCGGGTGGTGTAGGTGTCCTGGAGGGCAGGTAGTTTGCCCCCGGTGATGCGTTGTGCAGACCTCACTACCCTCTGGAGAGCCTTACAGTTGAGGGCGGAGCAGTTGCCATACCAGGCGGTGATACAGCCCGACAGGATGCTCTCAATTGTGCATCTGTAGAAGTTTGTGAGTGCTTTTGGTGACAAGCCAAATTTCTTCAGCCTCCTGAGGTTGAAGAGGCGCTGCTGCGCCTTCTTCACGATGCCGTCTGTGTGAGTGGACCAATTCAGTTTGTCTGTGATGTGTATGCCGAGGAACTTAAAACTTGCTACCCTCTCCACTACTGTTCCATCGATGTGGATAGGGGGGTGTTCCCTCTGCTGTTTCCTGAAGTCCACAATCATCTCCTTAGTTTTGTTGACGTTGAGTGTGAGGTTATTTTCCTGACACCACACTCCGAGGGCCCTCACCTCCACCCTGTAGGCCGTCTCGTCGTTGTTGGTAATCAAGCCTACCACTGTTTTGTCGTCCGCAAACTTGATGATTGAGTTGGAGGTGTGCATGGCCACGCAGTCGTGGATGAACAGGGAGTACAGGAGAGGGCCCAGAACGCACCCTTGTGGGGCCCCAGTGTTGAGGATCAGCGGGGAGGAGATGTTGCCTACCCTCACCACCTGGGGGCGGCCCGTCAGGAAGTCCAGTACCCAGTTGCACAGGGCGGGGTCGAGACCCAGGGTCTCGAGCTTGATGACGAGCTTGGAGGGCACTATGGTGTTGAATGCCGAGCTGTAGTCGATGAACAGCATTCTCACATAGGTATTCGTCTTGTCCAGATGGGTTAGGGCAGTGTGCAGTGTGGTTGAGATTGCATCATCTGTGGACCTATTTGGGCGGTAAGCAAATTGGAGTGGGTCTAGGGTGTCAGGTAGGGTGGAGGTGATATGGTCCTTGACTAGTCTCTCAAAGCACTTCATGATGACGGAAGTGAGTGCTACGGGGCGGTAGTCGTTTAGCTCAGTTACCTTAGCTTTCTTAGGAACAGGAACAATGGTGGCCCTCTTGAAGCATGTGGGAACAGCAGACTGGTATAGGGATTGATTGAATATGTCCGTAAACACACTGGCCAGCTGGCCTGCGCATGCTCTGATGGCGCGGCTGGGGATGTCGTCTGGGCCTGCAGCCTTGCGAGGGTTAACACGTTTAAATGTCTTACTCACCTCGGCTGCAGTGAAGGAGAGACCGCATGTTTTCATGGCAGGCCGTGTCAGTGGCACTGTATTGTCCTCAAAGTGGGCAACAAAGTTATTTAGTCTGCCTGGGAGCAAGACATCCTGGTCCGTGACTGGGCTGGATTTCTTCTTGTAGTCCGTGATTGACTGTAGACCCTGCCACATGCCTCTTGTGTCTGAGCCGTTGAATTGAGATTCTACTTTGTCTCTGTACTGACGCTTAGCTTGTCTGATAGCCTTGCGGGGGAATAGCTGCACTGTTTGTATTCGGTCATGTTACCAGACACCTTGCCCTGATTAAAAGCAGTGGTTCGCGCTTTCAGTTTCACGCAAATGCTGCCATCAATCCACGGTTTCTGGTTAGGGAATGTTTTAATCGTTGCTATGGGAACGACATCTTCAACACACGTTCTAATGAACTCGCACACCGAATCAGCGTATTCGTCAATATTGTTATCTGACGCAATACGAAACATATCCCAGTCCACGTGATGGAAGCAGTCTTAGAGTGTGGAGTCAGCTTGGTCGGACCAGCGTTGGACAGACCTCAGCGTGGGAGCCTCTTGTTTTAGTTTCTGTCTGTAGGCAGGGATCAACAAAATGGAGTCGTGGTCAGCTTTTCCGAAAGTGGGGCGGAGCAGGGCCTTATATGCGTCGTGGAAGTTAGAGTAACAGTGATCCAAGGTTTTTCCACCCCTAGTTGCGCAATCGATATGCTGATAAAATTTAGGGAGTCTTGTTTTCAGATTAGCCTTGTTAAAATCCCCAGCTACAATGAATGCAGCCTCCGGATAAATGGTTTCCAGTTTGCAAAGAGTTAAATAAAGTTTGTTCAGAGCCATCAATGTGTCTGCTTGGGGGGGGGGATATATACGGCTTTGATTATAATCGAAGATAATTATCTTGGTAGATAATGCGGTCTTCATTTGGTTGTGAGGAATTCTAAATCAGGTGAGCAGAAGGATTTGAGTTCCTGTATGTTTCTTTCATCACACCATGTCTCGTTAGCCATAAGGCATATGCCCCCGCCCCTCTTCTTACCATAATATATAATATATGCCATTTAGCAGACGCTTTTATCCAAAGCGACTTACAGTCATGTGTGCATACATTCTACGTATGGGTGGTCCCGGGGATCGAACCCACTACCCTGGCGTTACAAGCGCCATGCTCTACCAACTGAGCTACAGATGTCTGTTTCTGTCGGCGCGATGCGTGGAGAAACCCGTTGGCTGCACCGCCTCGGATAGCGTCTCTCCAGTGAGCCATGTTTCCGTGAAGCAAAGAACGTTACAGTCTCTGATGTCCCTCTGGAATGCTACCCTTGCTCGGATTTCATCAACCTTGTTGTCAAGACTTTGGCAAGAAGAATGCTAGGGAGTGGTGCACGGTGTGCCCGTCTCCGGAGTCTGACCAGAAAACCGCCTCGTTTCCCTCTTTTTCAGAGTCGTTTTTTGGGGTCGCTGCATGAGATCCATTCCGCTGTCCTGTTTGAAAGGCAGAACACAGGATCCGCGTCGCGAAAAACATATTCTTGGTCGTACTGATGGTGAGTTGACGCTGATCTTATATTCAGTAGTTCTTCTCGACTGTATGTAATGAAACCTAAGATGACCTGGAGTACTAAGATGACCTGGAGTACTAGTGGGTCCTTCTGTAGCTCAGTTGGTAGAGCATGGCGCTTGTAACGCCAGGGTAGTGGGTTCAATTCCCGGGACCACCCAAACGTAGAATGTATGCACACATGACTGTAAGTCGCTTTGGATAAAAGTGTCTGCTAAATGGCATATATATATATAATGTAAGAAATAACACGTAAAAAAAAAAAAAAAACTGCATAGTTTCCTAGGAACGTGAAGCGAGGCGGCCATCTCTGTCGGCTCTGGAAGTTAAGTGCCATGCTCTATCAACTGAGCCACACAAGATCATTAACTAAGATGCTTTATTTAAGGTTAACCTGTAGTTGTTGGCTCTCTTCAAAAGTAAAGGTCATATTCCTGCTTATGTTCAGATATTTTTTATTTTTTATTCTTGAATAGCTTTTCTTATTTTGAGAAAACAAGGAGTTGTTTTTTGTAGTTGGGAATAGTAATCTCCAGATGTCCTGTAAATTATTTGTATAGATGACATTTTTCAGCCTCTTCGGATGATCCTTGAATTGCATTTTATTTGCTACGTCTGTCAATCTTATGTATTATTCAGGTCGCATGCTAAAATAATAGTTATTGTGTGGATTTGATTTAATATAGCTTGAATTCCTACTAAAAACACTAGATTTGCCCCTGGTGGGATATACAATGAAATCAATGTGTATTATTCCCCATGTAAGATAGAATTCAACACTAGAAAACAAACCACGTTTGCTGACAATATCTTTAAGTGTTGAAGAACCATGTGATTTTTCCCCATCATTATTGTATACACTACATACAGTGCCGTCGGAAAGTATTCAGGCCCCTTGACTTTTTCAGATTTTGTTACAGCCTTATTCTAAAACTGATTAAATCATTTTTTTCCACATCAATCTACACACAATACCTCATAATGAAAACCCCCAAAAGTTTTCTTGAAATGTTTGCTAATTTATATAAAATTGTAAACGGAAATCTCTGCAGACCCTCTCAAGTTCTGCCAGGTTGGATGGGGAGCGTTGCTGCACAGCTATTTTCAGGTCTCTCCAGAGATGTCCAATCTGGTTCAAGGCTGAGCTCTGGCTGGGCAACTCAAGGGCATTCAGAGACTTGTCCCGAAGCCACTCCTGTGTTGTCTTGGCCTTAGGGTCGTTGTGCTGTTGGAAGGTGGAACCTTTACCCCAGTCAAAAGACCTGAGCACTCTGGAGCAGGTTTTCATCAAGGATCTCTATGTACTTTGCTCCGTTAATCTTTGCCTCGATCCTGACTAGTCTTGCTGCCACTGAAAAACGTCCCCACAGCATGATGATGCCACCACCATGCTTCACCATATGGATGGTGCCAGGTTTCCTCCAGACGTAATGCTTGGCATTCAGGCCAAAGTGTTCAATCTTGGTGTCATCCGAACAGAAAATCTTGTTTCTCATGGTCTGAGAGTCTTTAAGTGCCTCTTGGCAAACTCCAAGCCGGCTGTCATGTGCCTTCCATCTGGCCACTATACTTGGTGGAGTGCTACAGCGAAGGTTGTCCTTCTGGAAGGTTCTCCCATCTCCACAAAGGAACTCTAGAGCCCTGTCAGAGTGACCATTGGGTTCTTGGTCACCTCCCTGACAAAGGCCCTCTCCCGATTGCTCAGTTTGATTGACCACTGACTCAAAGAGCTCCCATCCTGCTCCACGACACAGTAGCAGCCTTATTCAAGTTTCTAAAGACGGTTGACATCTAGTGTAAGCCCTAGGAAGTGCAACTTTATCCATATCACACTGTGTATTCAATAGGGGCTGGATTGAAAATTTACCAACCTCAGATTTTCCACTTCCTGTTTGGATTTCTTCTCAGGTTTTTGCCTGCCATATGAGTTCTGTTATACTCACAGACATGATTCAAACAGTTTTAGAAACGCCAGAGTGTTTTCTATCCAATACTAATACTATTTTAATGTATTAGCAACAAGGACTGAGGAGCAGACCGTTGACTCTGGGCACCTTTCATTCAAGTTACTCAATACTGACCCTGCACCCATAAGCAGTTAAGAATGATGGAGGCCACTGTGTTCTTGGGTCCTTCAATACTTCATACATTGTTTTGGTACCCTTCCCCAGATCAGTGCCTCGACACAATCCTGTCTCAGTGCTCTATGGACGATTCCTTCGACCTCGTGGCTTGGTTTTTGCTCTGACATGCACCATCAACTGTGAGACTTTATATAGACAAATGTGTGCCTTTCCAAATCATGTCCAATCAACAGGTGGACTCAAGTTGTAGAAACATCTCAAGGATGATCAATGGAAACAGGATGCACTTGAGCTCAATTTTGAGTCTCACAGTCAAGGGTCTAAATACTTATCTAAACAAGGTATTTGTCTTTTTATTTTTTATACATTTGCAAAAATTCTAAAAAGCTGTTTTTGCTTTGTCATAATAGGGTAATGTGTGTAGATTGATGAGGGAAATTATTTATTGATACATTTTGAAATAAGGTTGTAACAAAATGTGGAAAAAGTGAAGAGGTCTGAATACTTTCTGAAGGCACTGTATGTTGTCTAAATAACTCAACTTGCTAGTTTGCCTGTCTGTAAGAGAAGGGTTGATCTTCCTGCTTTGATTGGATAGAGTGAAGCTGTATTTCTCAGTCCACAGTCTTCATAATTTCACCTAATAATTTTTCCCTGCATGTTTGTAATCTGATCATTTAGATTGCTGCTGCCTGCTGCTATGATAAATCACATGGCATGGATGTTTTCATTCAAGTTATCACTGTACATAATATCTAACAGGCGGGGGGGGGGCAAGGGCAGGTAAAAAAAAAATGTTGATGCACAATCTGACTGAGTGACAGCAAACTTGGCTGCCTTCTGCAAATTGAGGACTCAGAAACGCATACATACTAGAGGTCGACCGATTAATCAGAATGGCCGATTCATTAGGGCCAATTTCAAGATTTCATAACAATCGGAAATCTGTATTTTTGGACACCGATTTGGCAGATTGTTATTATTATTTATTTTTTACACCTTTATTTAATCTTTATTTAACTAGACAAGTAAGAAACTTTCAACCGGTTTTCCCCATTAAGCAGCGGGTCGGTGTCAGAGGCCGAGTCTTCTCTGGTCTCTACTCCTCCCGTTACGGGGTCTGAGACGCCGAAGCTTCCCACCATTAGCTCTGACAAATTGAAAACTCTAGTCATTGGCGACTCCATTACCCGCAGTATTAGACTTAAAGCGAATCATCCAGCGATCATACACTGTTTACCCGGGGGCAGGGCTACCGACGTTAAGGCTAATCTGAAGATGGTGCTGGCTAAAGCTAAAACTGGCGAGTGTAGAGAGTATAGAGATATTGTTATCCACGTCGGCACCAACGATGTTAGGATGAAACAGTCAGAGATCACCAAGCGCAACATAGCTTCTGCGTGCATATCAGCTAGAAAGATGTGTCGGCATCGAGTAATTGTCTCTGGCCCCCTCCCAGTTAGGGGGAGTGATGAGCTCTACAGCAGAGTCTCACAACTCAATCACTGGTTGAAAACTGTTTTCTGCCCCTCCCAAAAGATAGAATTTGTAGATAATTGGCCCTCTTTCTGGGACTCACCCACAAACAGGACCAAGCCTGACCTGCTGAGGAGTGACGGACTCCATCCTAGCTGGAGGGGTGCTCTCATCTTATCTGCCAACATAGACAGGGCTCTACCTCCTCTAGCTCCACAATGAAATAGGGTGCAGGCCAGGCAGCAGGCTATTAGCCAGCCTGCCAGCATAGTGGAGTCTGCCACTAGCATAGTTAGTGTAGTCAGCTCAGCTATCACCATTGAGACCGTGTCTGTGCCTCGACCTAGGTTGGGCAAAACTAAACATGGAGGTGTTCGCCTTAGCAATCTCACTAGGATAATGACCACCTCCATTCCTGTCATTACTGAAAGAGATCATGATATCTCACATCTCAAAATAGGGCTACTTAATGTTAGATCCCTTACTTCAAAGGCAATTATAGTCAATGAACTAATCACTGATCATAATCTTGATGTGATTGGCCTGACTGAAACATGGCTTAAGCCTGATGAATTTACTGTGTTAAATGAGGCCTCACCTCCTGGCTACACTAGTGACCATATCCCCCATGCATCCCGCAAAGGCGGAGGTGTTGCTAACATTTACGATAGCAAATTTCAATTTACAAAAAAAAAAAAAAAATGACGTTTTCGTCTTTTGAGCTTCTAGTCATGAAATCTATGCAGCCTACTCAATCACTTTTTATAGCTACTGTTTACAGGCCTCCTGGGCCATATACAGCGTTTCTCACTGAGTTCCCTGAATTCCTATCAGACCTTGTAGTCATTGCAGATAATATTCTAATCTTTGGTGACTTTAATATTCACATGGAAAAGTCCACAGACCCACTCCAAAAGGCTTTTGGAGCCATCATCGACTCAGTGGGTTTTGTCCAACATGTCTCTGGACCCACTCACTCTCACAGTCATACGCTGGACCTAGTTTTGTCCCATGGAATAAATGTTGTGGATCTTAATGTTTTTCCTCATAATCCTGGACTATCGGACCACCATTTTATTACGTTTACAATTGCAACAAATAATCTGCTCAGACCCCAACCAAGGAACATCAAAAGTCGTGCTATAAATTCACAGACAACACAAAGATTCCTTGATGCCCTTCCAGACTCCCTCTGCCTACCCAAGGACGCCAGAGGACAAAAATCCGTTAACCACCTAACTGAGGATCTCAATTTAACCTTGCGCAATACCCTAGATGCAGTTGCACCCCTAAAAACTAAAAAAATGTCTCATAAGAAACTAGCTCCCTGGTACACAGAAAATACCCGAGCTCTGAAGCAAGCTTCCAGAAAATTGGAACGGAAATGGCGCCACACCAAACTGGAAGTCTTCCGACTAGCTTGGAAGGACGGTACCGTGCAGTACCGAAGAGCCCTTACTGCTGCTCGATCGTCCTATTTTTCTAACTTAATTGAGGAAAATAAGAACAATCCGAAATTCCTTTTTGATACTGTGGCAAAGCTAACTAAAAAGCAGCATTCCCCAAGAGAGGATGACTTGCACTTTAGCAGTGATAAATTCATGAACTTCTTTGAGGAAAAGATTATGATTATTAGAAAGCAAATTACGGACTCCTCTTTAAACCTGCGTATTCCTCCAAACCTCAGTTGTCCTGAGTCTGCACAACTCTGCCAGGACCTAGGATCAAGAGAGACGCTCAAGTGTTTTAGTACTATATCTCTTGACACAATGATGAAAATAATCATGGCCTCTAAACCTTCAAGCTGTATACTGGACCCTATTCCAACTAAACTACTGAAAGAGCTGCTTCCTGTGCTTGGCCCTCCTATGTTGAACATAACAAACGGCTCTCTATCCACTGGATGTGTACCAAACTCACTAAAAGTGGCAGTAATAAAGCCTCTCTTGAAAAAGCCAAACCTTGACCCAGAAAATATAAAAAACTATCGGCCTATATCGAATCTTCCATTCCTCTCAAAGATTTTAGAGAAGGCTGTTGCGCAGCAACTCACTGCCTTCCTGAAGAAAAACAATGTATACGAAATGCTTCAGTCTGGTTTTAGACCCCATCATAGCACTGAGACGGCACTTGTGAAGGTGGTAAATGACATTTTGATGGCATCGGACCGAGGCTCTGCATCTGTCCTCGTGCTCCTAGACCTTAGTGCTGCTTTTGATACCATCGATCACCACATTCTTTTGGAGAGATTGGAAACCCAAATTGGTCTACACGGACATGTTCTGGCCTGGTTTAGGTCTTATCTGTCGGAAAGATATCAGTTTGTCTCTGTGAATGGTTTGTCCTCTGACAAATCAACTGTACATTTCGGTGTTCCTCAAGGTTCTGTTTTAGGACCACTATTGTTTTCACTATATATTTTACCTCTTGGGGATGTTATTCGAAAACATAATGTAAACTTTCACTGCTATGCGGATGACACACAGCTGTACATTTCAATGAAACATGGTGAAGCCCCAAAATTGCCCTCGCTAGAAGCATGTGTTTCAGACATAAGGAAGTGGATGGCTGCAAACTTTCTACTTTTAAACTCGGACAAAACAGAGATGCTTGTTCTAGGTCCCAAGAAACAAAGAGATCTTCTGTTGAATCTGACAATTAATCTTAATGGCTGTACAGTCGTCTCAAATAAAACTGTGAAGGACCTCGGCGTTACTCTGGACTCTGATCTCTCTTTTGAAGAACATATCAAGACCATTTCGAGGACAGCTTTTTTCCATCTACGTAACATTGCAAAAATCAGAAACTTTCTGTCCAAAAATGATGCAGAAAAATTAATCCATGCTTTTGTCACTTCTAGGTTAGACTACTGCAATGCTCTATTTTCCGGCTACCCGGATAAAGCACTAAATAAACTTCAGTTAGTGCTAAATACGGCTGCTAGAATCCTGACTAGAACCAAAAAATTTGATCATATTACTCCAGTGCTAGCCTCTCTACACTGGCTTCCTGTCAAAGCAAGGGCTGATTTCAAGGTTTTACTGCTAACCTACAAAGCATTACATGGGCTTGCTCCTACCTACCTCTCTGATTTGGTCCTGCCGTACATACCTACACGTACGCTACGGTCACAAGACGCAGGCCTCCTAATTGTCCCTAGAATTTCTAAGCAAACAGCTGGAGGCAGGGCTTTCTCCTATAGAGCTCATTTTTATGGAACGGTCTGCCTACCCATGTCAGAGACGCAAACTCGGTCTCAACCTTTAAGTCTTTACTGAAGACTCATCTCTTCAGTGGGTCATATGATTGAGTGTAGTCTGGCCCAGGAGTGGGAAGGTGAACGGAAAGGCTCTGGAGCAACGAACCGCCCTTGCTGTCTCTGCCTGGCCGGTTCCCCTCTTTTCACTGGGATTCTTTGCCTCTAACCCTGTTACGGGGGCTGAGTCACTGGCTTGCTGGGGCTCTCTCGTGCCGTCCCTGGGGGGGTGCGTCACCTGGGTGGGTTGATTCACTGTTGTGGTCGGCCTGTCTGGGTCCCCCCTTGGGTTGTACCGTGTCGGAGATCTTTGTGGGCTATACTCGGCCTTGTCTCAGGATGGTAAGTTGGTGGTTGAAGATTTCCCTCTAGTGGTGTGGGGGCTGTGCTTTGGCAAAGTGGGTGGGGTTATATCCTTCCTGTTTGGCCCTGTCCAGGGGTGTCCTCGGATGGGGCCACAGTGTCTCCTGACCCCTCCTGTCTCAGCCTCCAGTATTTATGCTGCAGTAGTTTATGTGTCGGGGGGCTAGGGTCAGTTTGTTTATCTGGAGTACTTCTCCTGTCCTATTCAGGTGTCCTGTGTGAATCTAAGTGTGCATTCTCTAATTCTCTCCTTCTCTCTTTCTTTCTCTCTCTCGGAGGACCTGAGCCCTAGGACCATGCCCCAGGACTACCTGACATGATGACTCCTTGCTGTCCCCAGTCCACCTGGCCATGCTGCTGCTCCAGTTTCAACTGGCCTGGGCCCTAGGACCATGTCCCAGGACTACCTGACATGAGGACTCCTTGCTGTCCCCAGTCCACCTGGCCATGCTCCTGCTCCAGTTTCAACTGACCTGAGCCCTAGGACCGTGCCCCAGGACTACCTGACATGATGGCTCCTTGCTGTCCCCAGTCCACCTGACTGTGCTGCTGCTCCAGTTTCAACTGTTCTGCCTTATTATTATTTGACCATTATTTGACCATGCTGGTCATTTTGAACATCTTGGTCATGTTCTGTTATAATCTCTACCCGGCACAGCCAGAAGAGGACTGGCCACCCCACATAGCCCGGTTCCTCTCTAGGTTTCTTCCTAGGTTTTGGCCTTTCTAGGGAGTTTTTCCTAGCCACCGTGCTTTTACACCTGCATTGTTTGCTGTTTGGGGTTTTAGGCTGGGTTTCTGTACAGCACTTTGAGATATCAGCTGATGTACGAAGGGCTATATAAATAAATTTGATTTGATTTGATTTAAGAACACATTCTTATTTTCATTGACGGCTTAGGAACGGTGGGTTAACTGCCTTGTTCAGGCGCAGAACGACAGATTTTTACCTTGTCAGCTCGGGGATTCAAACTAGTCCAACGCTCTAACCACCTAATTACATTGCACTCCAGAGGAGCCTGCCTGTTACGCGAATGCAGTAAGCAAAGGTAAGTTGCTAGCTACCATTAAACTTATCTTATAAAAAACAATCAATCAATCATAATCACTAGTTAACTACACGTGGTTGATGATATTACTAGTTTATCTAGGGTGTCCTGCATTGCATATAATCGATGGGGTGCGTATTCGCGAAAAAGGACTGTCGTTGCTCCAATGTGTACCTAACCATAAACATCAATGCCTTTCTTAAAATCAATACACAGAAGTATATATTTTTAAACGTGCATATTTAGCTAAAAGAAATCCAGGTTAGCAGGCAATATTAATCGGGTGAAATTATGTCACTTCTCGTGCGTTCATTGCATGCAGAGTAAGGGTATATGCAACAGTTTGAGCCGCCAGGCTTGTTGCGAACTAATTTGCCATAATGTTATGTAATTATGACATAACATTGAAGGTTGTGCAATGTAACAGGAATATTTAGATTTATGGATGCCACCCGTTAGATAAAATACGCAACGGTTCCGTATTTCACTGAAATAGTAAACGTTTTGTTTTCGAGATGATAGTTTCCGGATTCGACCATATTAATTACTTAAGGGTCGTATTTCTGTGTGTTATTATGTTATAATTAAGTCTATGATTTGATAGAGCAGTCCAACTGAGCGGTGGTAGGCAGCTGCATGTTCGGAAGCATTCATTCTACAGCACTTTTGTGCGTTTTGCCAGCAGCTCGTCTCTGTGCTTCAAGCATGGAGCTGTTTATGACTTCAAGCCTATCAACTCCCGAGATTAGGCTGGTGTAACCGATGTGAAATTGCTAGCTAGTTAGCGGGGTGCGCACTAATAGCGTTTCAAACATCACTCGCTCTGAGACTTGGAGTGGTTGTTCCCCTTGCTCTGCATGGGTAACCCTGCTTCAAGTGTAGCTGTTGTCAATGTGTTCCTGGTTCGAGACCAGGTAGAAGCGAGGAGAGGAAAGGATATATACTGTTACACTGGCAATACTAAAGTGCCTATAAGAACATCCAATAGTCAAAGGTTAATGAAATACAAATGGCATAGAGATAATTAGTCCTATAATTCCTATAATAACTACAACTTAAAACTTATTACCTGGGAATATTGAAGACTCATGTTAAAAGGAACCACCAGCTTTCATATGTTCTCATGTTCTGAGCAAGGAACTTAAACTTTAGCTATATTACATGGCACTTTTACGTTATTCTCCAACACTTTGTTTTTGCATTATTTAAACCAAATGAATGTTTCATTATTTATTTGAGGCTAAATTGATTTTATTTATGTATTATATTAAGTTAAAATAAGTGTTCATTCAGTATTGCTTAATTGACATTATTACAAATTCATTGTTAAAAAAAATCATTCGATTAATCGGTATTGGCTTTTTTTGGTCCTCCAATAAATCGGTATCGGCATTGAAAAATCATAATCAGTCGATACATACAGCACCAGTCAAAATTTTGGGCACACCTACTCATTCAAGGATTTTTCTTTATTTTTACTATTTTCTACATTGTAGAATGCCAAGAGTGTGCAAAGCTGTCATCAAGGCAAAGGTGGCTACCTTGAAGAATCTAAAATCTATTTAATTTGTTTAACACTTTGTCTTGTTACTACATGATTCCATATGTGTTATTTCATAGTTGTGATGTCTTCACTATTATTCTACAATGTAGAATAAAGAAAAACCATTGAATGAGTCGGTGTGTCCAAACTTTTGACTGGTACTGTACATACACACACACACCTCCGCGCACTACCCCTAATCTACAATTTATTTTGCAGTGAGAACATGCAGGGAGTTTTTTTTGCCAAAATCTATTTGGGCATATCATATAACACCAACTATCAACTGTCAACTGTTTATTGATATTATTACGAATACAAGTATAGCCTGCACACCCCACAGATTAGTATTTAGTAATCTGCCCAATGCGAAGTCACAATTTAAATAACACCATTTTTTTAATGGTGTTTTTTCACGAGTTAGGCATGTGCTTTTCGAACACATTTATTTCACCACTTCCAGCTACATCTGGTTTCTCATCCAGGGACCGACCTTGCTTAGATTCAGAGCACTGTGTTGCTGGAAATAATGTGCAAAACTTGCAAAATAGAAAAAAGGCAGCGAAAGCAAAGGCCAGGCTAACATAAGCAAAGATAGGAAAAATTGCAAGAAAGAGGGGGGCATTTTATTTAATCGAGTTATCATGACAAAAATGTGCATCCATTTACAATGAATTTGTTCTAACATTTCAAAATGATTTCCTTGAAATATTTTGCCTTGCCCATCAATTCTTTTGTGTTCATGTTTTGCTTTCAATTCATTATTTCTGTTTGCAATACTAAGAATTTTGTTCTTGACTCCAGAATTATTCTTGATATTAATAGGACAAATCATGCACTCAAGGATTACACTATATAATAACACCATTAGTCTGTTAAAGGTGTTTAAAGCAGCAATCCTAAATTGAAACATTAACAAATACTGCTTCCACGGAGGATTTATGTCATTTTTCCTGTGTTTATATGTTTATATGACCCCCATACAAACAGGCTAATTTTTACCACATTCTTACCTGCATACAGTGGTTGCTCCTTTAAAAGTTGTGTCAGATATAAGTTAGTGCTAGTTTGACCACCAGAGGGCATCTTTGAGAAGCATTTGATAGTCTTTCATATTGGCATTACCAGAGAATTTAAAACCTTTTTGTAATTGCATAGTATATGGGATTGATTTTAAGAAATTAGGCTCTATTCATTTGATTAATATTATGATGTTTCTATTCTGAGAAAACGAAAAACAAAACCCTCAGGGTTAGGATGGAATGGAAAATATTGCGCTGTACAACTTGATGTACAACTTGACGGTCGGGTGTAGGCTACATACTGTAGTAAATATGAGAAAGTGCCTAATTCCTTACATAAGCGAGAGCAGGCCATGTCTGTACTACAGAATTCAGGCACGCTGGAGACCGGGGTTCAATTCCCCGGCAGGGAGGAAGGAGTCGGCTGTCCTTGCTTAGTTAAATTCAATCTGTGCTCATAAATTCAAAGCGTTGTCAATTTGTACATTCAGACCTTTTCGCTCTCTGAGCACACACTGTACATTTGGGCCGAGGATTTGAGCGGTATGGCCTTACAATGGCAGTCAAGCACCCACGATAACATTACTTCCAGGCACAAATGAGACGACTCTGACCATTTTACTTGCCCTAGGAGAGCTGGTTAGACAGTTTTCGTGTTAACCAGAGTGTTGGTGCTTGTAACTGTGCTGCTGGAAACAATTTAATTACTTGCTCTGAAAACAGAGTAGAATTTAAGAAAGCACCCGTATGTCCATTGAGAACACACGACGACTATACCATTTAGCGAAGCTAAGAATGACGGGAATAATCAAGTCAATAAACATTGGGAAGTTAGATAGCCTATAGTTATCATACTAGCAAGTTTGATGTATAACTACTAATGTTAGGTAGAAAACTAACATACTGCTGTAATGATATGCTATGTGGTTCGTAAGGACAGTGTAGCTAACAAATTATCAGCCAACATAACGTGTAAGGTAACTTATTTGAAAAGTCATTACCTAACATTGAGTAGCAAACTCAATTGAGCACAGTCAATAGCACAGTCAATGGCTTGAGCACAGTCAATAGTTTGAGGTTTCAAAACATGCTCCTTGCTTGTTTCATTTGAAGTCGTGCACAATTTTTAGTTTATTTATTTATTTGGTTTATGTTGCTCAATTTAATATTTGGTTTATGTTGCCCATTGTCAGTTAGACACAGCAGTGCATTGGGACCCAAAATCATAATCAGTGCTATTGGTCGTTAGGGCAAATCATGTCTGTGATGGGGGGGTTACACACCTAGCTCGGCTATTAGACTATTCTTTAGTAAAGGTTGAACAGTCTAATGTCAGCTATTAGCCCCCCTCCCCAACTTACAACAAATCCCATCTTGTTCCTCACCCTCTTTCACGAATCATTCTCTGCCTGAGTGGCTCAGTTGTGGGCATACTGGCAGGATATGGTAGCACTTTCGGTTGTGCATCAAGAATTATGCATAGCAAGTTTGTATGAAAGTCTGGTTAGTCACAGGCAAATTGTTCTATGCTATGGAGGTACATTTGTGTCTTTTTGTCGAGAGCAAAACTTTTTTTATTTTCAATCAAAAATAATTGTTCTGAAAGCAAAAACGAGACTTCAAAGTAAAAATAAAAATGCTATCAAACATCTAGTAATAGAGCGCAAAACTTTATGCATTTTATTCCCCAAAAATATTTAGAGAACAAAAAACGTATTTGAAAACAGAACTCCAATTTAATTTCGCTATCAACCACCCTCGCTTTTGGCCATTTTTTTGTGTCAGTTTGGCTACAACCAATACGGTTCATGTCACGACTCCTACCGAAGGTGGCACCCCTTCCTGTTCGGGTGGCGGCGGTCGTCGTCACCAGCCTACTAGCTGCCACTGATCCTTTTCCCCCCTTTCTGTTTATTGGTTTCACCTGTTTTGTGTTTGGGCTGATTAGTTGGGCTATGTTTATCAGTAGGCCCACCTGCTCTTTATGCAGGATTGTTTGTGTGACTAGGGTGCACGTTTGAGGTTAACGTGTTTCCCATTTCGTTTTTTTTTTTGCTGGACTGGTTAAGTCACTGTGTTGGGGCATTTGTTTTGTGTGCGCCCTGTGTTTTGTGGGGTGGCTTATGTTCACCGTTTGCACTACCCGGTACTCTCTGCTTCCAGCTCCTGACTTCGCACCCACTACACCCAGATCTTTATAGTTGAGCCTTTTTTCCAACACAAAATAAATCATATCCGACACCTACGAAGGATGATGGCATCTCAGGTATGCAGCACTGCGCGTTCTTCCATCCATCTTCTACATAGCTAGTAGTTAGCTCTTACGATTCAGTGTCAGTTCATACCATTGTACTATATTACATAGATACATAAATACCATAGAATGATAAATCATGCAATTATTATTCTCAAGCTAACCAAAAACATGTGGCTCCGAATGCCTGTTCTCTCCATTTTCAGTAAAATTCATCTAACTTTTTTCATGTCAACTCATAAGCAGGCCATGTCCTATTTGTTTCATAGTCGATATATAATCATATTTCATGACAGTGTACAGAAGAATGAAAGAACACAATATGTCTGTCAGGGAATGCTATTCTGATATTCCATACGTAGAATGTATGCACACATGACTGTAAGTCGCTTTGGATAAAAGCGTCTGCTAAATGGCATATATATATATATATATATATATATATATATATATATATATATATATATATATGTCAGATGAAGAGTTTGACCAGAAAGTCAGGGCTTTAGAATGATCAAAGGAAGTCTCCAAGTAATGGGCCATTGTGTACAATGGCGAAAAGTTAGGGAGTCTTTCCAGCATGTAGATGGTGCAGGTATTGTTGCCAGAATTATTTTTTACAATTTTGTTTCAACTTTATTTAACCAGGTAGACCAGTTGAGAACAAGTTCTCATTTACAACTGCGACCTGGCCAAGATAAAGCAAAGCAGTGCGACAAAAACAACACAGAGTTACACATGGGATAAACAAACGTACAGACAATAACACAATAGAAAAATGTGTATACAGTGTGTGCAAATGAAGTAAAGATGTAAGGCAATAAATAGGCCAACAGTGGCGAAGTAATTACCATTTAGTAATTTAAACTGGAGTGATATGTGTGCAGATGAGGATGTGCAAGCAGAAATACTGATGTGCAAAAGAGCAGAAAAACAAATATGCAGATGAGGTAGGTAGTTGGTTGGATGGGCTATTTACAGATGGGCTGTGTACAGCTGCAGCGATCGGTAAGCTGCTTCTGACAGCTGACGCATTAAAGTTAGTGAGGGAGTTGTTCTTCATCAACTGGTAATACAATAACAATGAATCAGGTTAATAAGTTAAACATTTCACTTTTAATTCCAATGCTTGTTTACAAGATACAACATTGTCATCTTTGGAGAGATGGATTTTCAAGGAAGGTAATGTATATTATTTTGTACGCATATTGCACCACCTAATGAACAAGCACCATACCAGTCTAGTGTTAAGATTTTTGTGCTTTATTGATGAATCCTGAAAATGACATCTTCTGTTTTAGATTCAAATGTCATATCTCAGTTATTGTTTTCATAACAACAAAAAATAAGCTATTTTCTTTACATTCAGAGTGCAGGCTGATCAAGGGGACAAAAATGTAGATATTGCCAGATGTATGTTCGTTCACTGTCTGAGGAATAGGCCGTGGAAGCTTTATTGCTGGCAAAAATTATCCGTAACCAGAGGTAATAATCTGCTCTGTGTTCTTTTTCTCTCTTCCTGTCTTGTTGTACATGGAACCTGTCTCACATGCATTAATTAAAAAGCCTTAAGATGGCAGGTACTAATATTCATATTTACACCACATAAACACTCAGCCATTTTCACTGGACTATCAAGCCCCTGTTGCTGCCAAATCATGATTTCCCTGAGGGTTAGCCTTGCAATAACCAAGTAGTGAGACACATAGCCCTCTATATTTAAATGTTTCAGGTACACTCAAATAGGTGTCTGCGTCACAAACAGTCAGTAACTACTCACAGAGGGACACACAACTTGCACTTCTATAACCTCAGACCCACCTCAGTGTTCACTATTCATGGAGGAAGGCCACAGGACCACAGAGATGTTAATGGAACACTTATGGAGAGATGTTTGGAGTGCTGTTATATGTCAGAATTACAACTTGCTGCACAGTTTGGAGGAAGAAGGCTAGACCTGCCGAATTCTATCCACCTCACCTGTGTGGGATATGTGTTCCTACCTCGTCTGTGGGCAGAGAGTTGGAATAATCACCCTTTAAGTACAGAGGTGAACCTAACACCTTACCAGCTGTTGACTTAGCACTACACAACGGATTCAAATGATCAAGTCATCATCAAGCTTCAAGTGGTATTCATTTGTGATCTGATAATGTAAAAGTCATTATCTTCTATTGTTTGTCCTCATGTGTCTGTTTTTCAGCATAATGTACTCTGTAGCCACAGGTGAAACAACACACACAGTTATATCAGCTTTTTTTCAAATCATGATTTGTTGGTGAATCCCTCCTGCATCTGAATTAGCTGACAGAGGGCACAGCATGATCATAAGTGAGAGGTCACTTGGTCGGGTCAACAGGCAGTATTATTAAAGATATGCTTTACATTGAAATACAGATAGAGATGTAGTAGTCCCAGAGTTAATGATCCAAGGTCAGTTTTGCATTTCACCTCCTGATGATTATGATGACTGACCATGTTAGAATAAAAAAAATCAAGGCTTAAACATGCTCTCTCTCTATCCATCTGTCTCTCGTCTGCAGGTATGTTTTGATGTGAGAGAGGAAACCAGTCACGTCATCGCCACCTCACCTGCTCTTTAGATAACCTTTGGGCCAACTAGGGGCCTAAGCCTGGTTAAGAGACACTGCTAGAGACACTATATAATTGTAATAACCTGAGAGAATATTAGGGTAGCACTGTAGTTCATTAATTAAATGCTGTCTTCCCTACTCCTCTGCTCTTACCTCTTTCCCTCTGTCTTCTACACCTCTCTCCCCACTTCCTCTTTTTTTATAATACACACCATATGTGCATTGAAGTACAGATTGGACTTGTATGTATAATATTACAATCACAATTTGTATAATACATGTACTATGTTTTTATAATACCTGGATAATGAACTTTCAATAAAGCGTTTCACATTCTCCGCTGGTTGAAATGAACTTGTTATGGCTGCAATCCCAGTACCGGGCTCGATGACAACTACCAGTGAAAATAAAGGGTGCCAAATTCAAACCACAGAAATCTCATAATTACAATTCCTAAAACATACATGTGTTTTATATCATTTGAAAGGTAATCTGGTTGTTAATCCCACCAAAGTGTCTGATTTCAAATAGGCTTTTCAGCGAAAGCACTTACAAACGATTATGTTAGGTCTCCACTAAACCACAATAAGCACAGCCATTTTCCAGTGAAATATAGCATTCACAAAAACCAGAAATATAGATAAAATGAATCACTAACCTTGAATTATCTTCATCAGATGACACTCATAGGACTTCATGTTACATAATACAAGTTCATATTTATATCAAATTATCTGAATTTACTTTGGCTATTTAGATTCACTAGTTCCAAAAACATCAAGTGATTTTGCATAGCCACATCGTTTCAACAGAAATACTCATCATAAATGTAGATGATAATAAAAGTTATACACATGGAATTATAGATAGACCTCTCCTTAATGCAACCGCTGTGTCATATTTTTTAAAAGTTTTCGGAACAAGCAACACATGCAATAATCTGAGACGGCGCTCAGAACAATAGCCAAATTAGCCGCCATGTTGGAGTCAACAGAAACCAGAAAATACATGATAACTGTTTCCTTACCTTTGAACTTCATCAGAATGCAGTCCTAGGAATCCCAGGTCCACAATAAATGCTTGATTTGTTCGAAAATGTCCGTTATTTATGTCCAATTAGCTACTTTGGTTAGCACGTTTGGTAAACAATTCCAAAGTCATAAAGCGCATCCACTATAATGTGACGAAATGTCCAAAGGTTCCGTAACAGTCAGTAGAAACATGTCAAACGATGTACTGAATCAATCTTTAGAATGTTGTTAACATATACCTTGCATAAAATTCGAAACGGAGAATTAGAATGACTTCAAATGAGCGATGGAACGCAGGTGCTTCCCCTGTGAACGCGCATGGTGAATGCATGGTCAACTCGTGGCAGTGGTGACTATTTCCTGTGTCATTCGACCCCCCTTCACATTAGAGTCATCAGACAAAGTTCTATTGACTGTTGACATCTAGTGGAAGGCGTATAAAGTGAAAACTCATCCATATCTCGCTGTAATTTCAATGAGAGCTTGGTTGAAGATCTGCCACCCCCAGAAAAAAAAAATACAGGAAGTGGAATTTCTCAGGTTTTTGCCTGTTATATGAGTTCTGTTACACTCACAGACATAGTTCAAACCGTTTTAGAAACTTCAGAGTGTGTTCTATCCACTACTAATAATACTATGCATATATTAGCAACTGACAGTGAGGAGCTGGCCGTTTACAATGGGCACCTTTTCATCCATGCTACTCAATACTGCCCCTGCAGCCATAAAATAAATTCATAAAATATCCTACAATGTGATTTTCTGGATTTTCTTCTCTCATTTTGTCTGTCATAGTTGAATTGTACCTATGATGAAAATTACAGTCTTCACTCATCTTTTTAAGTGGGAGAACTTGCACAATTGGTGGCTGACTAAATACTTTTTTGCCCCACTGTATGTCATGCAATAAAATGCTAATTAATTACTTTTTATTTTTTATTTTTCACCTTTATTTAACCAGGTAGGCTAGTTGAGAACAAGTTCTTTTTGCAACTGCGACCTGGCCAAGATAAAGCATAACAGTGTGAACAGACAACACAGAGTTACACATGGAGTAAACAATTAACAAGTCAATAACACAGTAGAAAAAAAGGGGAGTCTATATACAATGTGTGCAAAAGGCATGAGGAGGTAGGGGAATAATTACAATATTGCAGATTAACACTGGAGTGATAAATGATCAGATGTTCATGTACAGGTAGAGATATTGGTGTGCAAAAGAGCAGAAAAGTAAATAAATAAAAACTGTGGGGATGAGGTAGGTGAAAATGGGTGGGCTATTTACCAATAGATTATGTACAGCTGCAGTGATCGGTTAGCTGCTCAGATAGCTGATATTTGAAGTTGGTGAGGGAGATAAAAGTCTCCAACTTCAGCGTTTTTTGCAATTCGTTCCAGTCACAGGGAGCAGAGTACTGGAACAAAAGGTGGGCGAATGAGGTGTTGGCTTTAGGGATGATCAGTGAGATACACCTGCTGGACCCACAAAAATTTGATTTTTCTGGATTTTTGTTTTAGATTCCGTCTCTCACAGTTGAAGTGTAACTATGATAAAAAATGACAGACCTCAAAATGCTTTGTAAGTAGGAAAACCTGCAAAATAGGCAGTGTATCAATTACTTGTTCTCCCCACTGTAGGTCCTGGATGGCAGGAAGCTTGGCAGGTCCTGGATGTCAAGAAGTCCACGATCAGCTCCTTTGTCTTGCTCATGTTGAGGAAGGTTGTTGTCCTGGCACCACAATGCCAGGTATCTGACCTCCTCCCTATAGGCTGTCTCATTGTTGTCTTTGATCGTTGACTGTTATGTCATCAGCAAACATAATGATGGTGTTGGAGAGGACTAAACACGCACGCCTGAGGGTCCCCAGTGTTGAGGATCAGCATGGCAGATGTGTTGCTACCTACCCTTACCATCTGGGGGCGGCCCATCAGGAAGTCCAGAATTCAATTGCAGAGGGTGTTTAATCCCAGGGTCCTTAATTTAGTGATGAGTTTTGTGGGCACTATGGTGTGAAACGCTGAGCTGTAGTCAATAAACAGCATTCTCACATAGGTGTTATTTTTTTCCAAGGGCAGTGTGGAGAGCGATTGAGATTGTGTTATCTGTGGATCTGTTGGGGCGGTATGCACATTGGAGTGGGTCTCTAGGGTTTCCAGGATGATGGGGATGGTGACCAGCCTTTCAAAGCACTTCATGGCTACCGATGTGAGTGCTAAGGGCGGTAATAATTTAAGCAGGTTACCTTCACTTTCTTGGGCACAGGGACTATGGTGGTCTGATTGAAACATGTAAGTATTGCAGACTCGGTCAGAGAGAGGATGAACGTGTCAGTGAAGGCACTTGCCAGTTGGTCTGCGGATGCTCTGAGTACACAGAGTAATCTGTCTGGCCCCGCGGCCTTGTGAATGTTGACCTGTTTGATGGTCTTGCTCACATCGGCTACGGAGAGCGTGATCCACGTCTGGTAGGCTCGCGTCACTGGGAAGCTCGCAGCTTGGTGTCCCTTTGCAGTCCGCAATAAATTGCAAGCCTTGCCACATCCAACGAGCGTCAGAGCCAGTGTAGTAGGATTCAATCTTAGTCCTGTATTGACACTTTGCCTGTTTGATGGTTACATTTACATTTACATTTAAGTCATTTAGCAGACGCTCTTATCCAGAGCGACTTACAAATTGGTGCATTCACCTTATGACATCCAGTGGAACAGCCACTTTACAATAGTGCATATAAATCTTTTAAGGGGGGGGGGGTGAGAAGGATTACTTTATCCTATCCTAGGTATTCCTTAAAGAGGTGGGGTTTCAGGTGTCTCCGGAAGGTGGTGATTGACTCCGCTGTCCTGGCGTCGTGAGGGAGTTTGTTCCACCATTGGGGGGCCAGAGCAGCGAACAGTTTTGACTGGGCTGAGCGGGAACTGTACTTCCTCAGTGGTAGGGAGGCGAGCAGGCGAGCAGGTGGATGAACGCAGTTCATCTCTGGCAACAGCTCTGTTGGACATTCCGGCAGTCAGCATGTCAATTGGACCCTCCCTCAAAACTTGAGACATCTATGGCATTGTATTGTGTGGCAAACTACACATTTTAGAGTGGCCTTTTATCATCACCAGCACAAGGTGCACTTGGGCATAGTGGGATTTCTTATAAGCGTCCAAATTAGTGTCTCACTCCTTGAAAGCTGCAGCTCTAGACTTTAGCCTGTAATCTATGGCTTCTGGTTGGGATATGTACGTACGGTCACTGTAGGGACGACGTCGTCAATGCACTAATTGATGAAGCCAGTGACTGAGGTGGTAAACTTCTCAATGCCATTGGATGAATCACAGAACATATTCCAGTCTGTTCTAGCAAAACAGTACTGTAGAGTAGCATCCGTGTCATCTGACCACTTCCGTATTGAGTGAGTAACTGGTTCTTCCTGCTTTAGTTTTTGATTGTAAGAAGGAATCAGGAGGATATAGTTACGGTCATATTTGCCAAATGGAGGGCAAGGGAGAGCTTTGTATGACCAGCCATTCAAAGCACTTTATGGCTACCAACGTGCTACGGGCGACAGTCATTTAGGCAGGTTACCTTTGCTTTCTTGGGCATAGGGCCTATGGTGGTCTGATTAAAACCGAGTCAGACTCGGTCTGACTCGGTCAGTTAAGAACAAATTCTTATTTTCAATGACAGCCTACACAGGCCAAACCCGGGATGATGCTGCACCACTTACTCCTGAGTGGCACAGCGGTCTAAGGCACTGCATCTGTGCTAGATGCGTCACTACAGACACCCTGGTTCGATTCCAGGCTGTATCACAAAAAGCCATGATTAGGAGTCCCATAGGGTGGCGCTAAATTGGCCAGCGTCGTCCGGGTTTGGTCGGTGTAGGCCGTCATTGACAATAAACATTTGTTCTTAACTGACTTTCGTAGTTAAATAAAGGTTAAATAAAAAATGTAAAGAATAATGCTTCTCTGTGTGTAGAGTAAAGGTGTTCTAGAGTTTTTTTTCTCAGGTTGCACATGTGACATGCTGGTAGAAATGAGGAAAAACTGATTTAAGTTTACCTGCATTAAAGTACCTGCATTAAAGTCCACTAGGAGCACCACTTCTGGATTAGCATTTTCTTGTTTGCTTATGGCCTTATACAGCTCATTGAGTTCGGTCTTAGTGCCAGCATTGGTTTGTGGTGGTAAATAGATGGCTACGAATAATATAGATGAAAATTATCTTGATAGGTAGTGTGGTCTGCAGCTTCTCATGAGCAACTCTACCTCAGGCGAGCAATACCTCGAGAGTTCTTTAATATTAGACATTGAGCACCAGCTGTTATTGACAATTAGACAAACCCCCACCCTTGTCTTACCAGACGTAGCTGCTCTGTCCTGCTGAAGCACGGAAAACCCATCCAGCTCTATATTATCCATGTCATCGTTCAGCCACAACTCTGTGAAACTTAAGATACTACAGTTTATATGTCCCGTTGGTAGGACAGTCTTGATCGTAATTTATTTTCCGGTTTATTTTCCAGTGATTGCACGTTGGCTAATAGAACGGATGGTAGAGGCGGTTTACCCATTCGCCAACAAATTCTCACAAGGCACCCCAACCTCCACCCACTGTATTTCTGTATTTTCTTCTTGCGAATGACTGGGATTTGGGCCTGGTCTCAGGGAAGCAGTATATCCTTATTTGGCCAGTTCGAGGTGAGTAATCGCTGTTCTGATGTCCAGAAGCTCTTTTCGGGTATAAGACACAGTAGCAGCAACATTATGTTCAAAATAAGTTACAAAGAATGACAATTCAAGGATAATAACAATTGTTTTTCCAAAGCCTTCATACTGAACTTTGACACAACCTGATGTCTAAAAATCTTCTTGAACAGGGATGGGCAACTTTGATGGGGGTGGGAGCCACAGAAAATATCTGAACTCATCATGAGGGACCACAGTGCCTCACAGGTCTGCATACCCACATCCAGCCAGCCTTAGACTTTTGGGGGACCTAAGTGAAATTTTGTTGGTTTTACAGCTAATTTCCTGCAATTCAATTTTGTCAAAGGGTGGAGAGAAGTGTTTATCTGATTGAGAGTAACTAACAAAGTCAATGCCCCCCCCCTGAGTCTGTAATTCAACCATGATTACTAAGTTTAGATAGCTGGCTAGACTAATTTATCAATCATTTTTTTTTTGCTGACATTGTCTAAGTGACTGGCATAACAAGATTTCGAAATTACCACCTTGTGTATCCTTAATCTAACTCTCAAAAAGAAGTTTAGACCCCGACTGAGGTAATCGGAAATGTTGCATTTTGATGTAAAAAATAAGATCGATATACTCAAGCAATGGAACTTAACACTGTCTGGGGTACTGACTGAAGTCCAGGCAAGTGTTATCAAGGCCCCAGAAAGGTTTTTGGGTGAACTTCCCCTTTAACATATGAGAGAGAATGAGTTAACAAATGATGTGTGGTGGTTTTGAAGCAGCGTAACTGTGTGAGAGTGAGAGACAGTGTGTGTGTGTTTCTTTGTGTGTGTGTGTGTGTGTGTGTGTGTGTGTGTGTGTGTGTGTGTGTGTGTGTGTGTGTGTGTGTGTGTGTGTGTGTGTGTGTGTGTGTGTGTGTGTGTGTGTGTGTGTGTGTGTGTGTGTGTGTGTGTGTGTGTGTGTGTGTGTGTGTGGCAAGTGCCCAAGGCAGCAGCAGGATTCTAGCACTCACTCAAGGCACTGCTATTAATGCTGGTGTGACAGCTATGATCTTTGCAAACTTTTATACTCTATTCTTTTATTCGTTGCCATCACTTTTATGCCTTTGTTTTTATGTTATTTTCCAAAAGTATAGCAGAAATATCCAGTCGAGGCCCCTCAGTGAATTCTGCGCTAGAAAACTCCAATTGTTTTCATGTGACACAACAGGGGCCTGGTTTGAGCGTAACCAGTTTTTAAGTGTTTTCATTTTGAATCATAGATACGGTAAAGCAAGAAGCTTTAGAATATTGCCGCCTAAATTGAGAGTGGACTCCATTGCCAACGGCAACCTGAGGGGGAGGGCACTGTTTGCCAAGAATGTATAAAGTGTGGAACAAAATATAGTCCACAATAAAAGATCCACACATTAAAACGTCAAGCCTGTTTTGGAGGGGAAAATATATAGCAGCGGGAGATTAAAACCACACTAAAGTCTCCCCCAATGCCTCGGATTAATGCAATGTTGCACCCCTCTTCACATGCGGCCAGCAAAGGCCTTGTTAGCATTTGGATCGCGTAGTGGCATGGCAGGAATAATATGGCGCAATCCACAAAATCACTAAAGGGTAGAGAGTAGAAAGGGCTGTTGCGGTTGTTTTAATTTTTTCAGCAAGCATCATCTTAAATGAGGTTTTCTTAGCATCAACACAAACAGGGGTTTCTCAAGCTGAATACAGTGCTGTGTTCTGCATGGCACAATGTTGTAAAAGTTCAGAAAGAGAACAAACATTCCTCTCTGACGTGTAGAATAAAGGAATCGTGTCTGATCGATTCACAGCATTTCTATCTGCAACATTCCACAACGTTTATATACTGAAAATGGCCCTAACCTAGATAGGGGTATTGTGTGTTGGAGCAACCCGTGATAACCTAAAGGCCTTTCCAGACAACTGTGCTCAACAGTGGATGCAGTCATGCATTTTCACTGCAAGGCCTATCTGAGTAGTACATTGAAATTGGAATTTGGGTGATGGGGCACATACTAAAGGCAAAGGGTTACATTACTATATGTTTACAATTTCTAGTAATCTGACTGAATGATCTGTCAATGTTGGAAGCCCAACAAACAGTGATTAGTAACAGTAACAGGATAAAGTAAATATAGACAACATGGCTATGCATAGTTAGGCTCTGATGTCACCTCCTGTAATAGGCAGCCCAGGATTGCCAAACTCTCCAAGTCACTGTGGTGCTGCTCAATTAATATTGTGATTCACCATTTGGTTAAGTAAGGTGAATACATTTTTAAGTGTTTTTTTGTGTGTGGTTGTCAAAACAATGTTTGAGATTTGGGGACTACTGTGAGGTAGGTCAGAGTGGATAACGATGCATATACAGTGGGGCAAAAAAGTATTTAGTCAGCCACCAACTGTGCAAGTTCTCCCACTTAAAAAGATGAGGCCTGTAATTTTCATCATAGGTACACTTCAACTATGACAGACAAAATGAGGAAATAAAATCCAGAAAATCACATTGTAGGATTTTTAATGAATTGATTTGTAAATTATGGTGGAAAATATGTATTTGGTCAATAACAAAAGTTTATCTCAATACTTTGTTATATATCCTTTGTTGGCAATGACAGAGGTCAAATGTTTACTGTAACTCTTCACAAGGTTTTCACACACTGTTGCTGGTATTTTTGGCCCATTCCTCCATGCAGATCTCCTCTAGAGCAGTGATGTTTTGGGGCTGTTGCTGGACAACACAGACTTTCAACTCCCTCCAAAGATTTTCGTTGGGGTTGAGATCTGGAGACTGGCTAGGCCACTCCAGGACCATGAAATGCTTCTTACGAAGTCACTCCTTCGTTGCCCGGGCGGTGTGTTTTGGGATCATTGTCATGCTGAAAGACCCAGCCACGTTTCATCTTCAATGCCCTTTCTGATGGAAGGAGGTTTTCACTCAAAATCTCACGATACATGGCCCCATTCATTCTTTCCTTTACACAGATCAGTCGACCTGGTCCCTTTGCAGAAAAACAGCCCCAAAGCATGATGTTTCTACCCCATGCTTCACAGTAGGTATGGTGTTCTTTGGATGCAACTCAGCATTCTTTGTCCTCCAAACACGACAAGTTGAGTTTTTACCAAAAAGTTATATTTTGGTTTCATCTGACCATATGACATTCTCCCAATCTTCCTCTGGATCATCCAAATGCTCTCTAGCAAACTTCAGACCTGGACATATACTGGCTTAAGCAGGGGGACACGTCTGGCACTGCAGGATTTGAGTCCCTGGCAGCGTAGTGTGTTACTGATGGTAGGCTTCGTTACTTTGGTCCCAACTCTCTGCAGGTCATTCACTAGGTCCACCCGTGTGGTTCTGGGATTTTTGCTCACCGTTCTTGTGATCATTTTGACCCCACGGGGTGAGATCTTGCGTTGAGCCCCAGATCGAGGGAGATTATCAGTGGTCTTGTGTGTCTTCCATTTCCTAATATTAGCTCTCGCAGTTGATTTCTTCAAACCATCCTGCTTACCTATTGCAGAATCAGTCTTCCCAGCCTGGTGCAGGTCTACAATTTTGTTTCGGGTGTCTTTTGACAGCTCTTTGGTCTTGGCCATAGTGGAGTTTGGAGTGTGGCTGTTTGATGTTGTGGACAGGTGTCTTTTATACTGATCACAAATTCAAAGAGGTGCCATTAATTCAGGTAACGAGTGGAGGACAGAGGTGCCTCTTAAAGAATAAGTTACAGGTCTGTGAGAGCCAGAAATCTTGCTTATTTGTAGGTGACCAAATACTTATTTTCCACCATAATTTGCAAATAAATAAATTAAAAATCCTAAATGTGATTTTCTGGATTTTTTAAAATAATTTTGTCTGTCATAGTTGAAGTGTACCTATGATGAAAATTACAGGCCTCTCATCTTTTTAAGTGGGAGAACTTGCACAATTGGAGGCTGACTAAATACCTTTTTGCCCCACAGTAGTTTTGAAGTCAAAGATAATAGTTTCCAAATAGTTCTAGTTTTTCCAAAAGGGTTTGTTAATTATTTTATTTCAGTTTACTAATAGTCTGCACACCCTGACACATCCGACAAGTGTCCTATATTGATGGATTTGATGGCTCGTCGGAGGTCGTAGCGGGCTTTCTTGTAAGCATCAATGTCCATGTCCCGTTCCTTGAAAGCGGTAGCTCTAACTATAAGCCTAGCACATACAGTGCATTCAGAAAGTATTCAGAAAGTATTCACACCCATCAACTTTTTCAATATTTTTTTGTGTTACTAAGTGGGATTAAAATTGATTTCATTGTAAGTATTTGTTTACGATCAACACAAAATACTCTGTCATGTGGAGAAAAAAAAACACATGAAAAATAAAGCACTAATACATATCTCTAGTGCAAAGAAGACTGAAACAGGTTTCCTCTATCATTTTGCCTATGCTTAACTCCAATACGTTTCTTTTTTTATACTGAAAAACTCCCCAGTCCTTAACGATTACAAGCATATACAGTAAGAGTGGTACTCAGTAATGTCTTGTATTGGATTAGCCCCAAACATAACACTTTGTTTTCAGGACAAAAGCTTTGCCACATTTTTTGCAGTATTACTTCAGCATGCATGTTTTGCAATATTTTGATTCTGTACAGGCTTCCTTCTTTTCACTCTGTCAATTAGATTAGTCTTATGGAGTAACTAGCATCCTCAGTTTTCTCCTATTGCAGCCATTAAACTCTTTAAATGTTCTAAAGTCACAATTGGCCTCATGGTGCAATCTCTGAGCGGTTTCCTTCCTCTCCGGTAACTGAGTTAGGAAGAACGCCTTTATATTTGTGGTGACTGGGTCTATTGATACACCATCCAAAGTGTAATTAATAACTTCACCATGCTTGAAGGGATATTAAATGCCTGCTTTTTTGTATTTTTACCCATCTACCATTTTACCCAAACCTCCCTGGTCTTTGTGGTTGAATCTGTGTTTAAAATTCACAGCTCAACTGAATGACCTTACAATTATCTTTATGTGTGAGGTACAGAGATGAGTCATTCAAAAATCATGCAGAACACTATTATTGCACACAGAGTGAAGCCATGCAAATTATTATGTGACTTGTTAAGCACATTTTTACTCCTAATCTTATTTAGGCTTGCCATACATAACAAAGGAGTTGAATACTTATTTACTCAAGACATTTCAGTTAAAAAATATCTATTAATTTGTAACAATGTCAAAAAACATAATTATTGTGTAGGCCAGTGACAAAACATTTCAAATTTGTACTGTAACATAACAAAATCTGGAATAAGTCAAGGGGTGCGAATACTTTCTGATGTCTCTGTACTACAGTACTTCACGATGGTTTGTGAATATAGGGTCCAATACAACAGCAGTGCATACTGTAAGTGATATCACAAATACACTAAACGTGTTACTATAAGGCTTGCCATACTGTATTTTGGCTTAATTAAAGGTCCATTTTGGGTTCAAACAGAATCCCAGTGAGGTCTTCAAAATGGGCCAATACTCAGAATTCCTACATCATGTAGCTCATGAACTGAAGATAGTCTTAATCACCTGATAAAAAAGCAATTACTGTGTATTCATGAACGCAATGTTAATTTCCCAAGAAATAATAACTGGACCACAAAAATAGAAGGTAATGATGCCGAAGGATTACTTTTTATCCTTTAATGCAGTCTGAAAAACACTTGGGTTCATTGTGGGGATTGAAACAAGTGTTTCTGGCAATCGAGCCGTGCCTCACCATATCGAGCCATTAAACTGGACAGAAACTGCTCTGGCTGCCTGTTAGTTGTTTCACAAGCCTTAACCGAACTTTCTCAACATGTGTGTGAACATGGATCTGAATCAAAGTGTCGCCTCTATGAGTTTCAGACGAGCCCTGTGTGACCTTAAAATAGATCAGTGTGATCTCATTGAACATTGCTGACCTCTTGGAACTTCTTTAGTGACCTCTTTTAAACTCTTTATGACCACTTTATGACCGCACCAGATAGTACAAAGATGGCTTCCCTTCCTCCTTGTCTCCTGTCAGAATCTGCTGGACAGTTGAAAGCTAAGAAAAACCCTTCCGGCATGTTTCTGCCTTAGTGCTCTCCCCTCTTGTGTCTTCCGACAGGGGAGGTGGAGAGGGAAGAGGAGAGTCCCGACAAAAATATATTGAATTGGGGTCTTTCTCTCCTCATGGCAGTAACCAACAACATGCAAAGACTGTTACTCTTTTTTTATTGCCATACTGTAACGGATATCGTCCTCTTTGTCTGAGGAGGAGTAAGGATCGGACCAAAGCGTGGTATGTGTTCATGATGATTTTAATTAAAGAAAGCACTGAACACTGAATCAAAACAATAAACAACGATGTGAATTTAAAAAACCGAAACAGTACCGTGTGGCCCAAACACACACATGGAAACAAACACCCACAAACCAAAATTGAAACCCAGGCTACCTAAGTATGATTCTTAATCAGAGACAACTAATGACACCTGCCTCTGATTGAGAACCATACTAGGCCGAACACAAAAACCAACATAGAAAAACGAACATAGACTTCCCACCCCAACTCACGCCCTGACCATACTAAAACAAAGAATAAAATAACAGAACTATGGTCAGAATGTGACACATAAAAAGTTCAGGTCATTTTCCAAATCAATTTGTCAAGGCTGACCATATACCTCAGTTTTTGATTCTCCTGCCAGATTTGCCCCTTTAAACATTACCCAATCAAAACCCTCTACAACCACTGTGATTATTATTATTTGACCCTGCTGGTCATCTATGAACATTTGAACATCTTGGCCATGTACTGTTATAATCTCCACCCGGCGCAGCCAGAAGAGGATTGGCCACCCTTCAGAGCCTGGTTCCTCTCTAGGTTTCTTCCTAGGTTCCTGCGTTTCTAGGCATCTGATTGAAATTTGATTGAATAAACCAGCAGGCTTGTGCACCGAAATGCTTCAACAATGACTGCATTGTTGTTTCCATGGGGTATTATTCCATGCAGTGTACAATTAAAAGTAAGTAAGCCTGCATTTCCAAAGCAAAGCCTAACGAGAGTCGTGGCTAAAACAAACAAACAGGTGTGATACACAGATCTGCTTGTTGTAAAACCCGCAGCAGCAGCAATACGGCAAGCAATCGCCCAGGCCCTTTAAAGGCACACAGCGCACTCTTTAAACCTGGCATGACCTCATGAGGAGAGAGACCTAGTTACTGGGTCAGTTTGCCGAACCAGCACCCTCATCATCATAAACAAAATAACAAAGGTGGTTTGGATTACCTTATTCGGTGGACAGTCCTCATACATAGCCATTATCTCATTAACCAAACCAAGGCAGGGGAACTTTTCGGGGAAAAGAAAAGGAGCCATGATGTCATTCAAACACCCCCGTTATTTTTTTATGTTCACATAAAAAGGTATCGCTCCTTGTTATTATGTATTACGCCAGCCTTGGAGATGGTAAATAATAAAAATACCAAGGCTTTGACCCTGACCAATTGGCAATCTTTAAAAAAAACGATGGGGGGGAGGTTGAATGGCAGCTGGGGTGGAAGAAGGAGAGATCACCTCTTGACACCCCCCAATACAATACCTAATTACGGCATCCATATTAGGAAGTCTTCATTTTCCTAATATGGATGCCGTAAAAGTCTACTAAGCGTCTCCCTTGTCCCTTTCCCAGTTGGTACCAAATCCTTCCCTTCTCTCCACTATCCATACATTTAATAACCATAATCTATGTATGCTAAGCAGTATGTAACTAGTTAATTCAGCCAATCCATTTTCTAATATCTGTGTCGGTTCCTCTCACTATTTTGGCCATTGGAGTGTAACAAAGAAATAAAAACTTTGTGGATTTATAGAGCGTCCCTGACATCTTGGAACACTTAGTATACCGTGTGTGAATCCGCTTTTCGGTTATCCTTCAGGCAAAGTAAAACAAATTGGTTAACATCATGTCATGCACGCAGAGGGGTAAAGAATGAAGGTAATTTTGTTAGCATTGTGTTTTCCTTACTGACAGGCAGCGAACCCACATGCAGGTTTTGTCAGGTTGACACTGCACTTTGGGCCATTTGATTGTGGCAGTAGTTTGGACTCTCTGCTCTTTGACTTGTGCTCTCTCTGTTTTTCTCTCATATAGTACATACATACACACATACCTATAAACTACACATACCCACAGTCACCCACAGACCCTTGCTCACACCCTCATACACACATGGCAAATACACACATGTAAACAATCTCTTGCACTCACATTCACACATTCACCCACACACTCAACGGGTCAGTAGCAATCACAGCTGTGAGATTCCTGAAAGAAGGAGGCCTGCAGGATGGATGAATCATCCATCCATGCACACCTTGCCCACAGCCCTCACCCTACCCTAATCTGAGACTGCAGCGGTGGCTGAGCAGGTGGCTTGTCTGCCCTCTCCTCTGCTGACCTGACTCTGCTGATAGTTGCAGGAGACAGCAACTAGGATTAGGATGGCCACTTGTTGGAAAATAGGAGAGTGAGGATAGACTAGTGTTGTTGCCACTGCATTACAGAGAAGCTCTCGACAACAGTAGCATACTTCCACATGGAGTGAACTTTTTTTACAATCCCTGCCATTTTTCTGACAGTAAAAAGACAATTCTTGCATCAATATTTTTTTGTTTTGTGCAGTTTTGTGGAAAATCTACTCCCCTTTCTTCCTGAAATTAAAGGTATTCTTGATGAGAGCAATATGTTATCCAGTCCTTTCATTTATCAGTGGTTACACAGAAGAAGAGAGGAGACCATTGAATGATAATCGGGACCTAACATTACGAAGGAGGAGGCTCCATTCATCCCCATTGCACTCTGTCTAGCTGTTGCTGGATCGGGTGAACAAGGACAGAACGATGGAGGGAAGGAAACACATGCTAGAGTCATCTTTCCATAAATGTAAATGACGACCTTGTTTGGCCCCTCAGAATTTTGGGGGATATGAGGAAAAGGAGTGCAGCAACCGATCAGTCAATTAGGAGAGGAAGCTCATCCACAAGTGACAAAGGCGGGTCACCAAATCACTCCCCAGGCATCTTGAAGAATCATAAAGCAGAAGTCTGTGTTTTATCGGGTTCCCCTTTTTTATTATTATTATGTTGTTCTGTCAGATATTTTTTACATTTGAAACATTTCCAGACAGGCAGATGTGGTTGAAACCCAAACAAGTAGGAGAGAAAGAGAAAAACATTACAGTACTGGTTCATGACATCATCACGGCAGACATAGGACTAATCTTGCCCTGCTGCAAGATTCTTTTTCTGGGGGTTAAGCATTCTAAGACATGTCGTAAAACCATGAGGCATTTGCCAGTCTTCTCCATCTCAGAGCGTGCAAATGTAGTGTTACTGGTATGAATAAAAGTTAAAGGGTAACTTCCATTGGACATAATTCTCGCCGGTGTGACTGTGAATTTGTGACAACAGTGGGTTTGTGGATTACCCAGGTTTTTTTGGCAGAAGGGTAAAGACGTCCATCTAGCTTGTATTGAGGACTATCCTAGAAGTCCATATAATGTCATAGCACCCCCATGTGGAGTGTCTCAATCTATCATTGATTTTCACCAACTACAGTGAAATGAGACAGTAAGACACACTTATTTTATCCCCATGGGCTTGTTCAAGCTGGGCTGCATTGGACATTATGCATCATTCTACACTGTAAGGCCTCTTGCTGAGATGGGACATCTGTGGAAATGCGTTAGTATCAGCATGACCATTGTTGTCAGAATGTACACCACAGTTGGGAAGTTTCAACTCTCTCAATCAACTGAATTAATTTACACCATTCATGAATGTAAATTCCATCCTATGGTTGAATAGAATCATTGACCCCTATCCAAACATGCATACTGTACATACTCTAAACATATGCTGCATGGAAGGCAACTGAGAAGCCAACGTGTAATAAAGAAACAGTCCATTGTCCAAAAGGAATAGCAGTAGTCCTTTAGATATGGATGAAAATGGCAACAAGTTCAACAGCCATGGTCGTAACCTTTGACCTCTGTATTCCCACACAGAGGAGACTGGCTTCATGGTGACTCTATGTTCCATGTGCCAAATTGCTTTTCCACACAAAGATAATAGGAAATAATTGTAAGCCAAATTTCCTCTACCCCTCTGTGGTTAATCCAAGCACTAGAACTGCATGCATACTCCCCATATTACATTTATCCATGCATTGGTATCAAAGAGGTGCCTTTAATGAAATTGTGCATTTTGGTTCAGCCTCTCACTCATTCGTGATCGGTAATAGAAGGCATATGAGTCGGGCTACTCAAATGATTCAATCAATGATTGACTCATTTGATATTGTGAGTTGGATTTCCCTTTTCCAAAACATCTCATTGGGGTATTGCATTGGGAATCCCTAATGCTATGGATCAAATGTCCTCCATTTTTTAGAGCTGCCAAAATTATCATTATTTGTGTGTGAGCACTTTTGTGTGGGTAGGCATGGCCCATCAGTGAAGAGAGACAGCCTATTGTATGTGACGTGAGCAACTGTGTGAGGGTATTGAGTGCAAGTGAAACAGTGTACAGAGTGGCAAACCTATTTAAGCAGTGTAAACAAACATATTTACGGTATCTCTATCAGGACCGATGTATGACTGTCCTATTATGGATTCAGCACATATTGGAGTTGCTTTTGGGTGCACTTCGCTTCTAGTCCTCAATAACTAAAAAAAACAGACTCTACTATGACTTAATGCTTTCTCAGTTCTCTGTATTAAGCATTAACTTTATCCCAACAATATAATGCCTTGTCATTTATAAGCATGCATAAGCCCTTAGCAACTCATAATGCATTCAGTCTTTTGGTGGCAGTGGACTCAAATGGCTGATAATCACTTTATGAGAAATACATTTACATTTACATTTAAGTCATTTAGCAGACGCTCTTATCCAGAGCGACTTACAAATTGGTGCAGTCTTGTAATGCAATATCATATCATACTCATGATAATGGTTTAAAGTGTTACTAACTAATGGGTAATCATGCATTGTTATTGTGCTTCCCTTTGTCAGATACTGTAAAAACCACAAAACTACAAGTGCTCTCTAAATGCCTGTTGGATCCCACACAGCCTAATTGTCCCTCTCCTCTCCCAGAGTCCCTCCTTGCAATGCAGGGGGCATATTAAAATGCATGTGCTTTTGACAGAGGAGGTTAGAGGGTTTAAAATATATATTTCATCTGTAGCAAGAGAAAGTACCATTTGTACAATTGTGGCGACGAAGTGTACTGGTGGTGTGACGTTTGAATAATTCCCAAAGGCGGAGAAAAGCTCAAGAGGAATACTATACCACACTTGCTTTGTGTCAGGGTGGGGTTTCAAGTAAGTTACACCATTACCACGGTTGTCTCATTTCAGCAAGAGGTCAGAATCTAGAACCACATCTGTAGGGAGTTCAAGCTACACATATACCTACTGTAGGTAGCATTTGTTGCCAGAAAAAAACCATGACAGGCGTCAAATAATGTTATTATTTTGGCAAAAGGGTGTTTGGTTGGGCACTTGCTTTGTCTTTCGGTTATGGGTTAAGACCTATATGGGATTCAATACAAATACTCTTGTCTGAACACATTATAAATAGATTATTCACAAAAAAAGATGGAGTGAGAGACAGAGAAAAAAGCAAGAGAGAATAAGAGGGAGAAAGAAGTAAATGCCTATGTTCCACCAAAATGGTATGATTTCTGATCATTTCAATCACTTGTAAGCTACTACTTGTCCTTACTTTAAGATTTGTGTTATTATATTTTTTTTTGTAGGTTACATTGTTTCATCATCAATTAGTCAGCAGTAGATGACATACATTCTAGCCTACCTTACAACAAAATAAATCTCCAGATTGATACATCGCACATAACCTGCCACAAGTGCAACCTAAAAAAAAAAACTGTCTTTTTCACAAGCTACTACGTCACTGCAGCCTCAAAAACAGTCGCATGCTCTTAAAACGTTCACGACAGGGACATTAGTCTTCACTTTAATTTGAAGTTTGCAACTGTTCCCCTGCTCTGTCTTCTTTTCTTCCTCATTTTCCCCTTCTCCTCTTCTTTTCTCCTTCTCTCTCTCTCTTGCTGGAATAGACAAGTGCTCCTGGTGTTTTAACACCTTCTGTGAGTCCCAGAGCAGGTCCAGGTGCACTGGGCCTTCTGACGCATGTCTTCCAGCAACCCAGCGAGTGGCTGAGGCTGCTGCCAGTGGCCCGTGCCAATCGCCGTGGGGGGCATAAAAGAAGAGGAGCTGGGTTGGTTGGATGGATCCCGTGCCAACTGGGCGGCACACAAAAATATGAGTAAGGTGTGTAGCTTATGTAGCTTATGTTTACAGCATGGCACAGGCTAAACATTGGACTCTTATTAGATCATGAGTCAGTTCTTGTGAACATTACATTTACATTTACATTTAAGTCATTTAGCAGACGCTCTTATCCAGAGCGACTTACAAACTCCATACAAACGTTGCTTGATGTTTGACACTTAGGCACAATATTTCCCAACTTTGCATACAAATGCTGTAAGATAATGTAAGATATAACCTGTATAGTAAATCTTTATAAAACCACCTGCAGAATTTGCTGATCTCTTTAGATGTTTAACAGTAACCCTGGTAACGGTAACTATCGTAAGCGTAGTTCCTGTTACCATAGTAGTCCTGGTCTTGGTAAACCTGATTCTCGCTGCCGTAATAGTCCTGGTAACTCTGATTCCACTGTCTGTAGCATGCTTCCTGTCTGTAGCATTCTAGCTGTTTGTTGTAGTTTAGCTGTCTATTGTACTCCCTGCATGCTTCATGATTAAAGTCATGGCTGCGGTACTGGTAGTTCGCTCCATTGAACGGTTCATCATGTCTGAGCTGCTGTGGTGTCCAGTACTGCTGATGACCATATGGGTATGGCTGCTCCTGGTTGAACCATGTGCGGTCCCAACCTCTCAAGTCACCAGCCGCCACTGGATGGTACCCCCTGTCCATCCGGCCCTTGATGAGGGGTTTAGTGGGGTTATAGTCTTGCGTGGCCATCCTTCCAAATCTGGTCTTGTTAAGGTGATAAGACTGAAGTCCGAGGCTATGGGGGTTATTGTATCGGACGCGGGGTTTCTTCCGTTGTTTGGGGGCGGAGGGGACAGGGGGGAGCAGGCTTTTTGACTCTTTTTTGTACCCCTCCAAGAGAGCCTGTGCTTCCTCTCTGGCTAGCTCCACAAACAGCACCTTCTCCAGCAGGTCTCCCTGCTCTGGCAGAGTGCAGCTCACTTTGACCTTGTGGAGATCCGTTTCAGGGATCTTGTCCCCCTCCTCCTCCTGTTGCTCCTGCAGACGCCTCTTCCACTCCTCTTTAGATGGGAACACCACCACCGCCCTCCGCCTGAAACCCACGAACCACAGCAGCCTCTGGCGCTGAGCTGAGGGGTGGACGTTGGGCTGGTCCAGGATGTAGTTGCGTGGAGTTTGAGCCGCCACCTTGATCAGCTCACTGAGACACTGAGAGGCCTGCTGCAGCCTGCTCTCTCTACGACCCTGCCCCTTCATGCAGGGTAGGAGGCCTGCGGTGCCCAGCAGGGTGTATCTCTTCTCTGGGTATTGCTTCATGTGAGCCCTGGCCCAGTGGGTCTTACCTGCCCCTGGCATACCCACCATCATCAACACCTCACACTGCAGTTTGGAGGTTGGTGGGGTTGGGGCACTGAGCCTTTGTCCAGCAGGCAGGGAGGAGAGGGGGGTGTACCCTGCAGGGCTGGGGTACCAGGGGGGAGACGTGGGGTCCAGGTTGAGGGTGATAGAGGTGTTTTTGCAGAGGACGTGGGGGTACAGCACAGAACCGCAGAGAGCAGCCGGACTCAGGTGGAACGCCATTCCCATAAGGCGACCGTTCTTATGGAAGGAGAGCTCAACTCCTTCCTCCTTAGAGAAAGAAGCATAACAGCCAATGACATCGCCCTCTGAAAAGGGCTCTCCAAACTCCTCCTCTTTCCCAGCCGTCACTTTTCTGCCCCTAGCGTCGTAACCGTAAGACAAGTCCTCGTCACCGAGCATCAAGTTGGAGTTCCAACGCTCCACTGACCAGCCCAGTCTCAGACCATGGTGCTCAGGGTCCTCAGAGTCCAGTGATGGAGACACCAGCTTTTTCTTAAACATAGCCTCGAAGCCCACCCTCCCCTGGTGAGTTCCGTGTGTCAGTCTGCATCCAGACCACAGGAGAGGGCAACGCTCCCAGAACCTTGGCTGGCCGCTGCAGCCGTCCCGGCCCACCTCAAAGTGCAGGTCACCGCCGTAGGAGTCTAGTCTGACCCGCCCTCCGTCTTTCTCGGCATCAACACCATTACTCTCAGGCTGAGGCGGTGGGGATTTGGCCCTGTTGTACTGGATCTCCTCCTTGAATTCGTAGTAGGCCCTGCCTCTGGTTCTCTCACCCTGAGCAGGCCTCTTTACCCCACGCTTCTCCCCTCCACCTCCAGACCTATTTTCCTCGTCTTTGTCGATGTGAAACACGGTGTCCTGGTTGGTCTGGTCACTGGCCACAGATCCCAGGCTGAGGCTGGATGCAGTGCTGCTCCCTCTCTGGGCCACCATGGAAACACTGTCCTCCTCCTCAACTCTGTTCTGCACAGCTGATCCTGCATGATCTTCTTTAGACTGCCCAACAACCAACATACTTGTGTCTTGATACACGATGTCTATCCGTGATATCTGTGATGTATTAAATGTGTTTTTAATGGGCCTGGTGCTCATGCTTGTTGTGTTTAGCTGGTTTGATGTCGTTTTATCCTCCTCTGCTTCCTGTGTGGCAGTCCGTTTGGAGACTCCGTGTGCATGTTCTCCTTCACCCTGTTGTTCTTGAGCGCTCTCTTCTTGGGTGACATGTTTCTGTTGCTCTACTTGTTGATTTAACGAGGTCTGCTCCATCAATCCTTCTTTGTCTGCCGTGGTTTTTGCACACGGGCTCATGGTAAAAGTGCTGATTACACACACGTCTTCCAACTGACTTGTTGACGTGTTATCAAGTTTGGCTGCTGAAATTGCAAGTGCCTCGGTGTCTGCACCGATAGGAGAACAATCAGCTCTAGGTCTCACCATCATCTCTGAACTTGCGGCGCCTGCAACGTCTCCATCGTGTCTAGTGGCTTTCGCCTCCTCGCCCGGTAGAGGGACTTCTCTCTCCATCGCTAACACTGTGGATGCTCTGGGTGAATCGTCATCTTGTGGCTTCGACTCTTCTCCAAGACCAGGGACTCCCTTGTCTTGTCCAAGATCGCTTGATTCTGGAGCTTGCAATTCAGCTTCGAAAGCTGACATCAAACGCCCAACGAGTTCTGCCTTCAGTCCTTTGATGTCCAGTGCTCGCTCTTTGAGCATGACTCGTAGTTTGGCCACTTTTAGTTTTTTGACTTCTGACAGTTTCATTTTCCACTGAAATGTGCGTTGCTTTTATCAAGTAAAAAACGTTACTTTACCTCATGAGCTTCCAAATGATTGTTCTGCAGTAAAAAAATATAAAAACTTTAGCAAAAGAAAGCAACTGCTCGAACCAAAACACACCCAGAGACTGCTGAACATCAAATGTGCTATGCATGACACTGTAGTCAATTAATACTGATGTGGCTGGAGGGAAGTGGGTGGACTACAAGGGTGGTGGATAGATCAGTTCCTAATAATAACCGATTACTGTGGAAAATACACCCTCACTGCTGTTGTTTAAGAGGCATTTGTTTTGTCCCCTTGCACCTGTTTTCTGAAAAGTAAACAATGCATTTTCCACTCGTTTTTTTTTCTTCTTCTATTAAATAGTCTGACTCATTCCTTACTTCCAACCCCTCAACCGTAAAATACCTTCATACCTCAAGCATTTACTAGCGACCAGCTGGGCTAATGTGATGGAAAAGTGGGTTTACACAGAAAAGTGATTACAGGCTCCCTCCACAGGCTCCCTCCGTATGAGGAGTCATTTGCAATAGAGATCACGGACAAAGTTGATGAAGTACAGGTAGTTGTGGGTCATATTGGGGCTTGAAACGTATTTTCTTACTTGGAAGACTAGTCATCTACTTCACTCATGTCTATAGACTTGATGCTGAGGGTGTCCTAAAATGTAAACTTGAATCTGGTTGAATCTGCTTTTACAGTGCATTCTGAAAGTATTCAGTCTTATTCTAAAATGTATTCAGCCTTATTCTAAAATTGATTTTTTTTAAATCCCCTTATCAATCTACACACAATACACCATAATGACAATGCGAAAAATTACTTTTTCTTATTCTACATTTGCTAAAAAAAAAAAAAATGCCGTATTTACATAAGGTTACATAAGGTTTCAGACCCTTTGCTATGAGACTCGAAATTGAGCTCAGGTGCATCCATTGATCATCCTTGATATATTTCAACAAGTTGATTGGAGTCCAACTGTGGTAAATTCAACTGATTGGACATGATTTGGAAAGGCATACACCTATCTATATAAGGTCACATTTTACAGTGCATGTCAGAGCCAAAACCAAGCCATGAGGTTGAAGGAATTGTCCGTAGAGCTCTGAGACAGGATTTAGTCAAGGCAAAGGTAAGGTTACCAAAACATTTCTGCAGCATTGAAGGTCCCCAAGAAATGTGGAACTACCAAGACTCTTCCTTGAGCTGGCCGCTCGGCCAAACTGAACAATCAGGGGAGAAGGGCCCTGGTCAGGGAGGTGACCAAGAACCCGATGGTCACTCTGACAGAGCTCCAGAGTTCCTCTGTTGAAATGGGAGAACCTTCCAGAGCGACAACCATCTTTGCAGCAATCCACCAATCAGGCCTTTATGGTAGAGTGGCCAGACGGAAGTCACGCAACAGTAAAAGGAGTTTGCCCATTTGGAGTTTGCCAAAAGGACTCTCAGACCATGAGAAAGAAGATTCTCTGGACTGATGAAACCAAGATTGAACTCTTTGTCCTGAATGCCAACCATCACGTCTGGAGGAAACCTTGCACCATTCCTACGGTGAAGCATGATGGTGGCAACATCATGCTGTGGGGATGTTTTTTAGCAGCAGGGACTGGGAGACTAGTCAGGATCGAGGGAAAGATGAATGGAGCACAGAGAGATCCTTGATAAAAATCTGCTTCAGAGCACTCAGGACCTCAGACTGGGGTGAAGGTTCACCTTCCAACAGGAAAACGACCCTAAGCACACAGCCAAAACAACGCAGGAGTGGCTTCGGGACAAATCTCTAAATGTCCTTGAGTGGCCCAGATTGAACATATCTGGAGAGACCTGAAAATAGCTGTGCAGTGACTCTCCCCATCCAACCTGAAAGAGCTTGACAGGATCTACAGAGAAGAATAGGAGAAACTCCCCCAATACAGGTGTGCCAAGCTTGTAGCGTTATACCCAAGAAGACTCGAGGCTGTAATCACTGCAAAAGGTGCTTCAACAAAGTACTGAGTAAAGGGTCTGAATATTTAAATATAATATTTCGGTTTTTATACATTTGCAAAAATATCTAAAAACATGTTTTGCTTTGTCATTATGGGGTATTGTGTTGATATTTCAGTTTTTTACTTTTCATTATGGGCTGCTGAGTGTAGTTTGATAAGGGGAAAAATGATTGAATCGATTTTAGAAAGTAACCAAATGTGGAAAAGGGTAAGGGGTCTGAATACTTTCCAAATGCACTGTAGATCAGGCCCATCACCTTCTAAACTGACCTGGAGCTAGATTCATTTTGTTTGAACTTGTTACATATTCTTTCAACTCTGACAAAAATGGCTTTTTACAGTGATTTCAAGGATTTCGCATCAGTGGGTTCCCAAGCTAAAAAAATAATAATTTATATTTCTTATATATGTGTTACTGTGCTCCCTTTACCATACAGATTTTCAGATTTCAGATTTTCAGACTTACAAAACAAGATGTCAATTGTACAGATGTTCTATTTAGTCCACTATAAAAAAACGGAAAAAATAAATCAAGCATAAGGACGCCATATGTGTGGGTAACCAACAAATGTTTTGATGTTTTCTCTAACTTGGCATACTTGCTAATGAATCCAGAAAAAAAATAAGCCTTGGTCTGTACCACAATCAATGTCCACTTCCTGCAACTTCCATCATTAAGATTACCAAAGGGGAGAATACACCAGGAAAATAACCTCCTTTTTGTCCTCATTTTTAGCTCCAAACCTGTATGTAACTTCAACTATACAAATTAAATTTCAAGTAGATTTCCTCATAAAAAGTTTGTAATGATTTGTGGTAGTTTCAATTATGCACTCAGAGTATGAACTACAAAAGTAACATTTATTAAATTAATCTCTAGACTGTGGGCTGAAACCTGACGTGAGATGTGTGTTTACACATATCTCTGTTTAGGATTCAGCCCTATGTTCAGAAACCCTGTGTATGGTGTATATACAGTATCCATATTAGGACAGCTTCAACGTCACAGTGTCACTATACCTATAAACTATACTATTGGTATTTTGTTCAACTCATGTACCTGCATGTGCCATTTTCACTAATATGTAGCTGAAGCAACAGTTGTGGAATGAAAAGGTCATCAGCACTTGTTGGCATGAAACGCCTGTAATGCCCGAGATAATTAGGGTATTGTTGGATTGTTGTTTTTTCCTTGAAAAACACCAACATTCCTCATTTTAATGTCCACATAATTTTGTTCCTTGAGCAACACTGACCTGTTTTCTGGGTGATTGGTTTTTCTCATCGCTGGGCGGATTTTTAGAACTGATTCGTCAACATCTGGGGTCCAAATGCAACAATAAACAAACAATAAGATGGTGTGATGCTGACCTTGCTTAAATGTTGGTTCGCTTTGAGTTCCAAGAGTTGAAACAATGGATGACTGCATGTACCATGAAACCTTGTCAGAGATGACTTCAAGGCAATTTCAAAGTGTGAAGTCGGGCCAAAGAAAATTTTGAAATTCAAAAGTTATTCAGAAGGTAGTTGTTTACTTTATCTTAAACCTTTGAGGGTTATGCAAACAGTTCCTTTTATTACCCGCTGCTCTATTGAAGTAATATCAGTAACCCCAACTCGCACAGCTTTTCTCAATAGACTAGAACTGTCTAATCTACTTCCCAGATCTTAATCTGTGTTTACTTGCTCCTCTGTGCGAGTGAATATGAACCAGGCCAGCATGTGTACTACTAACAATTCCAAGTGTCTCCAACACTAACTCAAAGTGACTCTTGATAATATGGAAACCATACTAATGCATCATACTATGTACCTGACCCCGTGACATGGGTGAGACACAAATCCACCCCTGAAACCAAACGAGACCTGGCTGCTACCACGGAGATTATGTAGATCTAACATATTGGCCTTCCCTAGCACCCAAGACTGTGTTAAGTCATTGACAATAAATGTGCGTGGCACAGGTATTTAAAGCTTGATTTGATATTGTACATCGCTGTACATTTGTGATGATGATGTGTTCGTAAATCCATTTGGCCCTTGGGAGATTTTAGCACTTGGTTTACGAGGCCCTTTTGTAGGAAGGAGGTGGAGGGAGGTGGGTGGTGCTAGTTGGCCTAATGAGTTTGGTGCTAGGCTCTGTTGTTGTCCAAATGACAGATGTGTTGCTCACAGGCTGTTCTAGGCAGTGACGTAGGTCTGGACACTGGTGTGTATGTGAAGGTGTTCTAATTACACTGAACAAAAATATAAATGCAACATGCAACAATTTTACTGAGTTACAGTACATGAGGAATTCACTCAGTTAAAATAAATAAATTAGGCCCTAATCTATGGATTTCATATGACTGGGAATAGAGATATGCATCTGTTGGTCACAGATATCTTTTTTTTTAAAGCTAGGGGCATGGATCAGAAAACCAGTCAGTATCTCCTGTGACCACCATTTGCCTCATGCAGCGCAACACATCTCCTTCACATAGAGTTGATCAGGCTGTTGATTTTGGCCTATGGAATGTTGTCCCACTCCTCTTCAATGGCTGTGTAAAATTGCTGCCCGACAACCAGTCTCTTCCAGATCTGCCAGACAACCAGATCTGCCAGACAACCAGGAACTGGAACATGCTGTTGTATGCGTCAATCCAGAGCATCCAAAACATGCTCAATGGGTGACCTGTCTGGTGAGTATGCAGGCCATGGAAGAACTGGGAAATTTTCAGCTTCCAGCAATTGTTTACAGATCCTTGCGACATGGGGCCATGCATTATCATGCCGAAACATGAGGTAATGGTGGCGGATGAATGGCACGACAATGGGCCTCAGGATCTCGTCACAGTATCTCTAGTGCATTCAAAATGCCATTGATGAAATGCAATTGTGTCCTTACAGTTTGTGCAGGACTACTTCGGTTGTGCAAACCCAGTTGCATCAGCTGTCTGGGTGGCTGGACGGTGAGGAAGCCGGATGTGGAGGTCCTGGGCTGGCGTGGTTACATGTGGTCTGCGGTTTTGAGGCCGGTTGGACGTACTGCCAAATTCTCTAAAATGAAGTTGGAGGCAGCTTATGGTAGAGATATTAACATTACATTCTCTTGCAACAGCTATGGTGGACATTCCTGCAGCCAGCAAGCCAATTGCACGCTCCCTCAAAACTTGAGACATCTGTGGAATTGTGTTGTGTGACAAAACTGCACATTTTAGAGTGGCCTTTCGTTGTCCCCAGCACAATGTGCACCTGTGTCACGATCATACTGTTTAATCAGATATATGATATGGCACACCTGTCAGGTGTGATGGATTATCTTGGCAAAGGAGATATACTCACTAATAGGGATTGTCAACAAATTAGTGCACAGAATTTGAGAAAAAGAAGCCTTTTGTGCCTATTATTTATTTATTTCAGCTCATGAAACATGGGACCAACACTTTACATGTTGCGTTTATATTTTTGTATAGTGTAAATTATTCAGACAGTTTAGTGAAACCGTAAGGTCCTCATCCTGTGCCTAGGTACCGTAAGCCTGAGTACTATTGTAGAGGAACTGACTGTAGAGGGTCCTGCTTTAGTGGGACCTGGTTCATAGGGATCTAGCTTAGAAAGACCTGCCTTAGCGGGACCTGGCTAATAGGTGCCAGACACACCGAGAAATCTGATGGCCGATAGGTACTTGTAAAATTGGAATGCTCGGCGGTTGTCGACAAATTGACATTGAGCCAATCATAGAGCACAAAGCTTCATGTGGGGGGGCTGATAGGAGTAACAAGAAAAGGAAGAAAAAAAATAGGCCACTTTTCCCAGTGTAATCTTTCCTCTTTTCTTCATAATTGTTCCAACTAAAACAACAAAGCTGCATACATTTTTTTTCTAGAGCAAGTCTTTACATATTTTACATCTAGCTGAGGAGTTTTGTTGCTTGAAGCAGGATTTGTTGGGGGTTTAATCATGTGCACTAGCTCATTAGTTAGCTAGCTAACATTAGCTTGCTAACTGAGCTAGGCAGTCACACAATAAATACACACAGGTAGACACACAATAAATACACGCAACAATAAATGCTTTACCAGTGTCAGGCGGTGGGTGAATCAGGCGCAGGAGAGCAGAGATGAGTGTACAAGGTATTAAATTCCACGACATCACCAGTATACAGACAATATTCAAGGTGTGGAGAAATACCAGTCACTCGAAAATAACGGGCGTAAATACATAACCCGGCAAACATAACCAGCTGATAAGTTTTGACATGAACAATCAATAAACACGCACACTAACATGTGGGAAAAAGAGGGTTAAATAATGAACATGTAATTGGGGAATTGAAACCAGGTGTGTAGAAAACAAAGACAAAACAAATGGAAAATGAAAAGTGGATCTGTAACGGCGTTCGTCTGTTGAAAGAAGAGAGTCGGACCGAAATGCAGCGTGTTGGTTACTCATGACTTTAATGAAAGAATCGCGGTACATGAAATAACTGAAAGACGAAAACAACAAACAGAACGTGAAACTAATTACAGCCTATCTGGTGAATACTACACAAAGACAGGAACAAACACCCACAAAATACAAAGCGTAACTATGCCTCCCTAAATACGGTTCCCAATCAGAGACAACGAGAATCACCTGACTGATTGAGAATCGCCTCAGGCAGCCAAGCCTATACAACACCCCTAATCAGCTGCGATCCCAAATATTACAAACCCCAATACGAAAAACAACATATAAACCCATGTCACACCCTGGCCTACGCAAACATAATAACAAAACACAAAATACAATGACCAAGGCGTGACAGAACCCCCCCTAAGGTGCGGACTCCCGGATGCACCTCAAGAGCATAGGGAGGGTCCGGGTGGGCGTCTGTCCATGGTGGCGGTTCTCGCTCGGGACGTGGACCCCACTCCATTAATGTCCTTGTTCCTCCCCTTCGCGTCCTGGGATAATCCACCCTCTCCGCCGACCATGGCCTAATAGTCCTCACCCAGATCCCCACATAACTGAGGGGCATCTCGGGACAGAGGGGCAGCTCGGGACAGAGGTGCAGCTCGGGACAGAGGGGCAGCTCGGGACAGAGGGGCAGCTCGGGACAGAGGGGCAGCTCGGGACAGAGGGGCATCTCAGGACAGAGGGGCAGCTCGTGACAGAGGGGCAGCTCGGGACAGAGGCAGCCCGGGACTGAGGGGCAGCCCGGAACTGAGGGGCAGCCCAGGACTGAGAGGAAGCCCAGTACTGAGAGGAAGCCCAGTACTGAGAGGAAGCTCAGGCAGGTAGTAGGCTCCGGTAAATCCTGGCTGGCTGGCGGAACTGGAAGAGACTGGTTGTCTGGCAGATCTGGAAGAGACTGGTTGTCGGGCAGATCTGGAAGAGACTGGTTGTCGGGCAGATCTGGAAGAGACTGGTTGTCTGGCAGAACTGGAAGAGACTGGTTGTCTGGCAGATCTGGAAGAGACTGGTTATCTGGCGGCGCTGGGCTGACTGGTGGCACTGGGCAGACTGGAAGCACTGGCGGCGCTGGGCAGACTGGGAGCACTGGCGGCGCTGGGCAGACTGGGAGCACTGGCAGCGCTGGGCAGACTGGGAGCACTGGCGGCGCTGGGCAGACTGGCGGCGCTGGGCAGACTGGGAGCACTGGCGGCGCTGGGCAGACTGGCGGCGCTGGGCAGACTGGGAGCACTGGCGGCGCTGGGCAGACGGGAGACTCCGGCAGCGCAGGAGAGGAGAAAGGCTCTGGCTGCGCTAAACAGGCGGGAGACTCCGACATCGCAGGAGAAGAGAAAAGCACTGGCTGCGCTGAACAGACGAGGTGCACTGGAGGCCTGGTGCGTGGTGCTGGAACTGGTGGTACTGGATCGAGGACACGCACAGGAAGCCTGGTGTGGGGAGCTGCTACCGGAGGACTGGTGTGTAGAGGTGGCTCTGGATAGACCGGACCGTGCAGGCGCACTGGAGCTCTTGAGCACCGAGCCTGCCCAAGCTTACCTGGCTCGATGCCCACTCTAGCCTGGTCAATAGGAAGGGCTGGTATGTGCCGCACCTGGCTCTGCACCCGCACTGGAAACACCGTGCGCTCCATAGCATATCACGGTGCCTGCCCGGTCTCTCTAGCCCAACGGTGAGCACAGGGAGTATGCGTAGGTCTCCTACCTGGCATAACTATTCTCCCTTCTAGCCCCCCCAATAATTTTTTGGGCTGCTTTTCAGGTTTCCTTGCCAACCGTGTTCCCGCGTATCGTCGGCTCCTATCTCCGGCTGCCTCTGCTCTCCTTATTGCCTCCACCTGTTCCGATGGGAGGCGATCTCTTCCGGCCAATATCTCCAATATCTCCCAAGTGTAACAGCCTTTACCATCCAACACGTCTTCCCATGTCTATTCACTGAATAATTCGTCCTCCTTTTGCTGCTCCAGCTGTCTACGTCGTTGCCAGTTTACACGCCGCTCGGTCCGTGAGAGGTGGGTGTTTCTGTAACGGCGTTCGTCTATTGAAAGAAGAGAGTCGGACCGAAATGCAGCATGTTGGTTACTCATGACTTTAATGAAAGAATCGCGGTACATGAAATAACTGAAAGACGAAAACAACAAACGGAACGTGAAACTAATTACAGCCTATCTGGTGAATACTACACAAAGACAGGAACAAACACCCACAAAATACAAAGCGAAACTATGGCTCCCTAAATACGGTTCCCAATCAGAGACAACGAGAATCACCTGACTGATTGAGAATCGCCTCAGGCAGCCAAGCCTATACAACACCCCTAATCAGCCGCGATCCCAAATATTACAAACCCCAATACGAAAAACAACATATACACCCATGTCACACCCTGGCCTACCCAAACATAATAACAAAACACAAAATACAATGACCAAGGCGTGACAGGATCGGAGATGGCGATGGCTAGAAAACCGGTGACGTCGCCGCCGAACACTGCCGAACAAGGAGAGGGACCGACTTCGGCGAAAGTCGTGACAACCAGGCTGTCTAATACCACCAGTGCAAGTTCGCTTGCTAGCTAACGTTAGCTTAATGATTAGCATCACCATTTTCCAGCCAGCTGCCACTAATTGGGAATCATACAAAAACACCAACATAGAAAAACCAAACTAGAACCCCACATAGAAAATATAAACTAGACCAAACCCCTAGTCACGCCCCTGACCTACTCTACCATAGGAAATAAAGGCTTTCTATGGTTAGGACACAGACTCAAATCTCTGGCCATTTTAATAAATGGACTTACTAATAAAGGTATCACTAGTCATCTTAAATAACGTAACTTTAATCATGTTTACATATCCTACATTACTCATCTCATATGTATATACTGTTGTATACCATCTACTCCATCTTGCCAATGCCTATTTTCAATTGCTAGTACTGTTTTGAGATAGTCTGTATAAATCGCTCCCGTGCACCACTGGTTTGGTTCAGAGCAGTTAGAAAACACTAATTAAACCGCTGCTTTTTAAAATGAAAAGGCACCCGCAAAAGAAAATGTTTCATCTATTTTGATGTGCTGTTGTTACAGTTGTATTGTTGTTTCATGTTGATGCACTCAGGGTGTTGTGACAGTTTATTTGAGCAGCTGTTACGGTTTTCTTCCGTCGAAGGAGAGTCGGACCAAAATGCAGCGTGGTTAGTTCGATACATCTTTAATAGACGAAAAAACCACGAACAATACAAAACAACAAACGGAACGTGAAAACCTAGTACAGCCTATCTGGTGAACAAAACACAGAGATGGGAACAATCACCCATGAAATACTCAAAGAATATGGCTGCCTAAATATGGTTCCCAATCAGAGACAACGATAATCACCTGACTCTGATTGAGAACCGCCTCAGGCAGCCATAGACTATGCTAGACACCCCATAAAACCCCACGACAAAAACGCACCACAAAAACCCATGTCACACCCTGGCCTGACCAAATAAATGAAGAGAAACATACTATACTTCGACCAGGGCGTGACAGCAGCGTGCACCACAAGCAAATTCATTGTCATTTCACTTTGCCTGTAAGAACCATGATGAGCACAAGCACATCGGATTAGGCTTCGCTGTACCGCAAGCTCTGACTCTGAGTAACACAGAAAACATGTTCGGTAGCTCTTGGGCTGTCAATGAGTAGCTCCCATGTAGATACTGAGAAATAATCAGTCGGCCTTATATTACATAATTCAATATTTTAAATACTTTTTCTCCCCAAACTGTTTACAGGAATTTGACATATTTCCCATATTTCCAAATATCAATGTTAAATCACATAGTAAAAATGTTTTCATTCAGTTACAATAGGAACAGTCCTGGCTGAGTTCCATATGTGAGCGCACCCGTGGCCGCTTCTCAGTTACAATGGCTACCCAAGCTGTGTCTGTATGCACCAAAGCGCAAAATTAAACAGCACAGGATATTTGTACCTCGATAAAACTGCTCTGCTTGGCAAGTCATATCCACCAAATAGTCAATTTCTACCATCGTTGCATAAAATATGTATGCTGCCGAGACAAGTTCATTTGAAACATTTTCATGGTGACGCTGTGAGAGCTCTTCAACCAACAGCGCCAACAAAAGTCCATGTTGGAGGAAAAGCGCAATGGTCAAGTAATATGCTTCCTGAGACTGAACTTTTGTTATTCCTCATACTTTTCATGATTATTCTGTTTCAAACCAACAGAAGCTGGATGGCTCTTTCTATCAGGCAGGTCACCCGCATTACAAGTCAGTACTCAACGTCCATCCTTGTCTGAGGACATCAAGAGGTGACATGAAAACTGGCCACTAGGGGCAACAGTGAGCGCTGTTACCTTCAAGTAGGCGTTTAGTTTTGCATTGTGGACAGGGATGGTGGATGGGTGTAAGCATCTGCGAAGCATCTGCGTCTGGTTCTAAAGGTTGCATGTTTGAATACAGCGATATAAAGTTGTTTTGGATAGTTTTCTGTTAAGCCTATCCAACCCTTGACCCTTACCTTAACCATTCTTAGTTAAGATTGAGTTAATGCATAAACTTGTCCCTGTAACGATATAGAGAAGTAACCAAATAATTCTAAATTTGAAGTTTCCAACAACTTCAAAATTAGACATTCGAGAAACGGGGATGAACATCTAATTCTGACGTGAGACTGTGAGAGCTTGTTGCTTTCTATTGGCTCACAGAGACCCCACTGCCAAGACTTTGAGTGCATCGGTACAAGAAGCACGCTAAATTACACTCATGATTAGGCCTTTACCTCATCTTATTCATTCAGGGCTGGCACTAACAAAAAGAGAGAAACCCAATTCCCTACCTCAAACTTTGTACTGAAAATGGCTACCCAATGGTAATGTTGGCACATTTCACAAAAGGAGCTGAGCCTGAAATCAGTCTCTCCTCATGTTATTCCCAGTATTAAATAAGCACTGGCTTTAAGTGCTTTTACAGGGCAGAATTAACAAATGCGTACTCTGCCTAACAATATTAAGTCAGGTCACCCCACATATGATGTGACAAGGTGAAATGAGTAGGGTTCAAACTGTCTTACCATGGGAAGGTCTCAGATTTCCCTTTGTACTCTTCACCACTACAGTAGCTAGGGCTTTGGTCGGTGCGTGCGTGCGTGTGTGTACGTGTGCATGCATGAATGTGTAGAATGAATGTGTGTGTGTGCATACGTGTGTTTACGTGCGCATGTGTGTCAGTGTTGCGGGCCAGGATACCTAGTGTTTTCAACCCTGGGCCATACCTCCACGCAAATACAAAAGGTATTTCTGCATGTGACCACAAAACCTTCGTGTGCATACTTCAGGTTGTTCACTTAACAGAGGAGGACAGACTAAAGTCCTCCACTGGAGACTATAATTATAGCTTTCTTCTTGTGGTCCTTCTGTAGCTCAGTTGGTAGAGCATGGCGCTTGTAACGCCAGGGTAGTGGGTTCGATCCCCGGGACCACCCATACGTAGAATGTATGCACACATGACTGTAAGTCGCTTTGGATAAAAGCGTCTGCTAAATGGCATATTATTTATTTATTTTTTTCTAGGCCATGTACCACAAGTGGAATGAACGAAGCTAGACCCGATCTTAATCTGGTGACGACAGTTGGCCACATTACGACTTGTGACATAAACATGAGAGGGGGCTTAAAACATTACCCCAACGGGGTTGTTGTTTATTTTCTTTCTTCTGCTGTTGTCTAGGCCCTAGGCCTCACCACCGCATTCTGTTTAGAGGTCGGAATTAGGACCGTCAGTACAGTTAATTGCAGCTGACACAATGCATGAATCAGTTGCTTTCGTCAGCAGAAAAAACAGAAGCACTATGTTTTACAGTGTTGAAATAAGAGAGTAACAACCTGGAAAGTATCTGGAAACAACTTGGAAACAAGACAGAAATTATCAGGTAAGTATGTGGTAATAACCAGTTAACAGTTAGTATTTAGCTGCTTATTAGTGATATAAAAGGGAGATTCATTTTCCTGATTGTTATGTAGAAACAATTACGTGTTACTGAAGAACTATCAATAACAGAGGCTAATAAGCAGAAGTTATGTAGTTAGTATTTTAAGGCCAATTCACCTCGACATCTATACTTATTAAGAATTTACTTGGGACTTTCACAGTAATGTTAGAGAAGCTACATCATACTTATACTGAATGTGGGCTAACTTCAAAACGTACCTTTTGTGTCTTTGCTCGTAGCTGGGTAGGTACTTTTTTGTTGCCGTCTTGTTTCCCTGATATTTACTATGACTTTCTGGTCGTTAGCCAGTTATTTTAGTACTATAATTTAGTACTGTTTCACCATACTTTCAGCAAAAATCACCATACTTTCAGCAAAAATCAGTTCCACTGTTACCATGTAATTTACCATTACTTTCTTTATAGTTTCACCATAGTTCCTGTGTACCTTACTGTTCCTTTATTTACTGTTTCAAAGACAGATTAACGGAACAGTATACTTACAGTTCATTATTTCTATGACCAGCCTATAGTTTTATATAACACAAAGAACATCAATAATATACTATTAGCAATTCACACTTGAATGAAAGGATTGTCAATATTTATTTTGCTTCTTGTAAAATACAACAATCATCGCTCATCATAGCTAGAAAATAAGATTGTTAGCTATTTTGAAGATAACATTTACTATAAACAGACCTCATCTTCAGAAGCAATAGTAGCTAGCTCGCTAGTCTAACTAATAATACTAACGTAGTTATCTAGCCTGATGGCTTCAGTTGATAGTTACTGGACGGCCCCAATTCAGCCAAAGCGATCCACACATTGATATTTACATTTACTTGCATCAATGCTGTGAGGCCCAGACATGAGGTAAGAGCATTATCCATTTCTTCAGTACCTTGCTACAACAAACCCTAGCAAATATTTAGTTAGATGATGTTGAACCAGATCCTCGTGACTCACGTAAGGAAGATGCTTGTCCAACAATGGCTTCGCAGGCAGGGCACTTGGGTTTGTAGCTAGTCAACTCCTGTCTCGCTTGTCTCGAATTGTAGCTAGTCCTTGTCAATCTTTACTAATGACCTGCCACTGGCACTGAGTAAAGCCTGTGTGTCTATGTATGCTGGTGACTCAACACCATACACATCAGCTACCACAGCAAGTGAAATCACTGCAACACTTAACCAAGAGCTGCAGTCAGTTTCAGAATGGGTGGCAAAGATATAAGCTGGTCCTAAATATTTCAAACTAAAAGCATTTTATGTGGGACAATTCATTCACCAAACCACAAATGTCAACTCAATCTTGTTGTGAATAAGGCTTGGTGTAACCCTGGATTGAACTGTCATGGTCAAAATATATTAATGCAACTGTAGCTAAAATGGAGAGAGGTCTGCCCATTAAAAAACACCTTAAGGAACAGCTCGGAATGTGAAGAGACACACAGGCACACACACACAGCATTCACAAACGCATGCACTCGACACACACATACATTTTAATAGTTATTTTGCTGTATTATTGATTTTGTATTGTATGCTAGAGTACTGTGTAATAGTGTGTTTTGTGAATTGTTTTATTGTATGTAATTGGATCCCAGGAAGAGCAGCTGCTGCCTTGACAGCAGCTTATGGGGCTCAGGACTAAAATACACCAACAAAAAATACTGTCAGCTAAATGTTTTGAAATTTCAAATGCTATATATACAGTACCCCTTGATTATGGCTTATACTGGAGCAGAGTAACTGTGTTATGATATCAAAACTAGATAAAACAATGAACTACGACTGGGGAAGTCTAATGGGAGCCTTATAAAACAAATTATATTTCTGGCCACCACTAATGTAAACAACTCGGAAAGCATTAAGACAGTTTCCCTAAGCGATTTCCCTCAAACAACCTTAGTTTTGAGTTACAGCAGCACAATGACAAAATGCAGCGGAAAGGCAAGGGGTCGAATGGGCAATATTAAAGGGTAAAATAATACATTTGTCCTCAAGTTCTTTTGAGGGGCTATTTGCTGTCTGTGACCAACTTAGTGGCCTTGTGGCTAGTGGTTGACTGTCCTTATTACAACTGTCTTACCCCATTATATAACTCCAAATGACACAATTTTACTCATTTTTTTATGTTTTTGTTGTCATATACAGTGCATTCAGAAAGTATTCAGACCCATTGACTTTTTCCATATTTTGTTACGTTACAGCTTTCTTCTAAAAATGGATTTGATAAATCCTCATCAATCTACACAATGACCGGGGACACCGTGGAGAGAGGTGGACCGGGCAGGCACCGTGTTATGCCGTGAGGCGCACGGTGTCCCCCGGTGTGCAGGCATAGCCCGGTCCATAGCCCGGTTATATTGTTGTATCATCTTTAAAATGAACAAAACAAAACAAACACTCAGATAGGATGATGGGGACCATTTCAGTGAAAAACATAAGAGGGCAACATTTATCATGAAGTGTCCCAGGTGTCCCAAACAAATAGCCCAAATATACCCAAGTGGCCAAATTGGTGAAGTTATACATTTTGAATGGAATAACCATATACAAAATACCAAAATGGTATTCTAACACAGCCCCCCACGAAAAAAATTTGGGAGAAAAAACATGAAAAAAATATATATACATTTACAAAATAACACTTTCACTATTTGGAAGACCCTCAGTCCTCTACACAATATTGTGCTGCTGATGCCAGGTGCCATAGCAGTCTCTTTCTGCTGTAAAGCAGAGGGTCACCAAGCATGTGGTGCAGGTGACGGGGGGACTTCATTTAGCAAAGAACACAGTGACGCCTCCATGCTGTGCACTTTTGGTCCTGAGACACATCCATGCCTGCAGAAATACATTTGGGCAGATGAACAGCACTTGTGGCAGGAGCAGAAGGGACAGAGGTAGAGGGGCCAGAACGTGATGCTGTGGTGCTGTAGTCAGCAAGCTCCTTGATGAGCAGCTCTCTGAAGGCTAGCTGTGAGATGGGGGGCTTTCCACAGCTCTTAGCCATTTCCTTGTGTAGAATGAATGCATTCACCACAGCAATGTCGATGAAATGATAGAAGCAGGTCTTGTACCATTTCATCGTCATATGGAGAACATTGTAATAGCCTATCAGCGCATTTGACAGGTCCACACCTCCCATGCTCTAGTTGTAGTCCTTTATTGCAGTTGGAATGGAGACACATTCTTGCGGTCCATGCCCCAGTAGTGCTGAGACAACAGGTGTCCGGATGGAGAAACCAGCTTCAGTGGGGGATGGACACCTTGGCACTGGGGGCTCCCATTCGGAGTCAGTGTCAATGTGAAAGAAAATGTTCAGTTAGAATAGTTTCACATATGAGCCCTGTATCAACAGGTATAATAAACAGATATATATAGAGTACAGGGAACATAAGGTTGAATATATTATGACAGACCAGCTAGATCTACTGTCTATTCTATATTATGACATTTCCGCTAGAACTACTGTCTCTATTATAGTATGACAGACCAGCTGTATCTACAGTCTCCATTTCACTTTGGCCATTGTTGTGGGCCTGCCCTCCCCTCAACAGCCTCAAATAGGCTATTTCATGAGGCCATTCTCCCTCTAATCCACAATCTGTATATATACACACACAAACATAGGCTATTGGTCTTAAACATACATACAAACATACCCCCACCCACAATGTATAGCCAACGTGTACTTTACACATTTCATTACATTTTTATATATTGCTACTAAAAAATGTTTTTAAATCACAAATAATATTTTATATTATTAATTTCAAACAACAGCATTAGCATGAGAAGAACTTACCGTTCAAAAAATATTGCTCCATTTGGGAATCAAAGCTATGCTATCTAAATTAATCGTCCTCCAACAATCTCTGTCTCACTTTCCCGATCAATTTCTTCTAAAATGTTGTGTATATCTGTATATCTACACTTACATTAAGCTTTCCCTGAATTAGTCACCAGACTGATTGATATATAAACAGCTGAAGATGCGCTTTACCAAAAAAGTGCTGTGCGTAACATACGCTCCTTCCAGTATGAATCTTCAATGGCGAATGCCCCTCTTTATGCCGGAGTTTACTACATGGGTTGGTCTTCCAACATATAAACATTACATATTGCCGTTTACCTCAGCTCATTGGCTATCTACCCAGCTAGATTTCAAGACGATCAGTGGTCATTGGGTTAAAATACAATCAATCCACGAAACAGTGGTCATATCATTGGTACACAATGATGTCATTACTTGTTGTCTTCAAATCGGTTTCTTTCAGTCAATACGTCCCGCGAAATGACCCATCATGTTTGCAATGAAACCAAACATGACTGGAAAAGTCCCGTTTAGTGTGTGTATTTACATCGAATGTGTCGTCGAAAATTGAATGAGACGGAATTCACAACACAAGCGGTTCACAAAATGGATTTGATCAAACAAAAGACCATCCATTGTGTAACACTGAGCATTGGGAATGCAAACAGAGGAATATCGTCAAACGTAAACTATTTATTTTATTGCAATATGTGATTTTGTTACGCCTGTGCTGGTTGAAATAGTTTTTTTTATGGGGCTCTATCCTCAGATAATCACATCGTATTCTTTCGCAGTAAATCCTTTTCTAAATCAGACAATGCAGTTGGATTAGCAAGATTCTAGGCTTTCGAAACATGTGAGACACTTGTATTTTCATGAATGGTTAATATGACTATTTATGTAGCGATCACCGTATGTTGTCGAATTTAATCCCGCTAGCGGGTTCGTTGCGCAGAGAGGTTAAAGCTTGGTCACAAATGGGTCTTCCAAATGGACATTGACCCCAAGCATACTTCCAAAGTTGTGGCTAAAATGGCTTAACCACTTTAAAGGCAATACTACCACATACTAATTGAGCGTATGTAAACTTCTGATCCACTGGGAATGTGATGAAAGAAATTAAAGCTGAAATAAATCATTCTATGCACTATTATTCTGACATTTCACATTCTTAAAAGCTCTCTAGGCTAGGGGGCGGAATTTTCACGTCCGGGTGAAAAGTGTGCCCAAAGTAAACTTCCTGCTACTCAGGCCCATAAGCTAGGATATTTCGATTTAAATAGAAAACACTCTGAAGTTTCTAAAACTGTTTGAATGATGTCTGTGAGTATAACATAACTTATTTGGCAGGCGAAACCCCGAGGACAAACCATCCAGGGAAAACAATTGGATTGTTATAGGGATCTAGATTTCCAATGCAATTCCTTGCAGTTCCTATCGCTTCCACTGGATGTCAACAGTCTTTAGAAATTTGTTGATGTTTTTTGTTTGGGTACTGAAGAAGTAGGGCAGTTCAGAATGAGGGTCGAGTGAAGTGTACTGTTTGTTAGAAGCGCGTGACATAAAAGCACTCTCCACTTTGTCTTCATCCGGTATTACATTTACATTTAAGTCATTTAGCAGACGCTCTTATCCAGAGCGACTTACAAATTGGTGCATTCACCTTATGACATCCAGTGGAACAGCCACTTTACAATAGTGCATCTAAATATTTTAAGGGGGGGGGGTGAGAAGGATTACTTTATCCTATCCTAGGTATTCCTTAAAGAGGTGGGGTTTCAGGTGTCCCTGGAAGGTGGTGATTGACTCCGCTGTCCTGGCGTCGTGAGGGAGTTTGTTCCACCATTGGGGAGCCAGAGCAGCGAAGTTTTGACTGGGCTGAGCGGGAACTGTACTTCCTCAGTGGTAGGGAGGCGAGCAGGCCAGAGGTGGATGAACGCAGTGCCCTTATTTGGGTGTAGGGCCTGATCAGAGCCTGGAGGTACTGAGGTGCCGTTCCCCTCACAGCTCCGTAGGCAAGCACCATGGTCTTGTAGCGGATGCGAGCTTCAACTGGAAGCCAGTGGAAAGAGCGGAGGAGCGGGGTGACGTGAGAGAACTTGGGAAGGTTGAACACTAGACGGGCTGCGGCGTTCTGGATGAGTTGTAGGGGTTTAATGGCACAGGCAGGGAGCCCAGCCAACAGCGAGTTGCAGTAATCCAGACGGGAGATGACAAGTGCCTGGATTAGGACCTGCGCCGCTTCCTGTGTGAGGCAGGGTCGTACTCTGCGGATGTTGTAGAGCATGAACCTACAGGAACGGGCCACCACCTTGATGTTGGTTGAGAACGACAGGGTGTTGTCCAGGATCACGCCAAGGTTCTTAGCGCTCTGGGAGGAGGACACAATGGAGTTGTCAACCGTAATGGCGAGATCATGGAACGGGCAGTCCTTCCCCGGGAGGAAGAGCAGCTCCGTCTTGCCGAGGTTCAGCTTGAGGTGGTGATCCGTCATCCACATTGATATGTCTGCCAGACATGCAGAGATGCGATTCGCCACCTGGTCATCAGAAGGGGGAAAGGAGAAGATTAGTTGTGTGTCGTCTGCATAGCAATGATAGGAGAGACCATGTGAGGTTATGACAGAGCCAAGTGACTTGGTGTATAGCGAGAATAGGAGAGGGCCTAGAACAGAGCCCTGGGGGACACCAGTGGTGAGAGTGTGTGGTGAGGAGACAGATTCTCGCCACGCCACCTGGTAGGAGCGACCTGTCAGGTAGGACGCAATCCAAGCGTGGGCCGCGCCGGAGATGCCCAACTCGGAGAGGGTTGGGCATCTCCCCCATCCCTCAAATGAAGTGGACACTTCTGATGACGTATCATGACATATGATGAGTTAACACTTGCAGGGCAAGGGAAGAATCAATTAATTTTAAATGGACCGCCCTTGCCTAGAAATTCTTCACTCGTTCGTCCCACGGTTCTGTTTTCAGTCATCATGGAACCACCGGTAGCTATTGTATGTGCTTTTTAATGCGCTACAGTCAATTATGATTGCCTTTCATATCTTCGCTAGAAGACAACGCATCCACAGACATTGAATACTAGCCATCTGATGATATCAGCTAAATCTAAAATTACAATAAGCATTCGGAAAGTATTCAGACCCCTTGACTTTTTCCACATGTTACTTTAGAGCCTTATTCAAAAATGGATTACATCTTCTTTTCCCTCCTCGATCTACATGCAATACCCCATAATGGCAAAGCAAAAACCGGTTTTCAGAAATGTGAACAGGAACTATGTTTATATAAGTATTCAGACCTTTTACTCAGTACTTTGTTGAAGCACTTTTGGCAGTGATGACAGCCTCAATAATTTGTTATGTTGTAGCATGATACTGACGAAATGGGTAATGCACTTGCTTCATGTATTGATTGTAGTTACAGTACACTGAAACTATGGTGAAACTATAAAGAAAGTAACAGTAAGGTACACAAAACATCACATCCACTGTGGAAAGTTGTTTGGAATCAGGAAAAATCAGAAAACAAGAATGTGACTTCCTGTGTGAGAAATGTCTATGTGTGAATATACCTAGTTTTTACACAGTCCCTAAATATCACAACCAAGTGCCCAGGTAGACCTATTGTGGCAGCAATTGACTCAGTGGCATCTAACATTTAAAAGTTTGTGGATCATCACATCAAACCATTGGTTGAGAATCTTCCATCTCATGATCTCATTGGTGGAGGGCCTCGGCACCATATTTGCCACTTTGATGTGGAGAGCTTGCACACCAACATCCAACACTGGAGGTCTACAAGCTCTACAACACTTCCTCTAACAGAGAGACCCTACCTTTGCTTCATCCAATGAATGCATCCTGCAACTGAACTGTTATTATCCAACAACTACTTAATTTTTGAGTCAGACTTTTTTCCAGATTTTAGGGTGTGGCCATGGCGCTCCCCCATTGCCCCCAACTATGTTAATCTACAGTGCCTTGCGAAAGTATTCGGCCCCCTTGAACTTTGCGACCTTTTGCCACATTTCAGGCTTCAAACAAAGATATAAAACTGTATTTTTTGGTGAAGAATCAACAACAAGTGGGACACGATCATGAAGTGGAACGACATTTATTGGATATTTCAAACTTTTTTAACAAATCAAAAACGTGCTAAATTATTCAGCCCCCTTGACCTCTTAAGCCTAGCCCTGTTTACTGCCCCTAATGGAGGAATTGGGTACCCATATAAAACAGGATACATTTTTGTCGAAAGTTGCTAATATATGCATATAAAAAATATTATTGAATAGAAAACACTCTAAAGCTTCTAAAACCGTTTAAATTTTGTCTCTATGTAAAGTAGAAGTCTCAGGGCATGCATTCTCCCAAAATCTCTCTTGTCATGGAAAAAGTTGGCCCAACTTTGACGTCATTTTAAACGCCTTCCCAAACAACTACCGCTCTGGGAACAGTTCCTACGTGTTCAGCGCGAAGCCTGCTTTCAGTGGGGCTTCTCATTGTGTGAATCGCGTGCTCACGAGACGTTGAGCGTGCCGAAAGGTCTCGGTCACGCGAAAAAAAAGTGTACGTTTATGCTCGCTCTGCTCCCGCTCTCTCTTTTCTTCAGGATCGATTAAACGACGTGTGTGTTTCGCTTCGTCCTCACAATTGCTGTACACCTTTATAACATGTTAAAGCTTAATTATGAACATAGTTTGACAAGTTTACTCGACATATAATATATAATTGACGTTTTGGTGCGCATCCACTTGAATTTTGCCTACATTTCGACCGAAAAGTGGCTATTTTGAGAACCGAAAGACGCAGATTTGAAAACTAAACGCTGTTTTGGTAAGTATAATCCCTTCCAGGTCTTTTGATGGAAGAACAGCAAAGGTAAGGGAATATTTATGTGTTAATTTTGGGTTTCTGTCGACTCCAAGATAGAGGAGGCATAATGATACATTTGGAGCGCTGACTCCTAGTATAGCCTAGTAAACGCAAACTGTAACGTTAAAAATAAATGTAACACAGCGATTGCATTTAGAAGAAGTGTATCTTCCTATACATATGTAAAACATGCATATTTAGTCAAAGTTTATGATGTGTATTCCTTGTTAGCTGACGTTATTTGCCGGAGCTATTTAATTTCTCCGGACATTTTAGTAAGCATTTTTTGAACGATGCGTCATTGTAAACAGAGATTTATGGATATATATTGCAGATTATTGAAAAAAAATGAATGTACTGTGTAACATGTTATATTACTGTCATCTGATGAAGATTTCAAAAGGTTAGTGAAATGATTTTTGTTTAATCCTGCGTTTGTTGATTGCATATTTTTTTCCTACTTGGCTATGCTAATGAGCTATGTCTGCGGTGGTGGTTTGACATAAATATGTGCTATGTTTTCGCCGTAAAACATTTTAGAAATCTGACTTGTTGCCTGGATTCACAACGAGTGTAGCTTTAATTCAATACCCTGCATGTGTATTTTAATGAACGTTTGAGTTTTAACTAATACTATTAGCATTTAGCGTAGCGCATTTGCATTTCCAGAGCTCTAGATGGGACGCCTGCGTGCCAGGTAGAAGCAAGAGGTTAAGTTAAGACTTTGTAGCGCCACCTTTTGCTGTGATTACAGCTGTAAGTCGCTTGGGGTATGTCTCTCTCAGTTTTGCACATCGAGAGCCTGAAAATTTTTCACATTCCTCCTTGCAAAACAGCTCGAGCTCAGTGAGGTTGGATGGAGAGCATTTGTGAACAGCAGTTTTCAGTTCTTTCCACAGATTCTTGATTGGATTCAGGTCTGGACTTTAACTTGGCCATTCTAACACCTGGATATGTTTATTTTTGAACCATTCCATTGTAGATTTTGCTCTATGTTTTGGATCATTGTCTTGTTGGAAGACAAATCTCCATCCCAGTCTCAGGTCTTTTGCAGACTCCATCAGGTTTTCTTCCAGAATGGTCCTGTATTTGGCTCCATCCATCTTCCCATCAATTTTAACCATCTTCCCTGTCCCTGCTGAAGAAAAGCAGGCCCAAACCATGATGCTGCCACCACCATGTTTGACAGTGGGAATAGTGTGTTCAGGGTGATGAGCTGTGTTGCTTTTACGCCAAACATAACGTTTTGCATTGTTGCCAAAAAGTTCAATTTTGGTTTCATCTGACCAGAGCACCTTCTTCCACATGTTTAGTGTGTCTCCCAGGTGGCTTGTGGCAAACTTTAAACAACACTTTTTATGGATATCTTTAAACCTGTTAGGGGGTTATATTCCTGTGCGGGTAGCGTGACTACAGCTCAAGCTCATTACCATAATGCACAATGCGCAAAAATATTCCTAAAAATATTTAACCTCCACACATTAACAAGTAAAATAGCTCAAATGAAAGATAAACAAGTTGTTTATCTAGCCAGCAAGTCAGATTTCTAAAATGTTTTACGGCGAAAACATAGCACATATTTATGTCAAACCACCACCGCAGACATAGCTCATTAGCATAGCCAAGTAGGAAAAAATATGCAATCAACAAACGCAGGATTAAAAAAAAAAAAATTTCACTAACCTTTTGAAATCTTCATCAGATGACAGTAATATAACATGTTACACAGTACATTCATTTTTTTTCAATAATATGCTATATATATCCATAAATCTCTTTTTACAATGATGCATCGTTCAAAAAATGCTACTAAAATGTCCGGAGAAATTAAATAGCTCCGGCAGATAACGTCAGCTAACAAGGATTACACATCATAAACTTTGACTAAATATGCATGTTTTACATATGTATAGGAAGATACACTTCTTCTAAATGCAAACGCTGTGTTACTTTTATTTATAACATTACATTTTGCGTTTACTAGGCTATAATAGGGAGTCGGCGCTCCAAATGTATCATTATGCCTCCTCTATCTTGGAGTCGACAGAAACCCAAAATGAACACATAAATATTCCCTTACCTTTGCTGTTCTTCCATCAAAAGACCTGGAAGGAATTATACTTAACAAAAACAGCCTTTAGTTTTCAAGTATGCGTCTTTCGGTTCTCAAAATAGCCTGATTTTGGTCAAAATGTAGGCAAAATTGAAGTGGATGCGCACCAAAACGTCGAAAATATATATCATATGTCGAGTAAACTTGTCAAACTATGTTCTTAATTAAGCTTTAACATGTTATAAAGGTGTACAGCAATTTTGAGGACGAAGCTAAACACACACGTCTTGTCATTGATCATGAAGAAAAGAGAGAGCGGGAGCATAGCGCGCGTAAACGTACACTTTTTTTTCGCGTGACCGAGACCTTTCGGCACGCTCAACGTCTCGTGAGCGCGCGATTCTCACAATGAGAAGCCCCCTAGAAGGCAGCCTTCACGCTGAACACGTAGAAACTGTTCCCAGAGCGGTAGCCTTTTGGGAAGTGCGTTTAAGATGACGTCAAAGTAGGGGCAACTTTTTCCATTACAAGAGAGATTTTGGGAGAATGCATGCCCTGACACTTCTGCTTTACATAGAGACAAAATTTAAACGGTTTTAGAAGCCGTTAGTGTTTTCTATTCGATAATGTTTTTTATATGCATATATTAGCAACTTTTGAAAAAAATGTATCCTGTTTTATATGGGTACCCAAATCCTTCAGAAGGGGCAGTAGACCGTGGTATCCTGAACAGGTTAAGAAATGGCTTTCTTCTTGCCACTCTACCATAAAGGCCAGATTTGTGCAATATACGACTGATTGTTGTCCTATGGACAGAGTCTCCCACCTCAGCTGTAGATCTCTGCAGTTCATCCAGAGTGATCATGGGCCTCTTGGCTGCATCTCTGATCAGTCTTCTCCTTGTATGAGCTGAAAGTTTAGAGTGATAGCCAGGTCTTGGTAGATTTGCAGTGGTCTGATACTCCTTCCATTTCAATATTATCACTTGCACAGTGCTCCTTGGGATGTTTAAAGCTTGGGAAATCTTTTTGTATCCAAATCCGGCTTTAAACTTCTTCACAACAGTATCTCGGACATGCTTGGTGTGTTCCTTGTTCTTCATGATGCTCTCTGCGCTTTTAACGGACCTCTGAGACTATCACAGTGCAGGTGCATTTATACGGAGACTTGATTACACACAGGTGGATTGTATTTATCATCATTAGTCATTTAGGTCAACATTGGATCATTCAGAGATTCTCACTGAACTTCTGGATTGAGTTTGCTGCACTGAAAGTAAAGGGGCTGAATAATTTTGCACGCCCAATTTTTCAGTTTTTGATTTGTTAAAAAAGTTTGAAATATCCAATAAATGTCGTTGCACTTCATGATTATGTCCCACTTAAAACATACAGTTTTATATCTTTATGTTTGAAGCCTTTATGTTTGAAGCCTGAAATGTGGCAAAAGGTCGCAAAGTTCAAGGGGCCGAATACTTTCACAAGGCACTGTATATGTGGGACAATTTGAGAAAGAGTTAATTTACAAAACAGAGACGCATCCACTCCTGTCAAAAATCCTCCTAAAGATACATAGATGACGTCTTTTGTCCTCTGGCGAGGAAGTCAGTAGGAGCTAAATTAATTCCACACTGCTAAATGAAATATTGAAAATTCACCATGCAGACTGATGAGATATGGATCATTAAAGAGAATGATGCATTGCACAGTGACTTGTACACAAAGTCCACTAACCGCAACACCCTGCTACGCACAGACAGTATGCATCCCTTCCCACTCAAGAATGGTTTATCATATAGCCAGTTGTGTACGGTTAAATGCAACTGTGGCCAACCGTCTGATATTGTACAAAAATGTTATGAAAATGATCGATGAATTCCAAATTAGTGGCAGGAAGGACAAAACCCCTACTGATACAATGGTGAAAATATCCCCAAAAAACAAGAAAGGAACTGCTCAAGACTAAGACAAAAAATGAAAATAAAGCAACAGTCTTTTGCACAAAGTACACCAAGTGCTCAGAGAAAATTAAAAGCTATCCTGAAAAAACACTAGTGTATTCTGCAATCAGAAAAACAATTGTGCACTTTTTCCAGGAACCCCCTTGGTGGACTACAAGAGAGGCCGCAACATTGGGGACAGCATAGTGAAATCAGCTCTATCAAGGTATATTCAATGTAACAATAATGATTGTTGATAAATACATTATCTAATCATGTTGACATAAGATTATGTAAATAATTGCCCCATGTATTTAACTTCTTGACATGCTATAAAATATTAGTTTTTGAACAGTTTCACCTTTTCATCCCTCATTACATTAATTACTATGTCACGCACATCCCTGTTGCTGCACCAATTGCATTGTTTGACTACATAACCTGGCTCAAGCATTTACCATGTAAACCCTCGAGAAAACACTGCATGCCAAAATGTTGGTTGCTATAACCATTACATTTTTGACAGCACAATTATTCAGCACCTCTACAAAAATATTTTGGGTGTGTGTCAGCTTATGTCTTTTACTCAACTCTGATTATTCACACCAACACTGGTGTATTCACACCAACACCAACTCTGATTATTCACACCAACACTGGTGTATTCACACCAACACCAACACTGGTGTAACTCCTCAATCAACACTAGAAATGTTACACTGAAATATCCACACTAGTTTACACTGGCCAATTTGTGTGTGCTATGAAAAGGACATCTGCAGGCTTCCATACATTTCAAGAACTGTTTAGAATCAGTGTCAGCTTCATAGACGGATTAGCTGACAATGTTATGAAAACGATGCACACGCTTCAAATGGGGCAGAAGTCTGTGTGTTGTACTTCCGATGGCCAGATAGCTAGCAACAACGATAGCTAGCAACAATGACAAGAAGGTGCCATATGGGGAATCGTAGGTGGCTTGATTCAGCTAGTGCTCATTGTGCAAATGTATTTATGTTTTCCAATTCGTCAACCCCATCTGTTTTGCCCCATAGTTGCGCACTCGTCGATTTTGTTGCCAAACAACCAACCCGTCAATATATGAACCGGAAAAGATTGTCTGTAGCCCACACCCAGTGACGTTTGTGTTGTTGTTTTGGGATAACGTTAGGTACAGCTGTTATATTTCATCACTGAAAATGTCTGTTCACATACATACAGATGTAGTTGGAAGTATACATACACCTTAGCCAAATACATTTAAACTCAGTTTTTCACAATTCCTGACATTTAATCCTAGTAAAAATTCCCTGTTTTACGTCAGTTAGGATCACCACTTTATTTTAAGAATGTGAAATGTCAGAATAATAGTAGAGAGAATGATTTATTTCAGATGTTCTTTCTTTCATCACATTCCCAGTGTTTACATACACTCAAGTAGTATTTTGTAGCATTGCCTTTAAATTGTTTAACTTGGGTCAAACATTTCGGGTAGACTTCCACAAGCTTCCCACAATAAGTTGGGTAAATTTTGGCCCATTCCTCCTTACAGAACTGGTGTAACTGAGTCAGGTTTGTAGGCCTCCTTGCTCACACATGCTTTTTCAGTTTTGCCCACAAATTTCCTATATGATTGAGGTCAGGGCTTTGTGATGGCCACTCCAATACCTTGACTTTGTTGTCCTTATGCCATTTTGCCACAACTTTGGAAGTATGCTTGGGGTTATTGTCAATTTGGAAGACCCATTTGTGACCAAGGTTTAAAAACCTCCTGACTGATGTCTTGAGACGTTGCTTCAATAACTTCAATAACAAACCTCATGCTGCCATCTATTTTGTGAAGTGCACTAGACACTCCTGCAGCAAAGCACCCCCACAACATGATGCGGCCACCCCGTGCTTCACGGTTGGGATGGTGTTCATCGGCTTGCATGCCTGCTCCTTTTTCCTCCAAACATAACGATGGTCATTATGGCCAAAGAGTTCTATTTGTTTCATCAGACTTTTTCCACATTTGGTTGTGTTACAGCCTGAATTCAAAATGGATAAAATATGTGCAGGCAACATTCAAATAAAATAATTTACCTTTAAAGAACTTCGGATGTTTTCAATGAGGAGACTCAGATAGATAGCAAATGTTCAGTTTTTCCTGAAAGATTATTTGTGCAGGAGAAAAATCGGTCCGTTTTCTGCGTCATGTTTGGCTACCAAACATATCTCTTCATGATATATCATTTCTGGAAGTCTCCTCTCTGTCTCAATCACATGGATGAATGCGAGCAGCTTGGAGATTACGCAACAATTTCAACAAAGGACACCGGGCGGACCCCTGGTAAATGTAGTCTCTTATGGCCAATCTTCCAATGATATGCCTACAAATACGTCACAATGCTGCAGACAACTTGGAGAAACAAAAGAAAGGGCAGGCTAATTCGTGACGCTTTCACAGCCATATAAGGAGACAATGAAAAACAGAGCGTCAAAAATCCTGCTCATTTCCTGTTTGAAGTTTCATCTTGGTTTCGCCTGTAGCATCAGTTCTGGGGCACTCACAGATAATATCTTTGCAGTTTTGGAAACGGTAGAGTGTTTTCTTTCCAAAGCTGCCAATTAAATGCATAGTCGAGCATGTTTTCGTGACAAAATATTGCTCTTAAAACGGGCATGTTTTTTATCCAATAATGACATAGCGCCCCCATAGGTTGAAGAGGTTAAAAGTGCCTTCCTCACCATCTTAAATAAGAATGCCCCATTCCAAAAAAAATTAGAGCCAGGAACAGATATAGCCCTTGTTTCTCTCCAGACCTTACTGCCCTTGGACCAGCACAAAAACATCCTGTGGCGTTCTGCAATAGAATTGAATAGCCCCCGTGATATGTAACTTTTCAGGGAAGTTGGGAACCAATATACACAGGCAGTTAGGAAAGCTATCTTTTTCAAGCAGAAAATTTCATCCTGTAGCACAAACTCAAAAACGTTCTGGGACACTGTAAAGCCCATGGAGAATAAGAGCACCTCCTACCAGCTGTCAACTGCACTGAGGCTAGGAAACACTGTCACCACCGATAAATCCACTATAACTGAGAATTTCAATAACAATTTTTCTAAGGTTGTCCATGCTTTCCACCTGGCTACCCCTACCGCAATCAACAGCACCTCAGCCACGCTCAAGGTCCTAAACGATATCATAACCGCCATCGATAAGAGACATTACTGTGCAGTCGTTTTCATCGACCTTGCCAAGGCATTCTACTCTGTCAATCACCACATTCTTATCGTCCGACTCAAGAGCTTTGGTTTCTGATGATTGCCTCGCCTGGTTCACCAACTACTTCTCTGATAGAGTACAGTGTGTCAAATCGGAGGGTCTGTTGTCCGGACCTCTGGCAGTCTCTGGGGGTGGCACAGGGTTCAATTCTCAGGCCGATTCTTTTCTCTGTATATATCAATGATATCGCTATTGCTACTGGTGATTCTCTGATCCACCTCTACGCAGACAACACCATTCTGTATACCTCTGGCCCTTCTTTGGACACTATGTTAACTAACCTCAAGATGAGCTTCAATGCCATACAACTCTCCTACCGTGGCCTCCAACTGCTCTTAAATGCAATTAAAACTAAATGCATGCTATTCACCCGATCGCTGCCCGCACCTGCCCGTCCATCCAGCATCACTACTCTGGACGGTTCTGACTTAGAATATGTGGACAACTACAAATACCTAGGTGTCTGGTTAGACTGTAAACTCTTCTTCCAGACCCACATCAAGCATCTCCAATCCAAAATAAAATCTAGAATTGGTTTCCTATTTCGCAACAAAGCATCCTTAACTCATGCGGCCAAACATACCCTCGTAAAACTGACCATCCTACCAATCCTCGACTTTGGCAATGTCATTTACAAAACAGCCTCCAACACTCTACTCAACAAATTGTATGCAGTCTACCGCAGTGCCACTCCTTTTGTCACCAAAGCCCCGTATACTACCCACCACTGCGACCTGTATGCTCTCATTGGCTGGCCCTCCCTTCATACTCACCGCCAAACCCACTGGCTCCAGGTCATCTACAAGTCTCTGCTTGGTAAAGCCCTGCCTTCTTAGCTCACTGGTCACCATAGCAGCACCCACCAGCGGCACTTTTTCCAGCAGGTATACTTCCTTTGGCCACCTTTCCTTCCAGTTCTCTGCTGCTAATGACTGGAACGAACTGCAAAAATCACTGAAGCTGGAGACTCATATCTCCCTCACTGGCTTTAAGCACCAGCTGTCAGGGCAGCTCACATATCACTGCACCTGTACATAGCACATCTGTAAATAGCCATCCAACTACCTCTTCCCCATACTGTCTTTATTTATTAATCTTGCTCCTTTGCACCCCAGTATCTCTACTTGCACATTCATCTGGAGCCTTCCTCTGGAGCCTTCCTCTGCACCGATGTCCAGGCCAGGACTGGTGTCCAGTCCCGCTCCATGGCAGGAGCCTTCCTTGACACCAACGTCTAGGCACAGTGTTCAGCCCGGGTCCATGGCTGGATCCGCAGGATGAGCAGGTTCTTCGTCCCGCACCAGAGCCACCACAAACACTAATCACCCCCCCTACACTCCCCATTTAGTTTCAGGTTTTGCGGCCGGAGTCTACACCTTTGGGGGGGGGGGGGAATACTGTCACGCCTAGACCATAGAGAGCCATTTCTCTATGGTGTAGTAGGTCAGGGTGTGACTGGGGGTGATCTAGTTTATTTATTTTTATGTGGTTTTCTAGTTTATTTTCTTTGTTGGTGATTTGTATGATTCCCAATTAGAGGCTGCTGGTAATCGTTGTCTCTAATTGGGAATCATATTTAAGTAGCATTTTTCCCACCTGTGTTTGTGGGATATTGTCTTGTGCATGTGCACCACAGTCACGTTTCGTTGTTAGTTTATTGATTTATTGTTTTTGCTAAGTTTCACTTTATTAATAAATTATGTGGAACTCAACATCCGCTGCTCCTTGGTCTGTCTCTACACACGAACGTGACAGACGCACAATGTAAAGAGTAGTTCGCTTCTACAAGGGTTGTCATGTTTGTCATTTATTATCATGTCTTGTCCCTGTGCTCCCCATGCTATTCGTTTCCCTCTGCTGGTCTTATTTGGTTCTTTCCCTCCTTCTATCCCTCTCTCTCCCCCTCCCTCTCTCACTCTCTCGCTCTCTCTTCTCTCTATCGTTCCGTTCCTGCTCCCAGCTGTTCCTATTCCCCTAATCATCATTTAATCTTCCCACACCTGTTCCCGATCCTTTCCCCTGATTAGAGTCCCTATTTATTCCTTTGTGATCCGTTCCTGTCCCGTCGGTTCCTTGTTTTGTATTCACCATGCTGTGATTGCGTTTCGCCCTGTCCTGTCGTGTTTTTTGCCTTCATCAGATGCTGCGTGTGAGCAGGTGGCTCAATCAACTACGGCCTGCGCCTACCCAGCGACCTGCAGTCTGTGGCCGCTTCTCTAGTTATTCCCCTCTACAGACTAGAGGATTTTTGTTATTCCCTGTTTTGGATTTAAATAAACTCTGTTTCTGTTAAGTCGCTTTTGGGTCCTCTTTCACCTGCATGACAGAAGGAACCGACCAAGGAATGGACCCAGCGACTTCAGACGCTCGTTACACTGCCGTCGAGATCCAAGGAGCCATGCTCGGCAGACACGAGCAGGAATTGTCTGCTGCTCGCCATGCCGTGGAGAACCTGGCCGCTCAGGTTTCCGACCTCTCTGGACAGTTCCAGAGTCTACGTCTCGTGCCACCTGTTACTTCCTGGACTGCCGAGCCTCCAGAACCTAGGGTTAATAACCCACCTTGCTACTCCGGGCAGCCCACTGAGTGCCGCTCCTTTCTCACGCAGTGTGAGATTGTGTTCTCTCTCCAACCCAACACATACTCTAGAGAGAGAGCTCGGGTTGCTTACGTCATTTCACTCCTTACTGGCCGGGCTCGAGAATGGGGCACAGCTATCTGGGAGGCAAGGGCTGATTGCTCTAACAAATTCCAGAACTTTAAAGAGGAGATGATTCGGGTTTTTGACCGTTCAGTTTTTGGTGGGGAGGCTTCTAGGGCCCTGGCTTCCTTATGCCAAGGTGAACGGTCCATAACGGATTATTCCATTGAGTTTCGCACTCTTGCTGCCTCTAGTGAGTGGAACGAGCCAGCGCTGCTCGCTCGTTTTCTGGAGGGACTCCACGCAGTGGTTAAGGATGAGATTCTCTCCCGGGAGGTTCCTTCAGATGTGGACTCTTTGATTGCTCTCGCCATCCGCATAGAACGACGGGTAGATCTTCGTCACCGGGCTCGTGGAAGAGAGCTCGCATCAACGGTGTTTCCCTGCTCCGCATCGCAACCATCTCCCTCCTCTGGCTTTGAGACTGAGCCCATGCAGCTGGGAGGGATTCGCATCTCGAATAAGGAGAGGGAACGGAGGATCACCAACCGCCTGTGCCTCTATTGCGGAGTTGCTGGACATTTTGTTAATTCATGTCCAGTAAAAGCCAGAGCTCATCTGTAAGCGGAGGGCTACAGGTGAGCGCAACTACTCAAGTCTCTCCATCAAGGTCCTGTACTACTTTGTCGGTCCACCTACGCTGGACCGGTTCGGGTGCTACATGTAGTGCCTTGATAGACTCTGGGGCTGAGGGTTGTTTCATGGACGAAGCATGGGTTCGGAAACATGACATTCCTTTCAGAGAGTTAGATAAGCCTACGCCCATGTTCGCCTTAGATGGTAGTCATCTTCCCAGTATCAGATTTGAGACACTACCTTTAACCCTCACAGTATCTGGTAACCACAGTGAGACTATTTCTTTTTTGATTTTCCGTTCACCGTTTACACCTGTTGTTTTGGGTCATCCCTGGCTAGTATGTCATAATCCTTCTATTAATTGGTCTAGTAATTCTATCCTATCCTGGAACGTTTCTTGTCATGTGAAGTGTTTAATGTCTGCCATCCCTCCCGTTTCTTCTGTCCCTACTTCTCAGGAGGAACCTGGCGATTTGACAGGAGTGCCGGAGGAATATCATGATCTGCGCACGGTCTTCAGTCGGTCCCGAGCCAACTCCCTTCCTCCTCACCGGTCGTATGATTGTAGTATTGATCTCCTTCCGGGGACCACTCCTCCTCGAGGTAGACTATACTCTCTGTCGGCTCCCGAACGTAAGGCTCTCGAGGATTATTTGTCTGTGTCTCTTGACGCCGGTACCATAGTGCCTTCTTCTTCTCCGGCCGGGGCGGGGTTCTTTTTGTTAAGAAGAAGGACGGTACTCTGCGCCCTGCGTGGATTATCGAGGGCTGAATGACATAACGGTTAAGAATCGTTATCCGCTTCCCCTTATGTCATCAGCCTTCGAGATTCTGCAGGGAGCCAGGTGCTTTACTAAGTTGGACCTTCGTAACGCTTACCATCTCGTGCGCATCAGAGAGGGGGACGAGTGGAAAACGGCGTTTAACACTCCGTTAGGGCATTTTGAGTACCGGGTTCTGCCGTTCGGTCTCGCCAATGCGCCAGCTGTTTTTCAGGCATTAGTTAATGATGTTCTGAGAGACATGCTGAACATTTTTGTTTTTGTCTATCTTGACGATATCCTGATTTTTTCTCCGTCACTCGAGATTCATGTTCAGCACGTTCGACGTGTTCTACAGCGCCTTTTAGAGAATTGTCTCTACGTAAAGGCTGAGAAGTGCTCTTTTCATGTCTCCTCCGTTACTTTTCTCGGTTCCGTTATTTCCGCTGAAGGCATTCAGATGGATTCCGCTAAGGTCCAAGCTGTCAGTGATTGGCCCGTTCCAAGGTCACGTGTCGAGTTGCAGCGCTTTTTAGGTTTCGCTAATTTCTATCGGCGTTTCATTCGTAATTTCGGTCAAGTTGCTGCCCCTCTCACAGCTCTTACTTCTGTCAAGACGTGTTTTAAGTGGTCCGGTTCCGCCCAGGGAGCTTTTGATCTTCTAAAAGAACGTTTTACGTCCGCTCCTATCCTCGTTACTCCTGACGTCACTAGACAATTCATTGTCGAGGTTGACGCTTCAGAGGTAGGCGTGGGAGCCATTCTATCCCAGCGCTTCCAGTCTGACGATAAGGTTCATCCTTGCGCTTATTTTTCTCATCGCCTGTCGCCATCTGAGCGCAACTATGATGTGGGTAACCGTGAACTGCTCGCCATCCGCTTAGCCCTAGGCGAATGGCGACAGTGGTTGGAGGGGGCGACCGTTCCTTTTGTCGTTTGGACAGACCATAAGAACCTTGAGTACATCCGTTCTGCCAAACGACTTAATGCCCGTCAAGCTCGTTGGGCGTTGTTTTTCGCTCGTTTCGAGTTTGTGATTTCTTACCGTCCGGGTAGCAAGAACACCAAGCCTGATGCCTTATCCCGTCTGTTTAGTTCTTCTGTGGCTTCTACTGATCCCGAGGGGATTCTTCCTTATGGGCGTGTTGTCGGGTTAACAGTCTGGGGAATTGAAAGACAGGTTAAGCAAGCACTCACGCACACTGCGTCGCCGCGCGCTTGTCCTAGTAACCACCTTTTCGTTCCTGTTTCCACTCGTCTGGCTGTTCTTCAGTGGGCTCACTCTGCCAAGTTAGCTGGTCATCCCGGTGTTCGAGGCACTCTTGCGTCTATTCGCCAGCGCTTTTGGTGGCCGACTCAGGAGCGTGACACGCGTCGTTTCGTGGCTGCTTGTTCGGACTGCGCGCAGACTAAGTCGGGTAACTCTCCTCCTGCCGGTCGTCTCAGACCGCTCCCCATTCCTTCTCGACCATGGTCTCACATTGCCTTAGACTTCATTACCGGTCTGCCTTTGTCTGCGGGGAAGACTGTGATTCTGACGGTTGTCGATAGGTTCTCTAAGGCGGCACATTTCATTCCCCTCGCTAAACTTCCTTCCGCTAAGGAGACGGCACAAATCATTATTGAGAATGTATTCAGAATTCATGGCCTCCCGTTAGACGCCGTTTCAGACAGAGGCCCGCAATTCACGTCACAGTTTTGGAGGGAGTTCTGTCGTTTGATTGGTGCGTCCGTCAGTCTCTCTTCCGGGTTTCATCCCCAGTCTAACGGTCAAGCAGAGAGGGCCAATCAGACGATTGGTCGCATACTACGCAGCCTTTCTTTCAGAAACCCTGCGTCTTGGGCAGAACAGCTCCCCTGGGCAGAATACGCTCACAATTCGCTTCCTTCGTCTGCTACCGGGTTATCTCCGTTTCAGAGTAGTCTGGGTTACCAGCCTCCTCTGTTCTCATCCCAGCTTGCCGAGTCCAGCGTTCCCTCCGCTCAAGCGTTTGTCCAACGTTGTGAGCGCACCTGGAGGAGGGTGAGGTCTGCACTTTGCCGTTACAGGGCACAGACGGTGAGAGCCGCCAATAAACGCAGGATTATGAGTCCAAGGTATTGTTGCGGCCAGAGAGTGTGGCTTTCCACTCGCAACCTTCCTCTTACGACAGCTTCTCGTAAGTTGACTCCGCGGTTCATTGGTCCGTTCCGTGTCTCCCAGGTCGTCAATCCTGTCGCTGTGCGACTGCTTCTTCCGCGACATCTTCGTCGCGTCCATCCTGTCTTCCATGTCTCCTGTGTTAAGCCCTTTCTTCGCACCCCTGTTCGTCTTCCCTCCCCCTCCCGTCCTTGTCGAGAGCGCACCTATTTACAAGGTACATAAGATCATGGACATGCGTTCTCGGGGACGGGGTCACCAATACCTAGTGGATTGGGAGGGTTACGGTCCTGAGGAGAGGAGTTGGGTTCCGTCTCGGGACGTGCTGGACCGTTCACTCATCGATGATTTCCTCCGTTGCCGCCAGGATTCCTCTCGAGTGCGCCAGGAGGCGCTCGGTGAGTGGGGGGTACTGTCATGTTTGTCATTTATTATCATGTCTTGTCCCTGTGCTCCCCATGCTATTCGTTTCCCTCTGCTGGTCTTATTTGGTTCTTTCCCTCCTTCTATCCCTCTCTCTCCCCTCCCTCTCTCACTCTCTCGCTCTCTCTTCTCTCTATCGTTCCGTTCCTGCTCCCAGCTGTTCCTATTCCCCTAATCATCATTTAATCTTCCCACACCTGTTCCCGATCCTTTCCCCTGATTAGAGTCCCTATTTATTCCTTTGTGATCCGTTCCTGTCCCGTCGGTTCCTTGTTTTGTATTCACCATGCTGTGATTGCGTTTCGCCCTGTCCTGTCGTGTTTTTTGCCTTCATCAGATGCTGCGTGTGAGCAGGTGGCTCAATCAACTACGGCCTGCGCCTACCCGAAGCGACCTGCAGTCTGTGGCCGCTTCTCTAGTTATTCCCCTCTACAGACTAGAGGATTTTTGTTATTCCCTGTTTTGGATTTAAATAAACTCTGTTTCTGTTAAGTCGCTTTTGGGTCCTCTTTCACCTGCATGACAAGGGTGGTGTGTGGTGCAAAAACACATATGTACATTACTTTAGCTACTTGTTATGTGCACTTATTTGGAATCCCAATCGCTATTCATCTGTCACTGTTTTTTTGGATCAAATCCAACAGCTATTACATGTCTGGCACCATAGTCAAAAGGGCACCTGCTATAGAGATACAGCATTCTCCCATTCGCCATAATCACTGCTGCAAGTCACCCAATCACCCTCATCCAAATCGGTCGTGAAACAGAAATGCCCTCGGCTTACAGACACACTGATTATCTGCCCCCCCCCCCCCCACCCACCACCAATACCTGTCGTTAGAAGCAGTAGCTCCAGAGTGATTTGCTGCTTGGTTAAAGGGGAAGAATAATAGCCACTCACCCTAAAGTATGTCTACAGCCACGTTGCCCTATATTTGCTTGACTGGTGTAAGCTTGGTCTGGTTCCCCTCCAAATAACAAATACGCACACACGCACAAACCTCCAACCCCTAAGGAGATGTTTTGTGAGGAAATAAACAAGATGTCGTTAGGGGAGGCCTTATCAGTCGCAGCCTGTTTCTTGGGCAATGACCAAAAACAACCAATCTGTTTGAGGAGAGGGAAAAGGGTAAACCATCGGGTAACATGCACGGCTTCCATTTTCCAAGGAAGCAGATCAATCAGGATAAGGCTGTATGTGTCAATTGCCGATGGGTATCGGACCCTGTGGCTCAATTAGCATTTGATTAGAAATTCTTATTTCCTCTCTTCTGGCCTGAGAAAAATGTCTGTTGAGTTGCGTGGCTGACACAGCAGGCCATTCATAAAAACAAACAAATTCCACTGTAATTGATTCTGAGTGGGCAGATATGAAGTCATAATTCCCGATTGCCTGAGACTGATATCATATTCTTGTCATCAGTGAAAAATATGACTGTCGTGTTTGTGAGAGCCATTATCATATTTCCCAGCATGCTCTACTGCAGTTAGATGTTTAGAATGGTTTGTTTCACTATCTGTGTTTTTGCATGTACAGTACATATATAGATTAATTAATCAATTAATTTATTGCTACACAATGAGTTAGACACCCCTGAGCTAGACCATGCTAATCAGGCTAGTTTGACCAGTATAGACCAGCATGGACCGGCTTGACATTTATGGAGGTCTATGCTGTTTTCTTGGGAGCAGGGAATGTATGAAATGTGTTCTTCAAAATTCTTAATTTCACCACACTTTGCTCAATGCATTCATAACATAAAAGGACATCATTTCAAACAATGTTTTTGGTTACGGAAAATATATTTAACATGGTACAATGATTCTCTACACTATACTTGCTTGTTTTGTCACATAAACTGAAATTAGATGAACTATTAGAATGGGTGGGGAAACGGCTGCTTGCACTGCCATCCAAAACCAGGCACAGTGCGTGGGCCAACAAACACAATCACCCCAGCTCATTAGGGGAACTAGTCCTAGTGTACACAGCTGTAATTGTGCAGATTAGAAGAGAACAGAGTTGAAATAATAGCCTTCTCTTCAAAAAACACTGGTTTAGTATACCCGGCAATGGTTATTTGCATTGTCCCCGATAGGCATTTTATTTGCATGCAATATCCAATGTGGGAACAATTTGAGCATCTTAATTGGACGAATCTCAGTAGAATCTGCCACTGATTTCCCTGTCTACCCGAGTGTGATCGTGTACATACAATACCAATCGAAGTTTGGACACAACTAGTAATGCAAGGGTTTTTACATATGTTTACTATTTCTACATGTAGAATAGTATTTAATAACAAATATGGAATCATAAAGTAACCAAAAAAGTGTTAACACTTCAAACCATTTAAAGTCTAAGAACATTCCCAGAATACAGCAGTGTCCATTACCAGGGGTTTTAGAGAACACTGGTATTCCTGTATAATTCATTGAACCAAAAGTTGTTAGATGGTCTTGCCACAGTCATGTCACAAAACTATACTAACTGTGTCACTTGTGGTTAAATAAATAACACATATTGGAAGAGAGGATTAAGTATGATGTTGGTCGATAGGACGTACTTCTCACCGATAAAATTGTACAGTTTGGCCAGTGTAAGACATCAGTTGTAAACCGAGAGTGTCAATTTTGAACCATGACATAATTAAGGAGTGGAATGTCTGGGTGTCCCTGAGGGGATATTTGGAAAACTCTGTTCTACTGTAAAAAAAACATAGTTTACATGCATTGATGGCGGGAGGTGAAAATACATTTTAATGAATATAATCGCAATGGTATCGCCACATAGATTTCCTTTGAGAGGGAAATATGATTGCTTAGTGTACAAGTATGTTGTTTAGTAATAACATGGTAACAATGTCCTTCTCCTGAATGTTAAGTGGTCCTTCTGAGACTCTTGAGTAATTTATTCTACTGAGTTTTACTGATGTTTATCTCTGTGATATCAGTGCGTAGGCTCTTGACCTGTGACAATGCAAACCCCAAATCTCACTCTGAACTTTTGTTCATCCTCAAATATCTTGCCAAGTCATTTTCGAGCATTGTTTCATCATGTGTGGAGTCACAGGAGACCAGGCTGAGAGAGAATGACACCTCCAAAATAGGATTTAATCAAATAAATAAACATCTAACTGAAGGTGATAAAGCAAATCAGTCCTTCCAGGATTTTGTGGAAATTGTTTGTGATATTTGCGGCAATCCTGGAGGGACTGGAAAATGGCGCAGACATATTTTAAACAATCTCCTCTTGGTTTAGTTTTCCTTCTTTGGTGAAACATGCTTCTTTCTCTTATCGTGAGCGCCAGATGGATATAGTTGAGATTATGGAAAACATACAAATACTGTATATTTCTTGGCTTCTGATGAAACACAATTTGAATTGGATGACAGTGTTATATTGTTTTGTGTTAAGGCCCATTGTGGCAACCAACATTACAGCAAAACAAACACACCCCCATTCCTTTGCAATGTATCGAATGGGTTGCAACTCTACCGGTTTGCTTAATAACTTTTGATTGATATCGTGGACAGCATGTCCCTAAATGCAAGTAGGATAGGACCACTGAATCGGCTGTAGTATGATGCCACCTAGTGGAAAAAAAGAGGGAATGAGGATCCATTCTCGACTGGTCCAACCAGTTAGTTCCAACAAGGTAGGCCTACAGTCAGGAAAGTCAGTAGTCTAGAGATAACCAAATTGTTTTACTAAAGTGTTGAAAGAATACACCTTTTTCAACTTGTTGTTTGTAAAATTGTCTCATTCTAAGGAAAGAGAGATACTGTATCTTTATGAGTGTGGTAGCTTTTAACAATTAAGAGTGTTCTAGCTATTAAAATGACTAACAATTTCCCAAGCACACGTCAAAAGACTAAACAACTGACTCAACAAAAAGCTCACTGTAACAGCTCTGGAACCTGTTCAGTGTTCCTTTTCCTTTCCCAACTGTCGATCTCATATCAGGTTGCATCTAAAGTAAACACTGGTCTGACAAACACAAACTGTCTTTTATTTAAGTGGTAATACCCAAGAAGCCGGTGTTTGGAGGATAAACACCGTCTTCGAGGACATCACTTTTATACCACGGGTTACCAACATATTCAAATAATGATTGACATATTTTCATTAAACACAGTATTTTGATGAATTTATTTATACTATTTCATCCTTCCACAAGATCCTGAAACAAATCAATGGTTGCTACCCTAGCCGGCTGCTTGTTCGTTTTATTGGTTCGGTTGCCAGAGAACGACCCTGTCGTTCAGTCTTTTTGTTCTGTGTCTATGAACTTCGACCCTGTTGTTCGTTCCAAATGTTCCATTGCCATCTGGCTGGCAACATTCTTATCCCTTGCTTGCTAGATAGCCAACTATGTCTAACTTACAGTCACGTCAAACAGTGCAGGAAGAATAACAACAGTAGCAGCATTTGTTTAAGCTGTTTTCTAGTGACATTTATTTGGATACATCTATAACAATGAGCTAATGAGGCACAATTTCGCCTGACATAGAAAATGTGCTATCCCGTTAGGACACTGTTGTTGTTCAGAGGAGCTAGCCAACAACACAGCTAACACAATAACTTCAAACTGAAGCTGGAAATTCTGCAAACTAGCTGCACTTTGTTTCGTTTTTACCTTTTTCCAATTGACATTTCTTTGAATATATTCATAAAAATATGCCAGCTGATTCATGAATTTGACTGGCTGAGAAACGCTGCATGCCTCTCTCTCTCATCCCAATTCCCGACCCCTACACGTTCATTACTATGCGACAGATGGAGATTGAATGTATTTGAATATTGAAACAATGTTGCAAATGTCCGAGACATAGACAGTAAGGTTTATACAAATCTCCGCTGTTGAAAACAAAATGTTAGTCTAAAGGAAATGTGAGATAATGTCTAGATGCTTTTTATGGTGGAGATCAAGTTGATAACTTTCCTGCCTGGGCTGATGAGACAGGACTGTGCAATCAGATGGAACAGAGTAAAATAGGCATTTTAACGTCATAGATTTAGCCGTTGGTAACTTGTGGAATAGACACTGGATGGAATGTATTTTTAACCAATCAGCATTCAGGATTAGACCCACTCGTTGTATAATATCATACAATCTCACATTATCAAGCTAATATATCAAGCTGCCAGAGAAGCGGTCACATTAACAACCTTGCTAATTATGCAATTTGCGCATGATTTACAACCATGACATTCAGGACTCGTACACCTGTGCACCATGATACAATAAATCAATGCAAGAATTAACCACCAAAAACCTATGAGAACAACTGATAGCTACTCTCCTCCTTGCTCCCTTTCTCCTCCTATCCCTCAGAGTTGCATGGAATCAGGTTGGGCGCTTGGCAAATGCTTTAGGCTCTAATCAGTCACGGTTGGTTTCTACAGCCCAGCAATCTATGGTTTGAATATTAAATGAACCGTGAACAGCTTGACAGATGCAGATCTTGACGACGTTTAACAGCGCCGCGTCATGGATACCAGGTTACAGGTCCTGATATTTGGTAAATAGGTGGGAATTGGATCCAGAATGGGCAGCAATATGTCAGGCCCTTAATCATGTATACACGCTATTGAAAACATATGAAAAGGTCTCAGCTTGGTAGGGGACTGTGGAAATATCTGGAAATAGATGGCCAATTTTTATATATCTGACTTATGATTAATCATAAATGCATTCTTTATGTATTGTATTTGTTCTATTTCAAACTGTTTCACCCAGAGTTGGTTTCTATTCACATGTTGAATGTATTGCCATACTCTGAGAGCTGCAGTGGCATCTATGCAACGGGTAGGTTTTGATGCCATCTGACGTCACTTCCTGGAGTTGTTCCTGTCATGAACTCGGATACCTCCTGCGCCTCGACCTATTCCTTCAGAATTTTGTTTTGTTCATAAGTGTTTGTGTCAACACCTGCTACCAACTAGCCAGTTAGCTAGCTAGCTAGGTTGCAATGGAGCCCACTTCGCCTGGAATAGCTAACAAACGTTTCCAGTGCTGTAGACGCTGTGTTTGTTAATATTGTCCCGGACAAGAGCGTAATAATCTGGAGTTCCAATAAAGTGATGAGGTGGCTAGGCTTAAACTCCTATGGCTGGACACCGCTGGGCCTGATAGATGTTTTGCCGCCTTGTCATCTGTCCCTGTCCGAATGGCCTGTGCTACCTGGAACTTGCCTACCAAGGAAGTCGTCTATCTGCTTCTCCTCCTCCATCCTGTAGTGAAGTAGACGGAGAACAGCAAGAAGATTGGAACAATCAGTGCTGGTGCCATGTCACAATTGACTAAGGAATAGCGTCGCTGCACTTGTCCCTGATCTACCTGCGACTTCATCGCTGGGATTGCCTGTGTCAGCGACAGTTATTCTGCCTCCAACTATGCTGACTCCAGCGGTGGCTTTGTCGTCAAGTTTGGCTCCTTTCCCTCTCTCTGACGGGCACTGCCTGCTGTGGGAGATCTGGACCTATTTCCGGGAGCAGCAGGCGTACGCTATAAATAAATAAATATTTAAATATTGACTGGCTTTCATCAGGCTGCCCACTAAAGGTTCAGGTTATCAGTCAACCTACCAGGGTAGTTACAAACAGCATATAAATAAAACCATGAACATGTATTGATCACGTCTTTACTAATGCTGCAGAACTTTGCTTTAAAGCAGTATCCAAATCCGTAGGATGTAGTGATCACAGTATAGTAGTTATATCTAGGAAAACAAAGTTCCATAGGCTGGGCCTAATATACCATATAAGAGGTCATACAATAAGATTTGCAGGAATTCCTATGTTGTTGATGTAAAGACTATGTGTTGATCTGTGGTGTGTTGTGAGGAGCAACCAGACATTGCACTTAATACTCGCCTGGCCCTTAAATGTACACGAAGACTTAACATTAATGATATGCATGCCAATCTGTCATGGCTCAAAGTGGAGGAGAGATTGACTTAATCACTACTTGTTTTTTCAAGAGAGTCACAAGCTGAATGCACCATACCTTCGGTTTAAACTACTAGCACACAGCTTGGATACCCATGCAAACCCCGCAAGACATGCAACCAGAGGTCTCTTCACAATCCCCAAGTCCAGAGCAGACTATGGGAGACGCACAGTACGACATCACTACATGGAACTCTATTCCACATCAGGTAACTGATGCAAGCAGCACAACCAGAAAAAAAACTGATACAAATATACCTTCAGGAAGAGTGGGGACTGTGAAGAGACACAGGTACAGGCACACTCATACACACACAGGCGCTAGCACACACACTCTACACGTACATTGTAATATTGTTGTACAGTGGTACCACATTTTGTGTTGTGGTGGTGTGACAGTGTTATATGATGTACTGTTTTATCTTTTGGTTTTATGTGTACTATTAGTGTCTTAAAGAGTTTGGACCCCAGGAAGAAAGGCAGCAGCTAATGGGGATCCCTAATAAAATACAAATACTTAAACATTTTAAACAGGTGACCAGCATGGTGCTTGTGTTTTTCAGTAAGTAGGTGTGTGTGAGTGAGTGAGTGTGTATGGTCTAACTTTACTATCCTCACAAAGAAAAACAAGGACAATTCTGATAAGTAGAGACATTTAGCCGGTCCCAAAAATGAAAAATATTTTAGGGTTAGGTTTAGGGTTACAATTAGGTTTAGTTTTAGTTTTAGGGTTGGAGTTAAGGTTAGGTTAAGGGTTAGGGTAAATAGGATTTTGATATAAATGTTTTGGTCCCTACCTAGATAGTAAACCAACGTGAGTGTGTGTCAATCTGTGAATGCTGCCATGTTCATATCACATCCACAACCCTCTTGTCAAATTCCTACCATCCTCCTCAGAAATTACAACTCTTTGCAATTCAGGTAAAGAAAATCTGAGGTTATCCTGTGAGGCCTATAAAACCAAAACACCCTTGCAGCCCACTGCTCACTTTTCACCGCTTCTTGGCTGTAGGCAAAGCAACAGACGCACCAGAGCAGGATTGGGACGAGGGGCAGCAGCAGAGATAGCCTGGTTAAACCTGACTGAACATTGCACTCACCATTGTTTCACTGAGCACAGTGTTCATTCTGGTTTAAGCAGGCTACATGGGAGCAGAAAAATAGAACCCCTGAAGGACAGGGAGTTGGATTTTGGAGCTAAAAGCAAGTGGAGTGGAGATCGAATGACCGCCTTCCCCACAGAAGGGAGTAATGAACAACCGAGTAGTGCCGCCATGTTTTTGTTTCATGAACGTTCACCAAAAGGGATGTAGGGATGAAAGAGAGGGAGAGTAAACAGAACATCTCCCGATGCCGCAATGATTGGAAGTTTGGGAACTACCCCACTTACTATGTTTGACTTTCATGAGTATGTAATATAACTTGTACAATCACGTGTATTATTGTTACAACACCACTAATAGTGTTTCAGGGGGGTTGTGTGTGTGGATTGAGTGTAATATACTGCAATATACCGAATAGTATGTTTTGATGGCGCTGAGCATCCAGTTTCTGGGGGGTCACATGTGATGGGCATATCATTGCTCACACCTCTCCATGCAATTCAAAAACTCTGTATTAGCAAGCATACAGCACTCAAATGAAAAAAGTACTTACTTAATTAATGGTCAGGACTGTTTTGACTGACTATTGCACATCTAGCTATAATCCACCATTACTGAAAGTGTAAAAGTGTATGAGCCATGAACCAGACACTAAGTATCGTTACACGAAAACACAGGGGAAAATCTGAGTTGTCTAATGAGAAGCACCCTCTGTGGAATCGAGAAGAGACAGGTCTCATTCTGATGACAGTGGAAAACAAGCACATGGAGACAACACTGCCATTCAGAGAAGAGACAATGCTTCATTCATCCTCAGGTATGACACTGCCCTCCCACTGTGTATGTTCCTACAGGTCTAGGCTGGGGCTTCTAACCTGCCCAAGGCCCAGGCAGAAGTTCTTTACACACCTCTCTTCAGGTGGTGGTGTTACGACACGGGGAACTGAGAAAATTTGGGCTTTCGCAGCTGCAGCCTGTTCCTGCTTGACAAAAAAATCCCCCTCTCGATTCAAAGAACTAGACATCTCTCGGGTTGAACTGCTGTCTTGTTTCTGATGAGTAACTGATATCACTGTCGCTTTTCATTGACTCAGACTAATACAATAAAGTAGGTGTGAATTTACAGGTTTGTATTAGTTTGTGTATTGGATTTAAATTCAGAAAACAATTGACGCAATAGACAAACCATAGCTCTACCTGTCATTCCGTTAATGTTATTGGGACCGCCCCAAACATTCATATGAATGCCGTAAAACATGCAGATACAAAGGATGAGGATTTGTTTTTGATAACGCAGCTGTAAATGTGTCATCAGCTGTTTGTATTCACTATGTTGCCCAGGGGGATGTGTGTGTGTTCATGCTCATCTAAACTGGGTTGTTACGCAGTGCGTATACCAATCTGGTGGTTTCTCACAGCTTCTAAGTAAACAGTGGTGGTTGAACTACCAAACAGTGGATGAGTTCCAGATACAGATACACTGAGTACATTGACTTTGCTGGTCAGCTGCGCAGGTCTGAGGCACAAAGTATCAGATCTAAGAGAAGAAGTATGTAGGTGTCTAAAGACCAAATAAAGTTATGTAACCTGTGCATATTTGCACAGAAAATGTAGATCTGGAATGCTACTCTGTGTGTGGGGGCATGTCACAGGTACAGTATGTGGGACACTGGTAGGCCCATTCTCTAGTTCTCTAGTAAAATGCTCTAGTAAAATTAGTAAAATTAATTCAGGGCTGACGTTCAATTCGAACACCCCTTTTCAGCTATGCACCTTTTAAAGGCAATGTTCCCGCATTCGCAGAGACTACATTCACAATAAACACTGCATATATCCCCTCAATTGGAAATTACCTTTCAATGTCAAGCGTGCTGTAATGCCAGTCTTCCGAGGTCCGGATTGAATCTAGGCCCTAATGAAAGATACCTGCAGTTGTCTTTTTAGGGGTATAGCTTACTGTTACGTCTTTGTTCAAATTGTGTTATCTTTTTGCTGTTGTTGTAATTCAAGCCTGAGCAAAATACAGCAGGCTGGATCCAGACCGCCAGTTAATTAAATGTGGCCCGCAGTAGATTTTATAAAACAATTTAATGGAGGTAATCTATCAACAAGTTACTGAATGTGCCACTTAGTTCATACAGCCTCCGTTACATAAATACCATCTGATGTTTGCTATGTGCAGTTGGTACGAACAGAGAGGTTTCTGTTTAATTCCTACCAATTTGACTCTAGCTTTTGAACGGTTAGAGGTATTAGCTATTACGACCCCATTCCTGAAAGCTTCTGTTTGCCTCTACGACGCTCACAAGCCACGTAGGACACGTTAAAGGGACTGTGACAAAACCACAATACTGAAAGCAATGGAGATCTACTTTTCTGCACACACAATTATTACCTGATGAGCTTACCTGTGATTTCCTGCACTTCTACAATACCTTTCTGATGCAAATATATTTTTTTGTTTAAACCTGTCCCACAATCAAGTTATTGAACATATTTCCTTATTAGCCTTATTAATTATTTTGGATAAAAAAACGACAACGGGCTACACTTGAACATCTAAAACCAGATAGAAAGTACAGTTATATCGGAAGTTTAAACCTCTTATGGCTGCATCCCTTGTTCTCAATTTCCGGCTGAAGACATACCCTAATCTAACTGCCTGTAGCTCAGCCCCAGAGGCAAGGATACACATATTCTTGATATCATTTGAATGGAAACATTCTTAAGTTTGTGGAAATGTTAATTGAATGTAGGAGAATATAACATAGTAGATCTGGTGCAAGAAAAGAGAAAGAAAGAGCATACGTTTTCTGTTTTTTATCGTTGTAGCATCATCTTTCACATGTACTAGAATAGCCACACAATAAGATATGATGCTGGAGATAATTTTGATGTATAACACAAGAGGGCAACTTTTCAGACTGATAACTTCAGGAATGGGTGAGCTACATGACATTTAGCATGAAGTCACCCAGGTGTCCCACACAAGTTGCCCAAATGTACCCAAGTGGCCGAATTGGTGAAATTACCTATAACTGTATACAACAGGGCAAATAACTATATACAACACATCAAAAAGCAATTCTAACACACACACACACAAAAACATGTTTAAAAAAATATTAGAAAATAAATATTTTAAAAAAACAGTACACCCTTTGGAATTCTTCTACACAATATTTTGCTGCCTGTGTCATGTCCCATAGCAGTCTCTTTCTGATGTAAAGCAGAGGCAAACTGAACAAGTGGTGCAGTTCATGCGACACAGAACACAACGACGCCTCCATGCTGTGCCCTTTTGGCCCTGAGGCACAGTCATGCCTGCAGTAATGAACTGTGGCATATGAACACCACTGGAGGCAGGAGTAGAGGGGGCACAGGTAAAGCGGGCAGCTTGGCACCGGGGGCTCCCAGTCGGAGTCGCTATCACTGTGAAAGAAAACATCAAAAAAAGATTTGTATTGTATGAGCCTTTTATCATCACATAAAATAAACAGATATGTATTGTATAGAGCAGAGGGAACAGTCACTAAGGTGAAGTACTGTTCCATTCAACTCCGGCCATTGTTGTGGGCCTGCCCTCCCCTGAACACCACCCAATGGCTAATTCATATGGAAATGGAGAAGAGTACCAGGCGCAGTGGCCATGTGTGGGTTTGCTGTTCTACTCCATTCCATTTTAATAAAACAATGGAAAATATATATAACTGACATGATATATGCATATATATACATATATACAGATAAAAAAATATAAAGGGAACACTTAAACAACACAATGCAACTCCAAGTCAATCACACTTCTGTGAAATCAAACTGTCCACTTTGGAAGCAACACTGATTGACAATACATTTCACATGCAGTGGTCCTTCTGTAGCTCAGTTGGTAGAGCATGGCGCTTGTAACACCAGGGTAGTGGGTTCGATCCCCGGGACCACCCATACGTAGAATGTATGCACACATGACTGTAAGTCGCTTTGGATAAAAGCGTCCGCTAAATGGCATATATTATTATTATTATTATATATTACATGCTGTTGTGCAAATGGAATAGACAACAGGTGGAAATTATAGGCAATTAGCAAGACACCCCCAATAAAGGAGTGGTTCTCCAGGTGGTGACCACTTGTAACGGCGTTCTTCTATCTCCTCCTCTGATGAAGAGGTAGAAAAAGGATCGGACCAAAATGCAGCGTGATGATTCATGATAGATTTTAATGAAGGAAAACTTTACATACAGAAACTACGAAAATAATTAAATGAAATAATGAAAACCGAAACAGCTCTATCTGGTGCAAACACAAAGACAGGAACAATCACCCACGAAAACACTCACAGAATATGGCTGCCTAAATATGGCTCCCAATCAGAAACAACGATAATCACTTGACTCTGAGAACCGCCTCAGACAGCCATAGACTAATTAGACACCCCACAAAACCCCAAGACAAAAACACACCACAATAACCCATGTCACACCCTGGCCTGACCAAATAAATAAAGAAAACACAAAATACTAAGACCAAGGCGTGACACCACTTCTCAGTTCCTATGCTGGCGGTGCTTTCACTCTAGTGGTAGCATGAGACGGAGTCTACATACAACCCACACAAGTGGCTCAGGTAGTGCAGCTCATCCAGGATGGAACATTAATGCGAGCTGTGGCAACAAGGTTTGCTGTGTCTGTCAGCGTAGTGTCCAGAGTATGGAGGCGCTACCAGGAGACAAGCCAGTTGATGCTATGGACTGGCCCGCCCGAACTGAATCCAATTGAGCACATCTGGGACATCATGTCTCGCTTCATCCACCAAAGTCACGTTGCACCACAGACTGTCCAGGAGTTGGAGGATGCTTTAGTCCAGGTCTGGGAGGAGATCCCTCAGGAGACCATCCGCCACCTCATCAGGAGCATTCCCAGGCATTGTAGGGAGGTCATACAGGCACGTGGAGGCCACACACATTACTGAGCATCATTTTGACTTGTTTTAAGGACATTACATCAAAGTTGGATCAGCCTGTAGTATGGTTTTCCACTTTAATTTTGAGTGTGACTCCAAATCCAGACCTCCATGGGTTGATACATTTGATTTCCATTGATCATTTTTGTGTGATTTTGTTGTCAGAACATTCAACTATGTAAAGAAAAAAGTATTTAATAAGAATATTTCATTCATTCAGATCTAGGATGTGTTATTTTAGTGTTCCCTTTATTTTTTGGACAGTGTACATATACATATACACACACACAAACACACACACACACACACCCAAACAAACCAACAAACACACACATACACAAATCACACATTTCATTGCAAATTGCAAAATATATATACAGTGGGGCAAAAAAGTATTTAGTCAGCCACCAATTGTGCAAGTTCTCACACTTAATAAGATGAGGCCTGTAATTTCCATCATAGGTACACTTCAACTATGACAGACAAAATGAGGGAAAAAAAATCCAGAAAATCACATTTGTAGGATTTTTAATGAATTTATTTGCAAATTATGGTGGAAAATAAGTATTTGTCACCTTCAAAGAAGCAAGATTTCTGGCTCTCACAGACCTATAACTTCTTCTAGGCTCCTCTGTCCTCCACTCGTTACCTGTATTAATGGCACCTGTTTGAACTTGTTATCGGTATAAAAGACACCTGTCCACAACCTCAAACAGTCACACTCCAAACTCCACAATGGCCAAGACCAAAGAGCTGTCAAAGGACACCAGAAACAAAATTGTAGACCTGCACCAGGCTGGGAAGACTGAATCTACAATAGGTAAGCAGCTTGGTTTGAAGAAATCAACTGTGGGAGCAATTATTAGGAAATGGAAGACCTACAAGACCACTGATAATCTCCCTCGATCTGTGGCTCCACGCAAGATCTCACTGTATGCAAAGTGTTAACTTTAGGGCACTCTCCATATTTTCAAGCTGCATCATGTTATGGGTATGCTTGTAATCGTTAAGGACTGTGGAGTTTTTCAGGATAAAAAAATAAACGGAATGGAGCTACACACAGGCAAAATTCTAGAGGGAAACGTGGTTCAGTCTGCCTTTCACCAGACACAGATGAATTCACCTTTCAGCAGGACAATAACCTAAAGCACAAGGCCAAATCTACAATGGAGTTGCTTATGCTGAGAGTTACCTATGCTGCAGAGGATAAGGTCATTAGAGTTAACTGCACCTCAGATTGCAGCCCAAATAAATGCTTCACAGAGTTCAAGCAACAGACATCTCAACATCAACAGTTCAGAGGAGACTGTGTGAATCAGGCATTCATGTTCGAATTTCTGCAAAGAAACCACTAAAGGTCACCAATAAGAATAGACTTGCTTGGGCTGAGAAATGGACATTAGACCGGTGGAAATCTGTCCTTTGGGATGATGAGTCCAAATTTGAGATTTTTGGTTCCAACCAAAATTTGAGGAAAACAGTCCTGATTTTAGTCACAAGCGACAATTTGTTGTCACCTAGAGTCACAATTGTTTATTTTGCAAGCTTTAGCACCCACAATTTTACATAAAGTATGGTTTTGTGAGACGCAGAGTAGGTGAACGGATGATCTCCACATGTGTGGTTTCCACCGTGAAGCATGGAGGAAGTGTGATGTTGTGGGGATACTTCGCTGTTGACACTGTCTGTGATACTGTCTGTGATTTACACTGTCTGTGAATTCAAGGCACACTTAACCAGCATGGCTACCACAACATCCTGCAGCCATACGTCATTCCATCTGGTTTGCTATCTGAGACTATCATTTGTTTTTCAACAGGACACTGAACCAACACACCTCCAGGCTGTGTAAGGGCTATTTGAACAAGAAGGAGAGTGATGGAGTGCTGCATCAGATGATCTGGCCTCCACAATCACCAGACCTCATCCCAATTTAGATGGTTTTGGATGAGTTGGACTGCAGAGAGAAGGAAATGCTGCCAACAAGTGCTCAGCATATGTGGGAACTACTTCAAGATTGTTGGAAAAGCATTCCAGGTGAAGCTGGTTGAGAGAATGCCAATAGTGTTCATAACTGTCATCAAGGCAAAGGGTGGCTACTTCGGACAATCTAAAATCTTAAATTGTTACTAAATTATTCCATGTGTTTTTTCATAGCTTTGATGATGAAAATTTTTGAAAATAGTCAAACACAAGGAAAGGTGTCCAAACTTTTGATATATATATATATATTTTGGGTAGGCACAAAACTACCTTCATACTTCCATTCATTTTTTTAAACCGGTACTGGTTACCTTCAGATGAGTCCCGTGACAATTCTGTTCATGAGAATCTACCCTTTCAACAGTCGGGTCACATTAGTATGTAGCCCAAACGGTTTGGACGCTACAAACAGAAGTTGGCACAGTGACGGTTCCATCGTATTCGTGAGAGTCTCCCTTTTCCATAGTGGTCATAATAGGGTTATCACGATACCAGTATTGCGATACTCTGAAGTATCGTGGCAAGGAAACAAAACACGAGGCGGATTTAATTTATTGAGGAAAACAGTCCTAATTTTAGTCACAACCGACAATTTGTTGTCACCTAGAGTCACAATTGTTTATTTTGCAAGCTTTAGCACCCACAATTTTACATAAAGTATGGTTTTATAGGACCATAGAATTTAGTCAAACTTTTGTTTTCTTTTTTTGCCATGGAACATCTGCTATCGTATTATCACAATACTGGTAGCGTGACAACCCTATGTCAAAATAGGTCAAATGTAAGTCAAACCGTTTGGATACTACAGATGTTTTCGGGATCTGATAAACACCGCTCTAGCTCTGCCACCTTTCACAGCAGATGTGGAAATGTGACATAGGCGGATGTGTTGGATTGAGACGAATGCAAAAAAACATCTAAAGTTTAAACTGACAGATTTTAAAGTGATTTTTTATGCATCAATCGATTCTAGGCGTTTTTAAATAACTTGTAAACACTGCCATAAAGCATTATGACCATCCTGTGTCACTTTACATGGACTAAGAAAATGCCCTTAATGATACTGTCATGAAGCATTATGACCAACCTGTTTCACTTTATGTAGACTAAGAAAATGCACTTTATGGCACTGCCATGAAGCATTATGACCATCCTTAGTCACTTGACTTGGACTAAGAAAATACACTCTGACACTATCAAGAAGCATTATGACCATCATAATCATATAATCCAGATAGGCCTAACAGGTACATGCCCTTTTGTCAGTCATCAGTCACAAAGAGGGTGTCTTGTCCTGCTCCTGAAATCTGCTCCTGCATTCATCCCAATCATCAGAAACGGAGCATTGGGGTAGGTCCATATCTGACATCAATGTGTGCACAATTACAATGATAATTTAATATTGTACATTCAGAAAATGTTATATAACATAAACATGCTGTTGACAAGTAGGCTATGGTGTAATGTAATGTTTTGCCTTGTGTGTTAGGTTTTGTGGGTTTTGACACTTATGTAGGTGTCATAACCAGCCTTAAAATAACTACCGTGGTAGGTATTGTGGTTTTTGACACTTTTTATCATAACCAGCCATAAAATAACGCAATGTCACAACAGGTCTAAATATATGTGTCCTGACAGTATTACGACCATATTATGACAAGTTATGTCAGCTGTTATTACATATTATGACATGGTTATGACTGTGTCATAATATGTTATGACATTGGGTGTCAAGTAAAGTGTTATCATATTTTCAATACATAAATATGATGGTTCACTGTTCAATGTTGTCATTTCACTTACTTTTCAGTTTGTACACTTTACCTGTGAAATAGTCATTTAAATGATTGGCTGTATCAAAATATTGTTATAAATGACCCATCAACTTCAATGAATGATGGAGTTTAATTGGGTTTTCTGCCCATAATATCGTTTAACACTACATCCTGTCATGTTTTGTCTTATATTGTCTTGTCATTTTGCTTTCCCTTCTGTTCGTTTTCCCCCTGCTGGTCCTTTTAGGTTCATTCCCTTTTTTCTCTCTCCCTCCCTCTCTCTCTTCTCTCTATCGTTCCGTTCCTGCTCCCAGCTGATCCTATTCCCCTAATCAATCTTCTATTCTTTTCACACCTGTTCCGTATCTTGCCCTCTGATTAGAGTCCCTATTTCTCCCCTTGTCTTCCGTTTCTGTCCTGTCGGATCCTTGTATATTGTTCACCGTGCTGTGTCTGTCTCGCCCTGTCGTGTCGTGTTTCCCTCAGATGCTGCGTGTGAGCAGGTGTCTGAGTCTGCTACGGTCGGTGCCTTCCCGAGGCAACCTACAGTTTATGGTCGAGTCTCCAGTCTGTCCTCGTCACCACGAGTGGAATTAGTTTTTTATGCTTTGTTTACCGCTCCGATTTGTCTAGGAGTATTGCATATTTCCTTTACTGGAATAAAGACTCTGTTTTCGCCAAGTCGCTTTTGGGTCCTCATTCACCTGCATAACACATCCACCATAGGCCAACGGCGACTGACGTTTTATTTTGTCATTTAAAAATCACCCCCCCAAAAAAGCTATGTCCCGCTCCTTCCCTGACTTTTCCTAAATGTTTGTATTTTACATTGGAAAAATCTGAAAAATGGGCAATCACAAACAGTAAACTACTGAAAATAAAGACCTTAGGTAACATTCGAAAACTAATGAACTACTTAAATGAAAATAGTTATTTGAAATACGTTTTTTTTCTAATGTTACCTAAGACCTTTATAAACAACCAAATTATTATTATTTCGATAGCATATATTAAATGTATTTATTAGACTGTTAATGTTGATGTGTCATTGGCTTGAAGTATCAAAATGGATTTAGGCCAAAACTTTTCACTAGAACAAAACATATCCCTGACTCTCTCTAAGCAAATCATTATTGATATTTTTTTTACATGGATATATTGCCATGAATATTCCTTCATGCAATTTATGCTTTGCAATTGTTTATGCACTATAAATTAAGCCTAGGTGCTTATGTTTGTCTAATTTATCTTGTGTGAGTACCCGAGGGGTGTAGGGGTGGGAAATACCTGCTTTTGGCCCCACCTGGTGGTCAGTCAGGTTACCTTACTTTTTATTATTTTTTACTTTAGTTTATTTGGTAAATATTTTTTAAACTCTTCTTGAACTGCACTGTTGGTTAAAACTTCTTGGATATAGGGGGCACTATTTTAATTTTGGGATGAAAAACGTTCCCATTAGGTTAAACAAGATATTTTGTCACGAAAAGATGCTCGACTATGCATATAATTGACAGCTTTGGAAAGAAAACACTCTGACGTTTCCAAAACTGCAAAGATATTGTCTGTGAGTGCCACAGAACTGATGTTACAGAAAAAACCCAGATAAAAATCCAATCAGGAAGTGCCGCATTTTTTTAAACCGCCTCATGCCAATGAATCCTTATATGGCTGTGAAGGAGCTAGGAGTCAGCTTACATTTTCCATGTTTTCCCCAAGGTGTCTGCAGCATTGTGATGTATTTGTAGGCATATCATTGGAAGATTGACCATAAGAGACTACATCTACCAGGTGGTCGCTTGGTGTACTCCGTCGCAATTATTGCGTAATCTCCAGCTGTAGTATTTTTCCGTTTGCTTCTGATGAGAAGCCAACTGCCAACACTGATAGATTATCGAAATCATATTTGAAAAACACCTTGAGGAATGATTCTAAACAACGTTTGCCATGTTTCAGTCGATATTATGGAGCTAATTTGTAAAAAAGTTTGGCGTTGTAAGTGACTGTATTTTCCGGTCTTTTTCTTAGCCAAACGTGATGAAGAAAACGGAGCTATTTCGTCTACACAAATAATATTTTTGGAAAAAAATGAACATTTGCTATCTAACTAAGAGTCTTGTCATTGAAAACATCCAAAGTTCTTCAAAGGTAAATTATTTTATTTGAATGTTTTTCTTGTTTTTGTGAAAATGTTTCCTGCTGAATGCTAGGCTTAATGCTATGCTAGGCTATCAATACTCTTACACAAATGCTTGTGTAGCTTTGGTTGAAAAGCATATTTTGAAAATCTGAGATGACAGTGTTGTAAACAAAAGGCTAAGCTTGTGTTGGAATATATTTATTTCATTTCATTTGCGATTTTCATGAATAGGAACGTTGCGTTATGGTAATGAGCTTGAGGCTATGATTACGGGCGGCAGCGTAGCTGACGAGCTGACAAGGTACAAATCTGTCGTTCTGCCCCTGAACAGGCAGTTAACCCACTGTTCCCAGGCCGTCATTGAAAATAAGAATATGTTCTTAACTGACTTGCCTGGTTAAATAAAGGTACAATTAAATTAAATTACGCTCCCGGATACGGGATTGCTCGACGCTAGAGGTTAAGGGCTTGTAAGTACGCGTTTCACGTCTACGCTTGTTGTATTCGAAGCATGTGACAAAGTTTGATTTTGTCACGGTCGTTAATAAGGACGAACCAAGGCGCAGCATGATTTGAGTTCCACATCTTTATTCTCAAAGTGAAACTACCAAAAAACAAATAACCAACAATGAAAACGTGACCTCAGTGGTGCTACATGCACAGACACAAAACATTGTCCCACAAAGCAGGTGGGAGAAAGGGCTTCCTAAATGTGATCCCCAATTAGAGGCAACGATTACCAGCTGCCTCTAATTGAGAAGCATAACTCACCAACATAGAAATAAAATTACTAGACCACCCCCCTAGTCAGGCTCTGACCTAAACACCATAGAGAATGAAGGGCTCACTATGGTCAGGGCGTGACAGATTTGATTTATTTGAAGTCCAAACTCCCCTTCTCCGCTTCCCTTCTCCCCTGGCACACCCTCCTGAATACTGATTTCATTGGGCCTGTAAATGTATTTATTTGTTTTTTGTTTGTGTATGTGGATAGATTTATTTACCTATTACTGCTATTGAAAATGTTGTATTACATTTGACAAATTATATCCTGTTGCAGTGAAAGCTACACGATTGCAAAATCTAAAGATTTATTTATGATTTTGTGACTCAAACTTTTCAAAACATGGGTTTGAACTACAGTGCATTGCAAAAGTATTCATCCCCCTTGGCGTTCTTCCAAATTGGTGAAGTGAAATTTAAAAAATTACTTGTTTCAAAAAAATTCAACAAAAAAAGACTGAAAAGTGGAGCATGTATTCACCCCCTTTGCTATGAAGCCCCTAAATAAGCCCCTAAATAAGATATGGTGCAACCAATTACCTTCAGAAGTCACATAATTAGTTAAATAAAGTCCACCTGTGTGCAATCTAAGTGTCACATAATTTGTCACCTGATCTCAGTAAAGATACACCTGTTCTGAAAGGCCTCAGAGTCGGCAATACCACCAAGCAAGCGGCACCATGAAGACCAAGGAGCTCTCCAAACAAATCAGAGAGAATGTTGTGGAGAAGTACAGATCAGGGTTGGGTTATAAAAAAATATCAGAAACTTTGAACATACCACGGAGCACCGTTAAATTCATTATTTAAAAAAATGATTAAACAACTGAAAGAATATGGCACCACAACAAACCTGCCACGAGAGGGCCACCCACCAAAACTCACAGACCAGGCAAGGAGGGCATTAATCAGAGAGTCAATAAAGAGACCAAAGATAACTGTCCATAGGACCACTTTAAGCCATACATTCCACAGATCTGGGCTTTATGGAAAAGTGGCCAGGAAAAAGTCATTACTTAAAGAAAAAAATAAGCAAACACGTTTGGTGTTCGCCAAAAGGAATGTGGGAGACTCTATAAACATATGGAAGAAGGTACTCTGGTCAGATGAGACGAAAAGCTTTAGCTTTAGCTTTTTGGCCATCAAGGAAATCCCAACACCTCTCATCACCCTGAGAATACCATCCTCACAGTGAAGCATGGTGGTGGCAGCATCATGCTGTGGGGATGTTTTTCCATCAGCAGGGACTGGGAAACTGGTCAGAATTGAAGAAAAATTAATGGTGCTAAATACAGGGAAATTCTTGAGGGAAACCTGTTTCAGTCTTCCAATGATTTGAGACTGGAACGGAGGTTCACCTTCCAGCAGGGCAATGACCCTAAGCATACGTCTAAAGCAACACTCAAGTGGTTTATGGGGAAACATTCAAATGTCTTAGAATGGCCTAGTCAGAGCCCAGACCTCAATCCAATTGAGAGGAGCTGGAGCAGTTTCGCCTTGAAGAATGGGTAATAATCCCAGTGGCTAGATGTGCCAAGCTTATAGAGACATACCCCAAGAGACTTGCACTTGTAATTACTGCAAAAGGTGGCTATACAAAGTATTGACTTTTGGCAGGGGTGAATAGTTATTCACGCTCAAGTTCTGTTTTTTGTTTTATTACTTGTTTGTTTAACAATAAAAAATATTTAGCATCTTCAAAGAGGTAGGTATGTTGTGTAAATCAAATGATACAAACCTCCAAAAAATCTATTTCAATTCCAGGTTGTAGGCAACAAAATAGGAGAAATGGCAAGGGGGTGAATACTTTTGCAAGCCACTGTATGCACATCCATATGTTTATGGTTGAAATTAAATAACAACTATTTGCACTTATTTGCTTTATTTCTTCCCCTGCTCTACCCTTGATTTAACAACCTGTGTCTTATATTCTTTGTCAATTGTTACAAGATGACCTTACCTTGTTGAAAAGGTGGCGTAGTACAACTACCTATAGTACGCTCTGTTACACCAGTACAGTGGAAAGGAGGGTAGATACTGATAATCTATTGTTGAGAAAATAATAGTATTTGAGTCACCATTTTTGTACCATGTCTCCTAGTGTCACGTTCTGACCTTACTTCCTTTGTTTTGTCTTTTATTTTAGTATGGTCAGGGTGTGAGTTGGGTGGGTTGTCTATGTTAGTTTGTCTATAATTGTCTATTTCTGTGTTTGGCTTGGTATGGTTCTAAATCGGAGGCAGCGGTCAATCGTTGTCCCTGATTGAGAACCATATTTAGGTACCCTGTTTTCCATTGTGTTTTGTGGGTGGTTATTTTCTGTTTAGTGTTGTGTTGCACCTTACAGGACTGTTCGTTGGTTGTTTATTGTTTTGTTTTCAGTGTTCATAAAAATGTATAAAATACGGACACTTGCCCCGCCGCACCTTGGTCCTCCTCTCCTTCCCCAGACAACAAGCGTTACAGAACCACCGATCAAAAAAGGACCAAGCAGCGATCTCAGGACTCCTGGACATGGGAGGACGTTTTGGACGGCAAGGGTTGCTACACATAGGAGGAGATCCTGGCTGGAAGGGATCGCCTCCCATGGGAACAGGTGGAGGCAGCCAGGAGAGCGGAGGCAGCAGGTAATGGGAGCCTGCGCTTCGAGGGAACACGGCTGGCAAGGAAGCCCAAACGACAGCCCAAAATGTATTGGGGGGAGAACACGGGGAGTGTGGCTAAGTCAGATCCCGAATTAGAGGCAACCTGAGCTGAGCCAACTCCCAGTGCTTACCCGTAGAGCGAGAGGGGCCAGACAGGCACCGCGTTATGCCGTGAGACGCCCGGTACGTGTGCATAGCCCGGTGCGGTACATTGCAGCGCCTCGTATCAGCCGGGCAAGAGTGGGCATCGAGCCAGGTGCCATGAAGCCAGCTCAGCACATCTGGTCTCCAGTGTGTCTCCTCGGGCCGGTGTACATGGCACCAGCCTTACGCATGGTGTCCCCGGTTCACCAGCACAGCCCAGTGTGGGCTATTGCACCTCGCCGCACTGGCCTGGCTACGGGGCGCATTCAACAAGGTAAGGTTGGGCAGGCTCGGTGTTCAAGAGCTCCAGTGCGCCTTCACGGTCCGGTCTATCCGGTGCCACCTCCATGCACCAGTCCTCCGGTCGCAGCCCCCCGCACCAGGCTGTCTCTCCGTCTTCCCCCTACAGGTGGTCCCGCCTGTCCAGCGCTGCCAGAGCCTTCCTCCTGCCCAGCACTGCCAGAGTCTTCCCTCTGTCCTGAGCTGCCAGAGTCTCCCGTCTGTCCTGAGCTGCCAGAGTCTCCCGTCTGTCCTGAGCTGCCAGAGTCTCCCGTCTGTCCTGAGCTGCCAGAGTCTCCCGTCTGTCCTGAGCTGCCAGAGTCTCCCGTCTGGCCTGAGCTGCCAGAGTCTCCCGTCTGGCCTGAGCTGCCAGAGTCTCCCGTCTGGCCTGAGGTGCCTGAGTCTCCCATCTGGCCTGAGGTGCCTGAGTCTCCCATCTGTCCTGAGCTGCCAGAGCCGTCAGTCTGTCCTCAGTTGCCAGAGCCGCCAGTCTGTCCTGAGCCGCCAGAGCCGCCAGTCTGTCCTGAGCCGTCAGTCAGCTAAGAGCTGCCAGAGCCGTCAGTCAGCCAGGAGCTGCCAGAGCCATCCGTCAGCCAGGAGCTGCAAGAGTCATCAGTCAGCCAGGAGCTGCCAGAGCCTCCTGTCACGCCGGAGATTCCGGAATCGCCCTTCACTCCGGCACTGCCGGAGTCGTCCTTCACTCCGGCACTGGTGGAATCTCCCTTCCCCAGTCCGAGGTCGGTGGCAAGGGTTGCCGCTCTTAAGAGGCCACTGAGGCGGTTAAACAACATCTTGTGACTCCCAAACCCGCATGCGGGAGCGTAAACATCGCCTGAAACGAATTAGCATAACGCAACAGACATAAATATCCTTAGGCAATATTCCTATTCATGAAAATCACAAATGAAATATATTGAGATACAGCTTAGCCTTTTGTGTGAAAATCACCCAGATTTTCAAAAAATGCTTTACAGCCAAAGCTAGACAAGCATTTGTGTAATTTTATCGATGGCCTAGCATAGAATTTTGTCCAGCTAGCAGCAGGTAACTTGGTCACGGAAATCAGAAAAGCAATCAAATTAAATTGTTTACCTTTGATGAGCTTCGGATGTTTTCACTCACGAGACTCCCAGGTAGATAGCCAAAGTTCATTTTTTCCCAAAATATTATTTTTGTAGGCGAAATAGCTCCGTTTGTTCTTCACGTTTGGCTGAGAAATCGCCCGGAAATTGCAGTCACGAAAATGGCGAAAAATATTCCAAATTAGCTCCATAATATTGACAGAAACATGGCAAACGTTGTTTATAATCAATCCTCAAGTGTTTTTCTAATATCTATTCGACAATATATCCGTCGGGCCAATTTGTTTTTCAGTAGGACCGATTGGAGTAATGGCTACCTCTGTATTTTACGTGAGAGTCACCCTGGGAGCCATCATGTGACCACTTATGCAATGTAGCCGCCTACGGCTATTCTTCAACATAAATGCGTAAAACCACGGCACAATGCTGTAGAAACCTTGGGGAATACGTAGAAAGCATAAGCTCGTTGATAGGACATTCACAGCTCAATAGGGAGTCATTGGAACGCAGCGCTTTCAAAATATGGGGCACTTCCTGATTTTTCTCAGGCTTTTGCATGAAAAATCAGTTCTGTTATACTCACAGACAATATCTTTACAGTTTTGGAAATTTTAGAGTGTTTTCTATCCAAACAGGTTTTAAGGAGGCAGAGAAAGACTATGGTGGAGTGGGGTCCACGTCCCGCGCCAGAGCCGCCACCGCGGACAGACACCCACCCAGACCCTCCCCTATAGGTTCAGGTTTTGCGGCCGGAGTCCGCACCTTTGGGGGGGGGGGGTTACTGTCACATTCTGACCTTAGTTCCTTTGTTATGTCTTTTGTTTTAGTATGGTCAGGGCATGAGTTGGGTGCGTTGTCTATGTTAATTTGTCTCTGATTTTCTATTTCTGTGTTTGGCCTGGTATGGTTCTCAATCAGAGGCAGCTGTCCTTCGTTGTCCCTGACTGAGAACCATATTTAGGTAGCCTGTTTTCCATTGTGTTTTGTGGGTGGTCATTTTCTGTTTAGTGTTGTGTTGCACCTTACAGGACTATTCATTGGTTGTTTATTGTTTTGTTTTCAGTGTTCATTAAAAAAATTAAAATATGGACACTTGCCACGCTGCACTTTGGTCCTCCTATCCTTCCCCAGACGACAAGCGTTACACCTAGAGCCTTAACCAAGAGTTTGATATCAGACCATTTCCTACATGAATATGTCACTTATGATTTGTCTTGCCTTCCAAGTTACTTACTTGGTCCTTTTGTAAATATATATTATTTTCTGTAACTACTGTTACGGTAAATGAGTGAAGAGGTGTGGAGTCAGGCGCAGAGAGCAAAAGATGTGGGAAAAACAACACGCTTTAATGTCCCGGAAACATAACATGTACAAAAGTGGAAACAAAAATGAACAGAAATAGAAACGGACAGCGTGAAACCCAAAATGCCAACAAAAATACACTCAAACAACAAAACAGACGAACAAGCCCGCACGAAACAGAAGCGGGCTGAACAGACTATATATAACCCTATCCTAACAACCAAACTAGAAACAGGTGCTACCAATTAGACAAAACTAAACGAACACAGAACAACGGATCGGCGATAGCTAGTAGACTGGCGACGACGACCGCCGAGTGCCACCCGAACAAGAAGGGGAGTCACCTTCGGTAATATTCGTGACAAGTACTTGATGTGCCAATCTCATTGATATCAAATTATTAGAGATACACAATTTGATTTTGCACCCACCATACGTCATGTATGGTGAAATGTTTACATTTTGGTATGTGATCACTCAGTTTGTTTGTTTGACCTGGCGAAGATCCGTTCCAGATCGAAAAGTCAATAAAGAGGTGAATTGGGAGCTTTAACAGCGTGAGGGCCATCTGGTTCTTTATTTAATCTTCAGCATAACAATGGTTGCATGGAGTATACTGCATAGTTAAAGGTACACAGTGTAGTGCTGAAATAGACTGTCAACTTTTTAGCTGTGCACCTCTGATTATAATCAATATTAATTTCATCAGAACAATTGGATCTACCACTATTACCATATCATAACAATTATCAGATCGGAGCTTAAGCTTGCCTTATACCTATCAGATTCAGTTACAACACCCCCCAGACCCAACTCATCAGAATGCCCTCACCGCTTGAACCAACTAGCAATTCAGACCAGTCCGAATTCAGGTCCTATCTCCACAAGGTCTCCGTCTTAATAAAGGTTAAATAACATTTTAAGAAATCACCTTTTAGTCTAACCCCTATGTCAAAGAGGACTATGGAGATCTTAAAGCAGCACCCCCCTACACACACCAAACACATATGCACACACACTCCCTCATTTTTACGTGACCATCTACCAGGGGAGCTGGACCTGATTTCTCAAAGGGAAACTGCAAACACACACTGCTCTCAATTACGACTTTTGATATGGACGTGAGCAATGTAACAAGTGCCCCATAAACATGTTATTTTCTTGCAAGGTTGTTTCTTATTCCATGTCTTAATTACTTGGATGGTAACGGTTACCAACACATGCTACCCAGCTGCACCAAATCAGCATTAATTCTCAACAAAGTCTTCTAACCTGGTAGCCTACCTACATACTAATACATTGATAAACTTTTTTTTACATAGCTACATGCTAAAAGACATGTTGTAATAATGAGTTCCAGTACTCAGTAAATGTCATGAGAGTGTATCACATCATTCAAATAAAGTATGGTATGATGATAAACGTGTCTTTTATAGCAAATAAGGATGCATCTTATGTGTATACTTTCAAATGAACATGGTTGCTGATATAGGAAGATGGACTACAGATGGTGGTCTGCAGGTTAAAAAATCATTGCACAACAAAGTAGGTTGGGGGGGGGAAGGGTTGACCTTCACCCCTCTTACCAGGGTTGTGTTTGAGAGAAAACATGTTGTTTTCCTACAGTGACATATTACACGCATATGCTGGCACCAAATCATATGGTTCTTACCTTTGGAATATTTAGGAATCATCTCTAGAGATATTAATAGTCATTTTAATCACAAGCGTGACACTGCTTTTCAAAACTCAGGCATTTGATCAAGCCGGCAGGGTAGCCTAATGGGGCGAAAGGGTAGCCTAGTGGTTAGAGCGTTAGACTAGTAACTGAAAGGTTGCAAGTTCAAATCCCCGAACTGACAAGGTACAAATCTGTCGTTCTGCCCCTGAACAGGCAGTTAACCCACTGTTTCTAGGCTGTCATTGAAAATAAGTATTTGTTCTTAACTGACTTGCCTAGTTCAATAAAGGTTTAAAAAAGCCAACATATGGTATTTCTAGTAGGAAGTAGGGATTATCTGGGAAAAAATACCCCAGCTCCGAATGTATTAAATAGCTTTGCATGTCTTTTCATTTAATATAACGGCATGATTTTCAAATATCAATGTAATGGTTACTGTTCCAAATGAAGTCCAAAAATTAGAGGGCCAGTCAGCTTCATAAACATCAAGAATCATTTTGAATTTAACCTTTGACGTACTCCAGGGAGTATTAATGCTGTTTATTGTGATGAGGATGTGCAACTCTAGTGCTAAGAGCCTCTGCTATGGAACGCTCAGAGTGTATGAACAGCCTTGGACACCCAGGTCAGGTTCTGGGTCACACTCTGTCTGCTGTAGTTCTTGAATTAGTCCATGGGTCAGAACCCCACATTTGGGATATCAGGGTGATGATGTCTGAGTGAGTTTCTTGAAGGTCTATGTCCCTAGAGATTGAAAATGTGTGATAGCAATGGCAGCTTTCTCTGTGTTACCACCCTTTCTTTCATCTGTCATTCTCCCATAGGGATTTTACCATATGACAAACAATATCAGTATACAACAAGTTGCTCACATATACCTTTTTAATCATATTTCATTGGAAAGCTTAGATTCACAGCTATGCATCAGACACATTTTCAGGAATGTTCAGGTAAACAGAACTTTGACCTCTAGGGTACATATCAGAAATGCCTGTATAAATTGCTTAATGACACCCTTATCTTATACATTTTGAACTTTGTTTGAAACGTGGTTCTGAAAGGACATGAAATTACCTTTTGAAATTATATATAATATAACCAACTTTGAAAGCACAACCTACAACTATTGTTTAAAAATAGCCCATATTGTGCAATTTGACATTAGAATGTTGGAAGCTAAGCAATAGAAATCCTTGTAGTGGATCAGCTATGTTTTTTAATCAAATTACACACAAACACCTAGAAAATAGTTTTAAAAATATTTGCAGATATTTTTATCTACAAATATTCTGAGTGTAATAAGCAAGAATATTACTCGCTAATGTTCAGTCTCTGGATAATAAAGTTGACGAGCTCAGGGGAAGGATTTCTTTCCAGCGAGACATCAGGGATTCTAACATACTCTGATGAAGGGCGGGGGTGTATATTTCATGATTAATGACTTATGGTGTGATGGTGTGATTGTGATAACATACAGGAACTTATGTCCTTTTGTTCATCTGACCTAGAATACCTCACAATTAAATGCAGACAGGATTGTCTTCCAAGAGAATTATCTTGGCCCTGTATATCCCCCCTCAAGCCGATAACACGACGGACCTCGAAGAACTTCACTGGACTGTATGCAAACTGGAAACCACATATCCTGAGGCCGAATTTATTGTAGCTGGGGATTTTAACAAAGCAAATTTGAGGAAAAGGGTACCGAAGTAGCCAACATATTGACTGTAGTACTCACGCTGCTAAAACACTCGACCACTGCTACTCCAACTTCCGGGATCCCTACAAGGCCATCCCCCGCCCCCTGTTCGGCAAATCTGATCACAATTTTGGTCCTCCCTTCCTATAGGCAGAAACTTAAACAGGAAGTACCCATGCTAAGGACTATGCTTCAAGATTGTTTTGATCAAGCGAACTGAGATATTATAGCCTCCGAGAATAATATTGACGTATGCACTGATACAGTGACTGAGTCAGTCAGGAAGTGTATAGGAGATGTTGTACCCACTGTAACTATTAAAACCTACCCTAACTAGAAACCGTGGATAGTAGATGGCAGCATTCGCACAAAACTGAAAGTGCGAACCATCGCATTTAACCATGGCAAGGTGACTGGGAATATGACAGAATACAGTGTAGTTATTCCCTCCGTAAGGCAATCAAACAGGAAAAACGTCAGTAAAGAGACAAAGTGGAGTCGCAATTCAACGCCTCAGACAAGAGATGTATGTGGCAGGGTCTACAGACAATCAAAGGGAAAACCAGCCACGTCACGGACACCGACGACTTGCTTCCGGACAAGCTAAACACCTTCTTCATGGCTTTGAGGATTTGACACAGTGCCACAGTGACGTGAGTAAGACATTTAAGCGTGTTAACCCTTGCAAGGCTGCCGGCCCAGACGGCATCCCTAGCCACGTCCTCAGAGTGTCATGCCCTGATCTGTGTCACCTGTCCTTGTGCTTGTCTCCACCCCCTTCCAGGTATCGTCCCTCTTCCCAATTATCCCCTGTGTATTTATACCTGTGTTCTCTGTCTGTTTGTTGCCAGTTCGTCTTGTTCATTCAAGCTAACTAGCGGTTTCCTGTCAGCTCCTATTGTTTCCCAGCCTCTCTTTCCTCGTCCTCCTTGTTTTTGACCTCTGCTTGTCCTGACCCTGTACCCGCCCACCTGACCTCGCTGCCTGTCCCTGACCCTGAGTCCACCTGCCGTCCTGTATCTTTGCCTTACCCTGGATCTTCGACCCCTGCCTGCCTTGACCTGTCTTTGCCTGCCCCTGTTGCGACAATAAACATTGTTACCTTGACAGTCTGCACCTGGGTCTTACCTTGATTTCTGACACAGAGCATGCGCAAGACCAGCTGGCTGGAGTGTTTTCAGACACATTCAATCTCTCCCTATCCCAGTCTATTGTCCCCACATGCTTCTAGATGTCCATTGTTTCTGTACCCAAGAAAGCAAAGGCAACTCAACTAAATGACTATCGCCTCGTAGCACTCACTTCTATCATCATGAAGCGCTTTGAAAGACTAGTCAAGGATCTGTGACAATACAGAGGCGGATGCAAGATGCAAGCAACGATGGTTTAATGACTACAATTTACATCAGCAACAGGACAGGCAGACTGTACTCAGACGGAATCAGACCCAGGGACTAGGGCGCTTCTTCCGGATGATAGTGTGCTGAGAAATCCACGGGAGTGTGTCCGGATGGGAAGGAAGGAGCACAGCAGATAATCCACACAAGGGTGGCGAGAGATGAGCACTGACACACGACACAACCTCAGGGAAGTAACAACACAACCTCAGGGAAGTAACAACGATCTGACAACAAGAAACACTGGTTACAGAACATATAAAGGGAAGATAAGTGGTTCCAGCTGGCGCAGACAATCAGGCCGAGATTGGGAACCACGCCCACAAACAAACAGAGAGAGAGAGAGAGAGAGAGAGAGAGAGAGAGAGAGAGAGAGAGAGAGAGAGAGAGAGAGAGAGAGAGAGAGAGAAAGAGAGAGGGAGGCAGTGGATTCATGAACCGTGACAATACCCCCCCCCCCCTAGGAACGCCAAGAGGCGTTCCCAGGCGAATTTACCTGTCGATTGAAATCATCGATAAGGGAGTGATCCAGAATGTCCCTAGCAGGTACCCAACTTCTCTCCTCCGGGCCGTAACCCTCCCAGTCCACCAGGTACTGGAATCCGCGTCCCCTCCTTCTAGAGTCCAAAATACGATTGACAGAAAAGGTGGATTCCCCATCAACAAGTCGTGGCGGTGGGGGAACCGGGACCGGCGGGTTAATGCGTGCCTGAAACACAGGTTTTATTTTAGACACATGAAAGGTAGGATGAATTCTCCTATATGCCGGAGGAAGCTTGAGCCGGACCGCCACCGGACTAATGATCCTGGTGACTCTGAACGGGCCGATAAATTTGGGGGCAAGCTTGTTCGAAACGGATCGGAGTGGAATGTTCTTAGTAGAAAGCCACACTCTTTGGCCAACGACGTATACCGGAGGCTTCGACCGGTGGCGATCGGCCTTAGCCTTGGTGCGCGCCCCCACCCGGAGAAGAGTCTCACGGGCTCTGCTCCATGCGTGACGGCACCTCTGGATGAAAGCGTGAGCGGAGGGAACAGTGACCTCGGACTCCGTACTAGGAAAGATAGGTGGCTGGTAACCTAAACTACACTCAAATGGAGAGAGACCCGTGGCTGCCACTGGCAACGAATTGTGAGCGTACTCAACCATAGAGAGTTGTTGACTCCAGGAAGGGATTCTTAGAAACCAAACATCGCAACACTCTCTCCAAATCTTGGTTGGCCCTCTCCGTTTGACCGTTGCTCTGGGGATGAAACCCTGAAGACAGGCTGACACTCGCTCCCAGTAACCTACAAAACTCTTGCCAAAACTTGGACACAAATTGGGGCCCCCTGTCAGAAACTACGTCCATCGGCAAGCCATGTAAGCGAAAGACGTGATCCACGACAGTTACCGCTGTCTCCTTGGCAGATGGTAATTTAGGAAAGGGAATAAAATAAGCCGCCTTCGAGAACCGGTCCACCACGGTCAAAACAACAGTCGTGCCCTGGGAGGGTGGAAGGCCGGTAACAAAATCTAGCGCAATGTGGGACCAGGGTCTCGAAGGGACCGACAGCGGTTGGAGTAACCCATCTGGGGGTCGATTAGAAGTCTTCCCAGTGGCACAAACCGAGCAAGCCAAGACGAAACTGTGAATGTCACGAGCCATCAGTGGCCACCAAAAGCGTTGCTTAACCAAAAAGCTAGTGCGGCTGACTCCTGGATGACACGCTACGTTGGATCAATGCCCCCACCGAATAACATCGGACCGACACCCCTCCGGCACAAACAACCGATTAGGCGGGCAACCGGGCGGAGGCGTTACCCCTTCTAAGGCCGTTTTGACCCTCGATTCAACCTCCCATGTGAGTGTGGAGACCACTAGGGTCCCGGGTAGGATGCACTCGGGAGTGGATGGGAATCGGGTTTGACATTCTTGGAACCCGGGCGATACGAGAGAGAGGGGGGGGGAGAGAGAGAGAGAGAGAGAGAGAGAGAGAGAGAGAGAGAGAGAGAGAGAGAAAGAGAGAGGGAGGCAGTGGATTCATGAACCGTGACAGGATCATATCACCTCTACCTTACCTGACACCCTAGACCCACTTCAATTTGTTTACCGCTCCAAAAGATCCACAGACGATGCAATCGCCATTGCACTTCAAACTGCCCTATCCCATCTGGACAAGAGGAATACCTATGTAAGAATGCTGTTCATTGACTATAGCTCAGCATTGAACCCCATAGTACCAACCTCATTGAGGTCCTGGGTCTGAACACCGCCCTGTGCAACTGGGTCCTGGACTTTCGGACAGGCTGCCCCCAGATGATGAAGGTAGGAAAAAACACATTCACTTCACGGTCCAACTAGGATGCGTGCTCAGGATGCGTGCTCCTATGCTCCCAGTTCACCCATGACTGCATATCCTCACACGACTCTAACTCAATCATCAAGTTTGCAGACGACACATCAGTAGTAGGCCTGATTACCAACAATGACGAGACAGCCTACAGGGAGGAGTTGAGGGCCCTGGGAGTGTGGTGCCAGCGTCAACAAAACAAAGGAGCTGATCGTGGACTTCAGGAAACAGCAGAGGGAGCACCCCTCTGTCCATATCGATGGGACTGCAGTGGAGAAGGTGGAAAGATTCAAGTTCCTCGGCACACATATCACTGACAAACTGAAATGGTCCACCCCACACGGACAGTGTGGTGAAGAAAGCGCCTGTCGGCCCGTATCAACACCTGGTACGGCAACTGCACCGCCCGCATCCGCAGTGCTCCCCAGAGGGTGGTGTCTGTCCAACGCATCACCGGGGGCAAACTACCTGACCTCCAGGACATCTACAGCACCCGATGTCACAGGAAGGCCAAAAAGATCCTCACGGACAACAACCACCCGGGCCACTGCCTGTTCACCCCGCTAAGGCGAGGTCAGTACAGGTGCATCAGGATATTTGTATAAATGGTTACAATGTGTATCGCACTGATTGAGTTAAGAAAGGTGGGGGTGTGCCTATATATACTAAATTCCTTGTAAGTGTGGCAAAGTCTAACTATTTGTAAATAGTTAGAATTTCTTGCTTAGAATCTTGAGGTTTCAAAGGGTCTCTCTATAACTGTGATTGGTTGGTATAGACCCCCAACTGCTCTCGGTGATGCATTTTCTTCTCTGATGCACCTTATGTCTAAACTTCTTTACAGTGAAATTATGTTGATTGGTGAAATGGTGTTGGCTAAAGCCGATGTCTGGTGATTTTAAGATTTATTTTAATTCTATGAAATTTACCCAGTTGATTAACTCACCTACCCGCCCAAATCTTAAATGTCCAGAGAAATCTACCCAGATTGATTTGATATTGACAAATGTTCCACATAAATATTCTGCGGTTTGTGTTTTCTGTAATGATTTAAGTGTTGCTGTTGGAAATACAAATGTTCCTAAAACAAACCAACGGTTTATTCGTAAGAGAAAATGTTAAGAGTTTTAATGAGCAGGCGTTCTTTCATGATTTGTTTTATTTTGACTGGAACAAGATTGAGCTTATTAAACTGCCTGGAAATGCTTTCATGATAGAGGAATTTTTAATTCCCTTATGTTTTATTGCCAAAACCAATTAAATTCGCACTCATTTCTAATTCATGATAAGTTGTAAGTTTATCATTTGCATGAATTAGCAAGAGACCAGTCTTAAAAAACAAGTTCAGCATTTATTCTCGATGAGTACTGACCCAAAATACAAAGAACATTACATTTTAAATCTGAAGAAGACATAAAATGACGTCATCAGTTACACCCCCTCTCCCAGTCTTACAATGGCGTAGTATTCGGTCCTGGAGATAGTTTCACTCCCCTCATAAACTACATTCCAACCTGCCTAAAGGATATACTTCTCTCTGCTAATGGAATCCAACCAAAACATTCTTATCTGTTTGAAGTACTATCTTATCTCTGCTTTAAAACTTTCCCAGGAGACACAGACACAATTAATTTCTGCTTACATTTTCAGTAACAGTACAATTAAGAACCCATACTTTTCAAATCATAACATAATAGTATTAGCATGAATGGTTCTAATCATTAAAGTATACATAATTGATCATCTAAACTATATTTTCCTCTATCATTTCATTATGTTTTTTTCCAAATAGTAAACAAACATGCCCAATTCAGCAGGTTCAGAGTTAACCTGTAGTGACACCCCATCCCGTGAACGGGACCGTTGTCATCATCTGACAATAATTAGCATAATTGCAACGGACATAAATATTCCTAGAAAATATTCCTATTCATGAAAATCACAAGTGAAAACTATTGGAATACAGCTTAGCCTTTTGTTAATCACCCTGTCATCTCAGATTTTCAAAATATGCTTTACAGCCAACGCTAGACAAGCTTTTGTGTAAGTTTATCATAGCCTAGCATAGCATTATGCCTTGCTATAGCAGCAGGCAACCTTGTCACGGAAATCAGAAAAGCAATCAAATTAAATCGTTTACCTTTGATGAACTTTGGATGTTTTCACTCACGAGACTCCCTGGTAGACAGCCAAAGTTAATTTTTTTCCCAAAATATTATTTTTGTAGGCGAAATAGCTCCGTTTGTTCTTCACTTTTGGCTGAGAAATTGCCCGGAAAATTCCAAATTAGCTCCATAATATTGACAGAAACATGGCAAACGTTCTTTAGAATCCATTCTCAAGGTGTTTTTCTAATATCTATTCGATAATATATTCGTCGGGACAATTCGTTTTTCACTAGGACCGATTGGAGTACTGGCTACCTCTGTATTTTACACAAGAATCTCTCTCGGAGCCACCATGTGACCACTTACGCAATGTGGCCGCCTACGGCTATTCTTCAACATAAATGCATAAAACTATGTCACAATGCTGTAGACACCTTGGGGAATACGTATAAAGTCTAAGTTCATTGATGGTACATTCACAGCTGAATAGGGAGTCATTGTAACACAGCGCTTTCAAAACCTGGGGCACTTCCGGATTGGATTTTTCTCAGGTTTTTGCCTGCAACATCAGTTCTGTTATACTCACAGACAATATCTTTACAGTTTTGGAAACGTTAGCGTGTTTTCTATCCAAAGCTGTCAATTATATGCATATTCTAGCATCTTTTCCTGGCAAAATATATTTTGCCAAAAATGAAAACACTGCCCCTAACACCAAGAGGTTTTAAAGGGCAGGATAATCCATGGTTTTCTTCTGAGCTGTTTTGTATTAATCACGAACATAATCTAACCTGGGCTAAGGCAAGGGAAAAAAATTCTGATGCTGATTGGCTTCTTTTTAGGCAGCTACAAAACAAGTGTTCTTCTCGGGAAAGCCAAGTCTGAATATTTTAAGTATGTTACCACTGATGACCCTAGAATGTTTTGGAAGGCTTTTAAGTCTATGTCTGGTAACAGTAATGTTAATGAATTACCGTCATGTGAATTGAAGGACTCTTTTGCTGTATATGACAAAACTGAAATGCTGAATTGTTTCAATGAGCACTTCGCATCATCTGATAGGCTGTTTGATTCAGTGTTCTCTAGCTCTGTACACTACTGTGTGGATGAACTGGTGAGAGCTGGTCAAACCTATAGCTGTTTGCCATTCTCAGTGCAGGAAATCTTTAGATCAGAGAAAGTCTACAGATCCTGATCTTCTTGATCCATGATTTTTTAAACTGGCCGCTGATTTCATAGGTGAAATTCCAAGGATCTGGAAATCAGCACTTGTTCTACCACTTTTAAAAGGGGGAGATCCAACTATTTTAATAATTTATAGGCCAATCGCAAAGCTGTCAACCCTGGCGAAAATACTTGAAGCCCTTGTTAGTGAACAGCTAAAATAGTTTTTATATACAGTACTAACTTTACTAATTTGATCAATGTACCAATCAGGCTTCCGAAAGAGGCATAGCACAATTACAGCAGCCATGAAGGTTTTAAATGATATCAATGAAGCCCTTGACAAAAAACAGCACTGTCTCACTTTTTATTGATCTCTCTAATGCTTTTAATACAGTTGATCATATACTGAGACAGAAATTGTCGCGTGTAGGTCTTTCGGTGCATGCACTTGCATGGTTAGGTAACTATCTGTCTGATTGAACTCAGTGCACTCAATTTGATGGGCACATGTCTGTTAAATGGTGTGTCTGTAATGGTGTGCCCCAGGGCTCTGTACTTGGTCCCCTCTTATTCACTATTTCAAATGTGCAAAATGCGCAACTTCACTGTTATGCTGATGATACTGTTATTTATTGTTGTGCCTCATCTCTCACAGACGCTTTTCAGAACTTGCAAACTGCTTTTTATACTGTTCAACATACCCTATGTCAATTGAAGCTTATCGTCAATGCTGACAAAACTAAACTAATGGTGTTTTCTAAAGCAAGAAATAGACCTCTGAACCTTTCACCTATTACTACCTGTAAGGGCAATGAGATTGAGGCTGTAACCTCATATAAATATCAAGGAATTTTAATTGATGACGGCTTCTCTTGCATATTGCATATTGCATATTCAACCATTTACAAAAAAAATATGAGCTGAAGTTGGGATTCTATTTTAGAAATAAGACCTGTTTTTCTTTTGAAGACAGGAGGCTAGTATCAGCTACATTTATGCCTCTTCTAGTAATATTTTATGCATGAATGCTTCCGCTCAGAGATCAATTGACACCCATAGGTGTACTCCCGTGATTTCTATGGTTTTTACTAGATTACTTGTAGTTTTTCATGTATTCTGTCTGTAGTTGTGTAATGACTTGGTGCTGCTTATCTTGGCCAGGATGCTCTTGAAAAATATATTTCAAATCTCAAAGTGCCCTTTCTGCTTTAATAAAGGTTCAATTAAATAAAATAAGGGGCTATTAAATTTGAACAAAATTTAAGAATGAATGCAACACATTTACTAGCTATGCGACTGGTGAATATTCTGTGAATCAAAACATTTACCGATGTCGAATCTGTGCGCTCAGAGTTTTGGCACTAATTTTGTGACAATCCTCTGCCAAAAGTTTTGTAGTTGTAAAAAGATTCTGCAAGCAACCATTCGTGAACATTTCTCGGGATGTAAACATGGTTTCCATTCTGCTAAATATGGATAACTACAGTTGAATTCGGAAGTTTACATAAACCTTAACGAATTACATTTAAACTCAGTTTTTCACAATTCTTGACATTTATTCCTAGTAGAAATTCCCCGTCTTAGGTCAGTTAGGATCACCACTTTATTTTAACAATGTGACATGTCAGAATAATAGTAGAGATAATTATTTATTTCAGCTGTTATTTTTTTCATCACATTTCCAGCGGGTCAGAAGTTTACAAACACTCAATTAGTATTTGGTAGCATTGCCTTTACATTGTGTCACTTGGGTCAAACGTTTTGGGTAGCCATCCACAAGTTTCCCACAATAAGTTGGATGAATTTTGACCTATTCCTCCTGACAGGGCTGGTGTAACTTAGTCAGGATTGTACACACGCTTTTTCAGTTCTGCCCACAAATATTATATAGGATTGAGGGCAGGGCTATGTGATGGCCACTCCAAAACCTTGACTTTGTTGTCCTTAGGCCATTTTGCCACAACTTTGGAAGTATGCTTGGGGTCATTGTTCATTTGGAAGACCCACTTGTGACCAAGCTTTAACTTGCTGACTGATGACTTGAGATGTTGCTTCAATATATCCACATCATATTCCTACCTCATGATGCCAGTGCTTCACGGTTGTGATGGTGTTCTTCGGCTTGCAAGCCTCCCCCTTTTTCCTCCAAACATAACGATGGTCATTATGGACAAACCGTTCTATTTTTGTTTCAACAGACCAGAGGACATTTCTCCAAAAAGTACGATCTTTGTCCCCATGTGCAGTTGTGACACAATCTCAATTTAATCCATTTATAATTCTGGCTGTAACATAACAAAATGTAGAAAAAGTCAAGGGGGTGTGAATACTTTCTGCAGTATGGATTTTCTTTTTGCAGTATGGATCAGATGACCACTAAATGCATTAAAAGGACCATTTTAGGTGTGCCGCAGCATTTCTTATCCCATCAAGGTGTGCCATGGTTAAAAAAGGTTGGAAACCACTGCTCTACTGAACTCTACTGTACTGCTATAATTAAGCAATCAGGGCTCGAACCACCCAGTTGATAATATAATTTATAAAACAGGTTTTTTTGGATGCTGATTGGTTGATATGCGGGAGTCTAGGACAACAACTCCTGCAAAATACCATGATTTTTGAACTTTACAATTCCACGGTCCCGCAGCCCAGGCGGGAAATTCATCAAATTCAACTACAAGGGGTGGCGGTCTATGTATTATTTTAAACAACAGCTGGTGCACGATATCTAAGGAAGTCTCGAGCTATTGCTCACCTGAGGTAGAGTTTCTCATGATAAGCTACAGACCACATTACCTACCGAGATAGTTTTCATCTATATTCCTTGTAGCTGTTTACATACTACCACAGTCAGAGGCTGGCACTAATATAGCAATGAATGAGCTATATTCTGCCATAAGCAAACAAGAAAACACTCACCCAGAAGTGGCGCTCCTAGTAGCCAGGGAATTGAATGCAGAGAAACTTAAATCAGTTTTACCAACTTTCTAACAGCATGTTAAATGTGCAAGCAGAGGGAAAAGTACTCTGGACCACCTATACTCCACACACAGAGTTGCATACAAAGCTCTCCCTCACCCTCCATTTGGGAAATTTGACCATAATTCCATCCTCCCCTCTTACAAGAAAATATTTAAGCAGGAAGCACCAGTGACTAGATCAAGAAAAAGTGGTCAGATGAAGCAGTTGCTAAGCTACAGGACTGTTTTGCTATTACAGGGATTCCTCCAATGGCATTGAGGAGTACACTACATCTGTCATTGGCTTCCTCAATAAGTGTATCAATGACGTCGTCCCTACAGTGACCATACGTACATACCCCAAACAGAAGCCATGGATTACAAGGCAGCATCCGCACTGAACTTAAGGCTAGAGCTGCCACTTTCAAGGAGAGGGACATCAAACAGGCAAAGAGTCAATACAGGATGAAGATCGAGTCGTACTACACCAGCTCTGATGCTTGTTGGATGTGGCAGGGCCTGCAAACCATTACAGACTACAAAGGGAAGCACAGCCGAGATCTGCCCAGTGACAGGAGCCTACCAGATGAGCTAAACTACTTCTATGCTAGCTTCGAGGCAAATAACACTGAAACAGGCATGAGAACACCAGCTGTACTGGAAGACTGTGATCACGCTCTCCGAAGCCGATGTGAGTAAGACCTTTAGTAAAAGGTAAACATTCACAAGGCCGCAGGACGAGACGGATTACCAGGACGTGTACTGCGAACTAACAAGTGTCTTCAGTGACATTTTCAACCTCTCCCTGCCCGAGTCTGTACTACCAACATGTTTTAAACAGACCACCATAGTGCCTGTGCCCAAGAACACTAAGGTAACCTGCCTAAATGACTACCATCCCGTAGCACTCACGTCTGTAGCCAAAAAGTGCTTTGAAAGGCTGGTTATGGCTCACATCAATACCATCATCCCAGAAACCCTGGACCCACTCCAATATGCATACCGCCCCAACAGATTCACAGATGATGCAATCTCTATTGCACTGTACACTGCCCTTTCACACCTGGACAAAGGGAACACCTATGTGAGAATGCTATTCATTGACTACAGCTCAGCGTTCAACACCATACTGCCCTCAAAGCTCATCAATGAGCTAAGAACCCTGGGACTAAACAGCTCCCTCTGCAACTGGATCCTGGACTTCCTGAAGGGCTGCCCCCAAGTGGTAAGGGTAGGTAACAACACATCCGCCACGCTGATCCTCAACATGGGCCCCTCAGGGGTGCATGCTCAGCCCCCTCCTGTACTCACTGTTCACTCCATGACTGCACGGCCAGGCACGACTCCAACACCATCATTAAATTTGCCAATGTCACAACAGTGGTAGGCTTGATCAACGAAACGAGACCTGGCCATGTGGTGCCAGGACAACAACCTCTCCTTCAACGTGATCAAGACAAAGGAAATGATTGTGGACTACAGGAAAAAGAGGACCGAGCACGCCCCCGTTCTCATCGACGGCGCTGCAGTGGGGGCAGGTTGAGACCTTCAAATTCCTTGGTGTCCACATCACCAACAAAATAACATGGTCCAAGCACACCGTGACAGTTGTGAAGCGGACACGACAAAGCCTATTCCCCCTCAGGAGACTGAAAAGATTTGACATGGGTCCTCAGATCCTGAAAAGGTTCTACAGCTGCACCATCGAGCGCATCCTGACCGGTTGCATCACTGCCCGGTATGGCAACTGCTTGGACTCTGACCTTAAGGCACGACAGAGGGTAGTGCGAACGGCCAGAGTACATCAATGTGGCCAAGTTTCCTGCCACCCAGGACCTCTATACCAAGCGGTGTCAGAGGAAGGCCCTAAAAATGGTCAATTGACTCCAGCCACCCTAGTCATAGACTGTTCCCCCTGCTACCACACGGCAAGTGGTACCGGAGCGCCAAGTCTTGGTCCAAGAGGCTTCTATAAACAGCTTCTACCCCCAAGCCACAAGTCTCCTGAACATCTCGTCAAATGGCTACCCAGACAATTTGCATTGCCCCCCTCCCCTCTCCACACCACTGCCACTCTCTGTTGTCATCTATTCATAGTCACTTTAATTAACTCTACCTACATGTGCATACTACCTCAACTAACCGGTGCCCCCGCACTTTGACTCTGTACCGGCACCACCCTGTATATATACTTTTTTACTTCTGCTCTTTAATTACTTGTTACTTTTATCTTTTATTCTTATCTGTGTTTTTTGAAACTGCACTGTCGGTTAGGGGCTCGTAAGTAAGCATTTCACTGTAAGGTCTACACATGTTGTATTCGGCGCATGTGACTACATTTTTAAAATTTGATTTGCTGATATTGCTGTCCAGCTCTCTCTGTTTTATTTTGCTGAAGGTGACCACTACATTCTTAACTGTAGCAAGTTCTGGATTACCAACGGGCCGGATGCTGATGTTCTCATTGTGTACGCTAAGACGGACCCAGAGGCTCACCAAAAGGGTATCTCAGTTTTCATTGTGGAGAAGGCAAGTATTTATTTATTTATTCATCATAGGAACTCAAACACTTTCCATATTTTGCTTACAAAAGCTTCACTAATTATGTACCTGTGATCGTTTCATGCTTCTTTTTTATTATGAACAATAATGGAAATGGTTCTGTCAAAATCCTCAACCTCTACATGGTCTGAGCTTATTAGTAAATTGTGTCCCACTTTTACTCCTACAGGATACGCCAGGGCTTAGCATGGCACAGAAGCAGGATAAACTGAGCATGAGGGGCTCCAACACCTGTGAACTTATCTTTGAGGACTGCAAAATTCCAGGTGTGTGCCGGTGGATGGGTGAATATGTACAGTATGTGCCTGCCTGAGTATATGTATGTGCCTGACATGTGCATATCTACGTCTACGTATGAGTATTTGAAATTCAATCTTTTTTTTGATTACAGAAGAAAATATCTTGGGCCCTCTCAACAAGGGTGTTTATGTAATGATGAGTGGACTGGACCTGGTGAGACTTGTGCTCGCATCAGGACCTATCAGGTAAATGTACGTTTTCTTTTGGGTTTATAACACATGGCCATGAGCATATTCTTTCTACGTCTCAGTTTTTCAGTTAAGAAAATGCTCTCCTCTCATTATGCAAACTGTGATGGATTTTGCCGTTCCCTACCTGCACATAAGAGAATCTTTTGGACAGAAAATTGAACACTTCCAGGTGGGGCATCAACCAAAACCAAATAATTCTCAGGTGGTTACCCTTTCTAGCGCAGGCGTTTCTCTAGCGGAACCCCTCGACAACATTCCGCTGAAAAGGCAGCGCGCGAATTTCAAAAATATTTTTTTGAAATATGTAACTTTCACACATTAACTTACAAACATCCGGTGATTTTGCAGAAATACTCACAATAAACAATGATAAAAGATACAAATGTTATTCACAGAATTAAAGATAGACTTCTCCTTAATGCAAACGCTGTGTCATATTTTTTTTTTAAGTGAAAAAGCATAATCTGAGAACGGCGCTCAGAGCCCTATCCAGCCAGAGAAATATCTGACATTTTGGAGTCAACAGAAGTTAGAAATAACACTAAAAATATTCACTTACCTTTGATGATCTTCATCAGAAGGCACTCCCAGGAATCCCAGTTCGACAATAAATGACTGATTTGTTCCATAAAGTTCCAGAAAGTGCATCATTTATGTCCAAATAGCCACTTGTTGTTAGCGTGATCAGCCCAGTAATCCATCTTCATGAGGCGCGAGCACTTCGTCCAGACAAAAACTCAAAAAGTTCCGTTACAGGTCGTAGAAACAAGTCAAACGATGTATGGAATCAACAATAATGTTCCAACCGGAGAATTCCTATGTCTGAAGAAAAGCACTGGAACGAGAGCTAACTCTGTCGGGAGCGCACGTCACGAGCCAGACCACAGACTCAAACAGGTCTCATGAGCCCCTCCTTCATAGTAGAATCCTCAAACCAGTTTCTAAAGATGGTTGACCTCTAGTGGAAGTCGTGGGAAGTGCAACTTGACTCTGAAAAAGAGGCACAATATTATTTTAATGACAAAGCCTTTCCTATACACTAACCTAAATTGTGTGTGTGTGACATGCAAATAATCTGGGTAGCCAATTGATTAGATGTTCAGGAGTCGTATGGCTTGAGGGTAGAAGCTGTTTGACACCGCCTGGTATAGAGGTACTGGATGCCAGGAAGCTTTGCCCCAGTTATGTACTGAACCGTTAGCACTACTCTCTGTAGTGCCTTGCGGTCGGAGGCAGAGCAATTGCCATACCATGCAGTGATGCAACTCGTCAGGATGCACTCGATGGTGCAGTTGTAGAACCCTTTGAGGATCTGAGGGCCCATGCCAAATCTTTTCAGTCTCCTGAGGGGGAATAGGTTTTGTCGTGCTCTCTTCACGACTGTCATGGTGTGCCTGGACCATGTTAGTTTGAGGACACCAAGGCACTTGAAGCTCTCAACCTGCTCCACTACAGCCCTGTCGATGAGAATGGTGGCGTACTCGGTCCTCCTTTTCTTGATCACGTTGAGGGAGAGGTTGTTGTCCTGGCACCACATGGCCAGGTCTCTGACCTCCTCCCTATAGGCTGTCCCGTCGTTGTCGTTGGTCAGGCCTACCACTGTTGTGTCATCAGCAAACTTAATGGTGGTGTTGGAGTCGTGACTGGCCCTGCGGTCATGTTTGAACAGGGAGTACAGGAGGGGACCGAGCACGCACCCCTGAGGTGATCAGCGTGATCACATTTACCACCTGGGGGCGGCCCGTCAGGAAGTCCAGGATCCAGTTGCAGAGTGAGCTGTTTAGTCCCAGGGTACTTATTTCAGTGATGAGCTTCGAGGGCACTATGGTGTAGAACGCTGAGCTGTAGTCAATGAATAGCATTCTCACAAAGGTGTTCCTTTTGTCCAGGTGTGAAAGGGCAGTGTGGAGTGCAATAGAGATTGCATCATCTGTGGATCTGTTGGGGTGGTATGCAAAGTGGGTGGGTCTAAGGTTTCTGGGATAATGGTGTTTATGTGAACCATGACCAGCCTTTTAAAGCACTTCATGCCTACAGACGTGAGTGCTAAGGGTCGGTAGTCATTTAGGCAGGTTACTTAGTATTCTTGGGCACAGAGACTATGGTTGCCTACTTGAAACATGTTGGTATTACATACTTGGTCAGGATTTCTTATAAGCTTCCGGGTTAGAGTCCCGCTCCTTGAAAATTGCTAATTGGTAATCAATCCCCTATGGCATTACTTGACACATAAACAAACATTAATAATTCACTATTATTAATAATTCACTTTGGTAATTAAATTATATTCTTCTTCCGGTGTTCTCTACATTGCGCATCACGTAGAGTGAAAAAATAAAATGTAAATCAATACATAATAGTAATAAGGTTATACAAACAATAATTACATCCCAAGAGCAGTAAAATAACATGCATACATACCAATAAAAACATATATATATTTTTAACAGAAGTCACTTGAACCCAGTCTGGCACAGAGAAGATTCATATGGGAGATTTTTTAACTTACTTTTATTAAAACGAGACAAGTCAGTTATTAAGAACAAATTCTTATTTTCAATGAGGAACAGTGGGTTAACTGCCTTGTTCAAGGGCAGAACAACAGATATTTACCTTGTCAGCTCTGAGATTTGATCTTGCAACGCTCTAACCACTTTTGCCCCAGATAAGCAGATTTGCAAAGAAAAAGCCATATCTCAGACTGGCTAATAAAATAAAGACTAAGATGGGCAAAAGAACACAGACACTGGACAGAGGAACTCTGCCTAGAAGGCCAGCATCCCGGAGTCGCCTCTTCACTGTTGACATTGAGACTGGTGTTTTGCGGGTACTATTTAATGAGGCTGCCAGTTGAGGACTTGTGAGGCGTCTGTTTCTCAAACTAGACACTCTAATGTACTTGTCCTCTTGCTCAGTTGTGCACCGGGGCCTCCCACTCCTCTTTCTATTCTGGTTAGAGACAGTTTGTGGTCTTCAGTTTCTTGCCAATTTCTCGTATGGAATAGCCTTCATTTACATTTACATTTTACATTTAAGTAATTTAGCAGATGCTCTTATCCAGAGCGACTTACAAATTGGTGCATTCACCTTATGACATCCAGTGGAACAGTCACTTTACAATAGTGCATCTAAATCTTTTAAGGGGGGGGTGAGAGGGATTACTTATCCTATCCTAGGTATTCCTTAAAGAGGTGGGGTTTCAGGTGTCTCCGGAAGGTGGTGATTGACTCCGCTGTCCTGGCGTCGTGAGGGAGTTTGTTCCACCATTGGGGGGCCAGAGCAGCGAACAGTTTTGACTGGGCTGAGCGGGAACTGTACTTCCTCAGTGGTACCTTATCTTTTTTGAAGAATATTTTTAGCTTTCATCTTCAGTTGCTGCCAAGTACGTTTTGTGCCTGTTGGATTGCACCTGCATAAATGGTAAACACGCACGCGCACACACACACATTATATAAATATTGAGTAAGTGGAACACTTAAGATAAAAAAAAAAAATTATACTCACGCATTGACTCGTCTGCAATATTCTGCCACGCCAGCTCACATTCTTTTGCTGCTGCTGCTGCTGCTGCTACGGTATTGCTTTTTTTCTTAAATATTTACTCATATTCTGCATAAGCATTCATTAATATTTCTAACTCCACTGGGGATAAGTAGGAGGTTTGAGCCCTTTTTTCTCCTGTTGCCATTATGAATCATGTAATCTGCGTTCCATTGATGGGGGCTTTTTGTCTCCTCATGCATGTGCTTTACTCAGGGTTAACTTAACGCAGAGTAGATTGAACTAATTGTTATCAACTGTTCTGAAACCGAAAACTGAGCTTGCATGCTCAGAGTTAGTCATCCCAGAGTTCAGGTTTAAACTCAGAGTTTGTTAAACCTGCTTTCTGAAACTTGGCCCGGGTGTCTCATCTGATTGAGAATTGCTGATACTATCTATGTCTATTTTCTTCAGGAATTCTGCCACTGAATCACACACATTGAATCAGGGCAAGGTGACCGGAAACATGACCAAATACAAACAGTGTAGCTATTCCCTCCACACGGCAATCAAACAAGCTAAGCGTCAGTATAGAGACAAAGTACAATCGCAATTCAACGGCTCAGACACGAGAGGTATGTGGCAGGGTCTACAGTCAATCACGGACTACACAAAGAAAGCCAGCCCCGTGTGTCTTGCTCCCAGACAAACTAAACAACTTCTTTGCTCACTTTGATAACAATACAGTGCCACTGACACGGCCCGCTACCAAAAACCAGCGGACTCTCCTTCACCGTAGCCAACGTGAGTAAAACATTTAAACGTGTTAACCCTCACAAGGCTGCCTGGCCCAGACTGCATCCCTAGCCACGTCCTCAGAGCATGCACAGACAAGCTGGCAGGTGTGTTTACGGACATATTCAATCAATCCCTATCCCAGTCTGCTGTTCCCACATGCTTCAAGAGGGCCACCATTGTTCCTGTTCCCAAGAAAGCTATGGTAACTGAGCTAAACAACTATCACCCCGTAGCACTCACTTCTGTCATCATGCTTTGAGAGACTAGTCAAGGATCTCCACCCTACCTGACACCCTATATCCACTAAAATTTGCTTACCGCCCCAATAGCTCCAGGGGCGACGCAATCGCAATCACACTGCACACTGCCCTATCCCATCTGGACAAGAGGAATAGCTATGTAAGAATGCTGTTCATCGACTACAGCTCAGCATTTAACACCATGGTACCCTCCAAACTCATCATTAAGCTCTCGACCCTGGCTCTCGACCCCGCCCTGTGCAACTGGGTCCTGGACATTCTGACGGGCTGCCCCCAGGTGGTGAGGGTAGGAACAACATCTCCACCCCACTAATCCTCAACACTGGGGCCCCACAAGGGTGTGTTCTCAGCCCTCTCCTGTACTCCCTTTTCACCCACAACTGCGTGGCCATGCACTCCTCCAACTCAATCATCAAGTTTGCAGATGACACTAGAGTGAGAGGCTTGATTACCAACAATGACAAGATGGCCTACAGGGAGGTGGTGAGGGCCCTCAGAGTGTGGTGCCAGGAATATAATCTTACACTCAACGTCAACAAAACAAAGGAGATGATCGTGGACAGTAGAGGGAGCACCCCCCTATCCACATCGACGGGACAATAGTGGAGAAGGTGGAAAGTTTTAAGTTCCTTGGCTTACACATCACAGAACAAACTGAAATGGTCCACCCACACAGACAGCGTGGTGAAGAAGGCGCAACAGCGCAACAAACTTTTACCGATGCACAATCAAGAGCATCCTGTCGGGCTGTATCACCGCCTGGTACGGCATCTGCTCCGCCCACAACCACAAGGCTCTCCAGAGGGTAGTGAGTTCTGCACAACACATCACCGGGGGCAAATTACCTGCCATCCAGGACACCTACACCACCCAATGTCACAGGAAGGCCAAAAAGATCATCAAGGACAACAAATCAAATCAAATCAAATCAAATTTATTTATATAGCCCTTCGTACATCAGCTGATATCTCAAAGTGCTGTACAGAAACCCAGCCTAAAACCCCAAACAGCAAACAATGCAGGTGTAAAAGCACGGTGGCTAGGAAAAACTCCCTAGAAAGGCCAAAACCTAGGAAGAAACCTAGAGAGGAACCGGGCTATGTGGGGTGGCCAGTCCTCTTCTGGCTGTGCCGGGTAGAGATTATAACAGAACATGACCAAGATGTTCAAATGTTCATAAATGACCAGCATGGTCAAATAATAATAAGGCAGAACAGTTGAAACTGGAGCAGCAGCACAGTCAGGTGGACTGGGGACAGCAAGGAGCCATCATGTCAGGTAGTCCTGGGGCACGGTCCTAGGGCTCAGGTCCTCCGAGAGAGAGAAAGAAAGAGAGAATTAGAGAGAGCATATGTGGGGTGGCCAGTCCTCTTCTGGCTGTGCCGGGTGGAGATTATAACAGAACGTGGCCAAGATGTTCAAATGTTCATAAATGACCAGCATGGTTGAATACAACAACCACCCAAGCCACTGCCTGCTATCATCCAGAAGGTGAGGTCAGTACATATGCATCAAAGCTGGGACCGAAAGGCCATCAGACATCCATCACTAACATTGAGTGGCTTCTGCCAACATACTGACTCAAATCTCTAGCAACTTTAATAATTAAAAATGGGATGTAATAAATGTATCACTAGTCACTTTAAACAATGCCAGGTTATATAATGTTTACATACCCTGCATTGCTCATCCCATATGTATATACTGTACTCTATACCATCTACTGCATCTTGCCATCTTTGATGTAATGTTTCACTAGCCACTTTAAACAATGCCATTTTATATGTTTTCATACCCTACATTACTCACCTCATATATATATACTGTACTCTATACAATCTACTAAACCTTGCCTATGCCGTTCGACCATCGCTCATCCATATTTATATGTACATATTCTTATTGATTCCTTTACAGGTAGTTGTTGTGAAATAGTTAGATTACTTGTTAGATAATACTGCATGGTCGGAACTAGAAGCACAAGCATTTCGCTACACTTGCATTAACATCTGCAAACCATGTGTATGTGACCAAAAACTTTTGATTTGATTTGATTCTATCTAGTGAGAATGCACAGAACATTTTAGCTTTAATTACCTGGTTGTCCCACTGAAGTCAACATAAGTTTTTCCATTGCCATGTTTCATTTTCGCTTAATTGAAAATTATGCTTTTTCAAACAAGCATTGCAGAGCTGGCTACAATTTCAATTTCATCCCTGATAGAGGAAATTATGGTTGAAATAACTAATTATGTATACATTCCAATCAGAACTGACTAGTCCAAATGTTATAATGTACTGTACATGTGAATTTTCTCTCTTGCTCCCTTTCCCAATTGTATATAATGTAGTCAGGAGTTAAGTAACGATGAAGGTCTGTTCCTTAGTTCATTCAGTTGTACAAATCTCCAGGTGGTGGGAATGGGCCATCTCCAGATTGTCGAGAATGTTGATTTATGCTGACTGGCCTTGACTTCCACGAGGGCCCTCTGCTTGTGAAATGGAACGTTTGGAAAACGCTGACGTAATTTTCAGTTTATAACCTGTGGAAATGTGTGTAAGCATTTAGTACTCTCTGGAATTAAACGCTCTAACCTGACTTTTAAGACTGGTCTCGATCTACTTCATACATAATTAATGAACTTACACCTCATTAATGAATTAGAAGCGAATGCGAATTTGGTTTTGGCTGTAAAACAATAAGGAATTTAGAAATTCCTCTATCAATTTGGTCCTTCGAGTGCCAGATCTAAATATCTCTCCCTGTGCCTGGAGGTAGTACGCTGGAAAATCGTGCACGGACGAGTTTTTGACTCGTTTTACTAAAGACCTGACCTCTGAATTGAGATTCAAATTGAAACAGGCCTGCGTATTATCACAGAGGACAGAGAGAGTGACTAGATTCAAACGAACACTGCTTCTCCCAGTCGGCAGCAGGTATGTAGTTTTAATTCTCGATTCTGGGGGGATTTGAGTTCTTTGATTGATGTTCTAAAATTTTTAGAATTCATCAATAAGGGGAGCTTTGCCATTCCCATAGGGTTTGTATGACCATCATACACTGGGTGTTATGCGGGTGAGTGAGGACCCAAAAGCGACTTAACAGAAACTCAGTTTATTAAAGTCCAAACAGGGAAAACATAATCCTCAATCCTTAACAGGAGATGTCCAAACAGGGAAAACATAATCCTCAATCCTTAACAGGAGATGTCCAAACAGGGAAAACATAAATCCTCTAGTTGTTGAGGAGAATTGCAGGACAAGCGGCAACAGGCTGCAGGTCCCTTCGGGTAGGCGCGGGCCGTAGCGGACAGAGACACCTGCTCACACGCAGCATCTGAAGATAAGGCAAAACACGACAGGACGGAACAAAGGCACAGCAAACAAGAATCCGACAAGGACAGAGGCAGAAACCGAGAGAGAAATAGAGACCTAATCAGAGGGCAAAATAGGAGACAGGTGTGAGAGAGTAACAAGGTCGTTAGGAGAATGAGGAACAGCTGGGAGCAGGAACGGAATGATAGAGAGAGAGAGGGATAGAGAGAGAGAAAGAAACCTAATACGACCAGCAGGGGGAAACGAAGAGAAGAGAAAGCACAGGGACAAGACAAGACAATACAATACATGACAGTACCCCCCCACTCACCGAGCGCCTCCTGGCGCACTCGAGGAGGAAACCTGGCGGCAACGGAGGAAATCATCGATCAGCGAACGGTCCAGCACGTCCCAAGATGGAACCCAACTCCTCTCCTCAGGACCGTACCGGGAAACGATGAAGAGGGAATCTTAGTGCAATTATTATTATAAAAATGAGACACGGGTAGAGAACTGTAAGAGTTTGAGCAATCAGGACCAAACAGGCCAGGAGAGTAACAACTTGGGACAGACTGAGACACAGCAAGGCTAAGACCGGGAACAGGAGAGAGGCGGTGGCTGAGGCCAGACTGAGACACAGCAAGGGCAGGAGAGATGCGGTGGCAGGGGACAGACTGAGACACAGCAAGGCCAGGAGCAGGACCAGGAGAGATGCGGTGGCTGGGGACAGACTGAGACACAGCAAGGGCAGGAGAGATGCGGTGGCTGGGGACAGACTGAGACACAGCAAGGCCAGGAGCAGGACCAGGAGAGATGCGGTGGCTGGGGACAGACTTAAACACAGCAAGGCCAGGAGCAGAAGCAGGAAGAGAGTTACCGGACTTAGTCTGCGCGCAGTCCGAACAAGCAGCCACGAAACGACGCGTGTCACGCTCCCGAGTGGGCCACCAAAAACGCTGGCGAATAGAAGCAAGCGTACCCCGAACGCCGAGGTGGCCGGCTAACTTGGCAGAGTGAGCCCACTGAAGAACGGCCAGACGAGTAGGAACGGGAACGAAAAGAAGGTTCCTAGGACAAGCGCGCGGAGACGGAGTGTGAGTAAGTGCTTGCTTTACCTGTCTCTCAATTCCCCAGACAGTCAACCCGACAACACGCCCCTCAGGGAGAATCCCCTCGGGGTCGGTAGAAGCTACAGAAGAACTGAAGAGACGGGTTAAAGCATCAGGCTTGGTGTTCTTAGTGCCCGGATGATAAGAAATAACGAACTCGAAACGAGCGAAAAACAACGCCCAACGAGCCTGACGCGCATTGAGTCGTTTGGCAGAACGGATGTACTCAAGGTTCTTATGGTCAGTCCAAACGACAAAAGGAACGGTCGCCCCCTCCAACCACTGTCGCCATTCGCCTAGGGCTAAGCGGATGGCGAGCAGTTCGCGGTTTCCCACATCATAGTTACGTTCCGACGGCGACAGGCGATGAGAAAAATACGCGCAAGGGTGGACCTTATCGTCAGAATGGGAGCGCTGGGACAGAATGGCTCCCACGCCCACCTCTGACGCGTCAACCTCGACAATGAATTGTTTAGTGACGTCAGGTGTAACAAGGATAGGAGCGAATGTAAAACGCTTCTTGAGGACATCAAAAGCTCCCTGGGCGGAAACGGACCACTTAAAGCACGTCTTGACAGAAGTAAGGGCTGTGAGAGGAGCTGCCACTTGACCGAAATTACGAATGAAACGCAGATAGAAATTCGCGAAACCGAGAAAGCGCTGCAGCTCGACACGTGACTTAGGGACGGGCCAATCGCTGACAGCATGGACCTTAGCGGGATCCATCTGAATGCCTTCAGCGGAAATAACAGAACCGAGAAATGTGACGGAGGAGACATGAAAAGCGCACTTCTCAGCCTTCACATAAAGACAATTCTCTAAAAGGCGCTGGAGAACACGTCGAACGTGCTGAACATGAATCTGGAGTGACGGTGAAAAAAATCAGGATATCGTCAAGGTAAACGAAAACAAAGATGTTCAGCATGTCTCTCAGTACATCATTCACTAATGCCTGAAAGACAGCTGGAGCATTAGCGAGACCGAACGGCAGAACCCGGTATTCAAAATGCTCTAACGGAGTGTTAAACACCGTTTTCCACTCGTCCCCCTCCCTGATGCGCACGAGATGGTAAGCGTTACGAAGGTCCAACTTAGTAAAGAACCTGGCTCCCTGCAGAATCTCGAAGGCTGACGACATAAGGGGAAGCGGATAACGATTCTTAACCGTTATGTCATTCAGCCCTCGATAATCCACGCAGGGGCGCAGGGTACCGTCCTTCTTCTTAACAAAAAAAACCCCCGCTCCGGCGGGAGAGGAAGAAGGGACTACGGTACCGGCGTCGAGAGCAACAGACAGATAATCTTCAAGAGCCTTACGTTCGGGAGCCAACAGAGAGTATAGTCTACCCCGGGGGGGAGTGGTCCCCGGAAGGAGATCAATACTACAATCATACGACCGGTGAGGAGGAAGGGAGGTGGCCCTGGACCGACTGAAGACCGTGCGCAGATCATGATATTCCTCCGGCACCCCTGTCAAATCACCAGGCTCCTCCTGTGAAGAGGGGGCAGAAGAAACAGCAGACATTAAACATTTCACATGACAAGAAACGTTCCAGGAGAGGATAGAATTACTAGACCAATTAATAGAAGGATTATGACACACTAGCCAGGGATGACCCAAAACAACAGGTGTAAAAGGTGAACGAAAAATCAAAAAAGAAATGATCTCACTATGATTACCAGAAACAGTGAGGGTTAAAGGTAGCGTTTCACATAATATACTGGGGAGAGGGCTACCATCCAAGGCGAACATGGCCGTGGGCTCCCCTAACTGTCTGAGAGGAATGTCATGTTCCTGAGCCCAGGCTTCGTCCATAAAACAGCCCTCAGCCCCAGAGTCTATCAAGGCACTGCAGGAAGCTGCCGAACCGGTCCAGCGTAGATGGACCGACAAGGTAGTACAGGATCTTGACGGAGGGACCTGAGTAGTAGCGCTCACCAGTAGCCCTCCGCTTACTGATGAGCTCTGGCCCTTAACTGGACATGAAATGACATAATGACCAGCGGAACCGCAATAGAGACAGAGGCGGTTGGTGATTCTCCGTTCCCTCTCCTTAGTCGAGATGCGAATACCCCCCAGCTGCATGGGCTCAACACCTGAGCCAGTGGGGGGAGATGGTAGTGATGCGGAGAGGGGGGACACTGTTAACGCGAGCTCTCTTCCACGAGCTCGGTGACGAAGATCTACCCGTCGTTCTATGCGGATGGCGAGTTCAATCAAAGAATCCACGCCCGAAGGAACCTCCCGGGAGAGAATCTCATCCTTAACCTCAGCGTGGAGACCCTCCAAAAAACGAGCGAGCAACGCCGGCTCGTTCCAGTCACTGGAGGCAGCAAGAGTGCGAAACTCTATAGAGTAATCCGTTATGGATCGATTACCTTGACATAGGGAAGCCAGGGCCCTGGAAGCTTCTTTCCCAAAAACTGAACGATCAAAAACCCGTATCATCTCCTCTTTAAAGTTCTGATACTCGTTAGTACACTCAGCCCTTGCCTCCCAGATAGCCGTGCCCCACTCACGAGCCCGTCCAGTAAGGAGAGATATGACGTAGGCGATACGAGCTCTACCCCTTGAGTATCTGTTGGGCTGGAGAGAGAACACAATATCACACTGGGTGAGAAACGAGCGGCATTCAGTGGGCTGCCCAGAGTAACACAGTGGGTTATTAATTCTGGGCTCCGGAGACTCGGAAGCCCTGGAAGTAGCTGGTGGATCGAGACGGAGATTGTGAAAATGTTTTGAGAGGTCGGAGACCTGAGCGGCCAGGGTCTCAACGGCATGCCGAGCAGCAGACAATTCCTGCTCGTGTCTGCCTAGCATCGCTCCCTGGATCTCGACGGCTGAGTAGCGAGGATCCGTAGTCGCTGGGTCCATTCTTGGTCGGATTCTTCTGTTATGCTGGTGAGTGAGGACCCAAAAGCGACTTAACAGAAACTGAGTTTATTAAAGTCCAAACAGGGAAAACATAATCCTCAATCCTTAACAGGAGATGTCCAAACAGGGAAAACATAAATCCTCTAGTTGTTGAGGAGAATTGCAGGACAAGCGGCAACAGGCTGCAGGTCCCTTCGGGTAGGCGCGGGCCGTAGCGGACAGAGACACCTGCTCACACGCAGCATCTGAAGATAAGGCAAAACACGACAGGACGGAACAAAGGCACAGCAAACAAGAATCCGACAAGGACAGAGGCAGAAACCGAGAGAGAAATAGAGACCTAATCAGAGGGCAAAATAGGAGACAGGTGTGAGAGAGTAACAAGGTCGTTAGGAGAATGAGGAACAGCTGGGAGCAGGAACGGAATGATAGAGAGAGAGAGGGATAGAGAGAGAGAAAGAAACCTAATACGACCAGCAGAGGGAAACGAAGAGAAGAGAAAGCACAGGGACAAGACAAGACAATACAATAGATGACACTGGGTTTTGTATAACCGATATACACTGAAGCAGGTTCGAAAATAACCTGTGGTAATGTGCACTACCGTAAATAAACTAAACTTAATCATGAGAGGTAAAAACGCCCGAGATTAAGACGGGATATTAAATAGGTACTGGGGGAGAGGACGGTGATCTTGTAAAAATACTAGGCGTGGGGAGACAGCAAGGGAATGCATAAGATAACTGGATTGATCATTTGAATAGTGGCAGTATTGATCACCGTTCCGATTCAACTAATACTACGGAAATATCCAAATAAGGAGGAGAGGGAATTAAAAATCTAAAGAATTGAGATAAAAGCCATATCTATAGACATGATAGTTCCATGCGAGAGGGGAATTTAACAACTAGTGGCGTGAGATAACGATTATTAGAGTTCTTCACTGACACAACCGGAAAATAAGATTTTAACTAGGGCCTTACAAACCCTGGGCTTATAGTTATTAGGTTAGATCTAAAAATCTGATTCAAAAGTCAAAACTATTGGTAAGATTCCCATAAAAGAGCTAAACTTAATCATGAGAGATTAAGACAGAAAAGGAAGGATTGTTTAGCCGAATAAGGAGGAGAGGTCAACTTAGTCTAGAGTAGTGAGATTTGAGACATTAACGTTGAAAGTCCCAAAAAGAATATCCTATGGGTGAAATGTGATGTCCGATCAAAAGTCTTCTATGGACGCGGTTCACAGGATGGAAAATACATACTGATTATTTTTAAAGGAACACACACATAGGCAGACAGAATAATAACTAGAAGTAACTAAGTAACGGTAAATTGCAAATTTATAGAACTGCACGCACATAGAATTTAAAAATTATATAGTAAGTTGAGAAGTTCAGTTGGGTTTACTCTGATGATTAGAATTTGGAACTGAGCTCAATCTGAATAGGGAATATATATTTTACAAAGGCGGGCAGATTTGTGGCTATAGCCAGCAACGGAATTGCTAGACACTCAATGGGGCTATATAGTGCAACCAATTGTGCAAGTTTTCCCACTTAAAAAGATGAGAGAGGCCTGTAATTCTCATCATAGGTACACTTGAACTATGACAGACAAAATGAGAACAAAAATGCAGAAAATCACAATGTAGGATTTTTAATGAATTTATTTGCAAATTGTGGTTGAAAATAAGTATTTGGTCAATAGCAAAAGTTTCTCAATACTTTGTAATATACCCTTTGTTGGCAATGACAGAGGTCAAACATTTTCTGTAAGTCTTCACAAGGTTTTCACACACTATTGCTGGTATTTTGGCCCATTCCTCCATGCAGATCTCCTCTAGAGCAGAGATGTTTTGGGGCTGTTGCTGGGCGACACAGACTTTCAACTCCCTCCAATGATTTTCTATGGAGTTGAGATCTGGTGACTGGCTAGGCCACTCCAGGACCTTGAAATGCTTCTTACGAAGCCACTCCTTCGTTGCCTGGGCAGTGTGTTTGGGATCATTGTCATGCTGAAAGACCCAGCCACGTTTCATCTTCAATGCCCTTGCTGATGATAGGCTTTGTTACTTTGGTCCCAGCTCTCTGCAGGTAATTCAATAGGTCCCCCCCGTGTAGTTCTGGGATTTTTGCTCACCGTTCTTGTGATCATTTTGACCCCACAGGGTGAGATCTTGTGTGTGGAGCCCCAGATCGAGGGAGATTATCAGTGGTCTTGTATGTCTTCCATTTCCTAATAATTGCTCCCACAGTTGATTTCTTCAAACCAAACTGCTTACCAATTGCAGATGCAGTCTTCCCAGCCTGGTGCAGGTCTACAATTTTGTTTGGGAACTGTGGGGAAACTGTGGGGGATCTTGGAGGGTTCGGGTTTCACAAGATTGTGATCATGAAAAAGGAAACTATGACATATATTTTATATCACTATCATGCACACGCACCCTCACACATAAGGATGGCTCTGTTGTGGAAAGACTGATACATGTTTGATAGTGTCTTGATGCTGTATTGTTTGTCCTTCATGTTCTAATACTTTAATGTTACCCCTTCCTTGTGTGTTTTTTTGTAATAAATTAAATGTTAAAAAAAACATACATTTTTCATGGGAGACCTGTTGGTATGGATGAAGGCTTGAGTATTTTCACTCTTTAATGCAAGTGAATAGCTAAACAAGTGACACTGCCACAGCTGCATGAATTTGTGATATCTCCATAATGTTAATTTAACAATTACAATTTCTAAGTCCAACTAGATATACAGACAGTGTTCCTGCTATATTGTTGTCATTCAGTAAAGGTGTAGCTAGCTGCTGTAACTTTTACTGTACTAGCCTACTGTAGCCTACAACCAAACTAAATAACGTTATAGTTAACACACTTTTGTACATCGCGCTGTAACATAGAATTGACCTTATTTTAGCGCCCAATAAATGTAATACTTCCAGGTCAACTGTAATATGAATACCATTGTAAAGCACAACTTCATGCTGTCCATCTCTGCATGATTGATGAAGGCAATGAGCTCCGTTGGGCTTTTTTTTAAATGGCGGGTGGATAAGTGAAACCTGCTGCGTGATAGAGAAAGTGGGAGATAAGCCGTGTGGAGAAACAACTTTTTCACCCGATCTGTCCAACTTCATCACCTCTGAAATGTAAATAAAACACTACAAAGAGTTTACATAATGTGTCATCACATACCTATTTGATGACTATAAAGTTCTAAAAGCAAGGTCACTACCTGTCTTTTTGGCGACTGCTGATCTGCTGACAAACTGGATCTAGAGCCAGCTAAAGTTAGCTATCTTGGACATAAAACAGAGGAAATAATTTCAGTTGTGTTGTAAGAACTAATTTACAGATGGAGAAATGCCAGACCGATCTGTAATAACTAACAAAAATCTGAGTCTACAATGATAGTTTATTTATTTAACTAGGCAAGCCAGTTAAGAACAAATTCTTATTTACAATAACGGTGGGTTAGCTGCCTTGTTCAGGGGTAGAACAACAGATTTTTACCTTGTCAGTGATGATCTAGCAACCTTTCAGTTACTTGCCCAACACTTTAGCCACTAGGCTACCTGCCACGTCCTTCTTCCTCTTCTTTTTCGATGAGGTTTAACGGTGGTTGGCATCAAATATATGTTGCATTACTGCCACCTACTAGACTGGAATATAACTCCCTTATACTTTGCTGTAAACAATAAATAAATAAAATACAACTAATACCCTACCATCTAACACTACACTCACAAAAATCCCCAAATAAAATTAAAATAAACATACTTGACTATTTGAATCTATTTAGTCCTACTGCAGGACAACAGCCTGAAAGGATGGGACATCACCACTTAATACACTCTGTAACTCTTCTGATGTCAAGTCTCGCACACCCAAATACCTCTCTGCAGCTGCCACCACAATCTCTATTTTCTGTGACTTTATGTTCCATCCCTGCAGTACAGTTGATATCCATTATTATAAATGCTAAAAATCCAATCTTACTGAAACATATAACACTTGTTGGTTAATCCCTCTGTACTGGTACATTTACATTTACATTTAAGTCATTTAGCAGACGCTCTTATCCAGAGCGACTTACAAATTGGTGCATTCACCTTATGACATCCAGTGGAACAGCCACTTTACAATAGTGCATCTACATATTTTAAGGGGGGGGTGAGAAGGATTACTTTATCCTATCCTAGGTATTCCTTAAAGAGGTGGGGTTTCAGGTGTCTCCGGAAGGTGGTGATTGACTCCGCTGTCCTGGCGTCGTGAGGGAGTTTGTTCCACCATTGGGGAGCCAGAGCAGCGAACAGTTTTGACTGGGCTGAGCGGGAACTGTACTTCCTCAATGGTAGGGAGGCGAGCAGGCCAGAGGTGGATGAACGCAGTGCCCTTATTTGGGTGTAGGGCCTGATCAGAGCCTGGAGGTACTGAGGTGCCGTTCCCCTCACAGCTCCGTAGGCAAGCACCATGGTCTTGTAGCGGATGCGAGCTTCAACTGGAAGCCAGTGGAGAGAGCGGAGGAGCGGGGTGACGTGAGAGAACTTGGGAAGGTTGAACACCAGACGGGCTGCGGCGTTCTGGATGAGTTGTAGGGGTTTAATGGCACAGGCAGGGAGCCCAGCCAACAGCGAGTTGCAGTAATCCAGACGGGAGATGACAAGTGCCTGGATTAGGACCTGTGCCGCTTCCTGTGTGAGGCAGGGTCGTACTCTGCGGATGTTGTAGAGCATGAACCTACAGGAACGGGCCACCGCCTTGATGTTAGTTGAGAACGACAGGGTGTTGTCCAGGATCACGCCAAGGTTCTTAGCGCTCTGGGAGGAGGACACAATGGAGTTGTCAACCGTGATGGCGAGATCATGGAACGGGCAGTCCTTCCCCGGGAGGAAGAGCAGCTCCGTCTTGCCGAAGTTCAGCTTGAGGTGGTGATCCGTCATCCACACTGATATGCCTGCCAGACATGCAGAGATGCGATTCGCCACCTGGTCATCAGAAGGGGGAAAGGAGAAGATTAATTGTGTGTCGTCTGCATAGCAATGATAGGAGAGACCATGTGAGGTTATGACAGAGCCAAGTGACTTGGTGTATAGCGAGAATAGGAGAGGGCCTAGAACAGAGCCCTGGGGGACACCAGTGGTGAGAGCGCATGGTGAGGAGACAGATTCTCGCCACGCCACCTGGTAGGAGCGACCTGTCAGGTAGGACGCAATCCAAGCGTGGGCCACGCCGGAGATGCCCAACTCGGAGAGGGTGGAGAGGAGTATCTGATGGTTCACAGTATCGAAGGCAGCCGATAGGTCTAGAAGGATGAGAGCAGAGGAGAGAGAGTTAGCTTTAGCGGTGCGGAGCGCCTCCGTGATACAGAGAAGAGCAGTCTCAGTTGAATGACTAGTCTTGAAACCTGACTGATTTGGATCAAGAAGGTCATTCTGAGAGAGATAGCGGGAGAGCTGACCAAGGACGGCACGTTCAAGAGTTTTGGAGAGAAAAGAAAGAAGGGATACTGGTCTGTAGTTGTTGACATCGGAGGGATCGAGTGTAGGTTTTTTCAGAAGGGGTGCAACTCTCGCTCTCTTGAAGACGGAAGGGACGTAGCCAGCGGTCAGGGATAAGTTGATGAGCGAGGTGAGGTAAGGGAGAAGGTCTCCGGAAATGGTCTGGAGAAGAGAGGAGGGGATAGGGTCAAGCGGGCAGGTTGTTGGGCGGCCGGCCGTCACAAGACGCGAGATTTCATCTGGAGAGAGAGGGGAGAAAGAGGTCAGAGCACAGGGTAGGGCAGTGTGAGCAGAACCAGCGGTGTCGTTTGACTTAGCAAACGAGGATCGGATGTCGTCGACCTTCTTTTCAAAATGGTTGACGAAGTCATCTGCAGAGAGGGAGGAGGGGGGAGGGGGAGGAGGATTCAGGAGGGAGGAGAAGGTGGCAAAGAGCTTCCTAGGGTTAGAGGCAGATGCTTGGAATTTAGAGTGGTAGAAAGTGGCTTTAGCAGCAGAGACAGAGGAGGAAAATGTAGAGAGGAGGGAGTGAAAGGATGCCAGGTCCGCAGGGAGGCGAGTTTTCCTCCATTTCCGCTCGGCTGCCCGGAGCCCTGTTCTGTGAGCTCGCAATGAGTCGTCAAGCCACGGAGCGGGAGGGGAGGACCGAGCCGGCCTGGAAGATAGGGGACATAGAGAGTCAAAGGATGCAGAAAGGGAAGAGAGGAGGGTTGAGGAGGCAGAATCAGGAGATAGGTTGGAGAAGGTTTGAGCAGAGGGAAGAGATGATAGAATGGAAGAGGAGAGAGTAGCGGGGGAGAGAGAGCGAAGGTTGGGACGGCGCGATACCATCCGAGTAGGGGCAGTGTGGGAAGTGTTGGATGAGAGCGAGAGGGAAAAGGATACAAGGTAGTGGTCGGAGACTTGGAGGGGAGTTGCAATGAGGTTAGTGGAAAAACAGCATCTAGTAAAGATGAGGTCGAGCGTATTGCCTGCCTTGTGAGTAGGGGGAAGGTGAGAGGGTGAGGTCAAAAGAGGAGAGGAGTGGAAAGAAGGAGGCAGAGAGGAATGAGTCAAAGGTAGACGTGGGGAGGTTAAAGTCGCCCAGAACTGTGAGAGGTGAGCCATCCTCAGGAAAGGAGCTTATCAAGGCATCAAGCTCATTGATGAACTCTCCGAGGGACCTGGAGGGCGATAAATGATAAGGATGTTAAGCTTGAAAGGGCTGGTAACTGTGACAGCATGAAATTCAAAGGAGGCGATAGACAGATGGGTAAGGGGAGAAAGAGAGAATGACCACTTGGGAGAGATAAGGATCCCGATGCCACCACCCCGCTGACCAGAAGCTCTCGGGGTGTGCGAGAACACGTGGGCGGACGAAGAGAGAGCAGTAGGAGTAGCAGTGTTATCTGTGGTGATCCATGTTTCTGTCAGTGCCAAGAAGTCGAGGGACTGGAGGGAGGCATAGGCTGAGATGAACTCTGCCTTGTTGGCTGCAGATCGGCAGTTCCAGAGGCTACCGGAGACCTGGAACTCCACGTGGGTCGTGCGCGCTGGGATCACCAGATTAGGGTGGCAGCGGCCACGCGGTGTGGAGCGTTTGTATGGTCTGTGCAGAGAGGAGAGAACAGGGATAGACAGACACATAGTTGACAGGCTACAGAAGAGGCTACGCTAATGCAAGGAGATTGGAATGACAAGTGGACTACACGTCTCAAATGTTCAGAAAGTTAAGCTTACGTAGCAAGAATCTTATTGACTAAAATGATTAAAATGATACAGTACTGCTGAAGTAGGCTAGCTGGCAGTGGCTGCGTTGTTGACTTTGTAGGCTAGCTGGCAGTGGCTGCGTTGTTGACACTACACTAATCAAGTTGTTCCGTTGAGTGTAATAGTTTCTACAGTGCTGCTATTCGGGGGCTAGCTGGCTAGCTAGCAGTGTTGATTACGTTACGTTGCGTTAAAAGAACGACAACAATTATCTTTGATACACAGACGGCTATGTAGCTAGTTATGTAGCTAGCTACGACCAAACAAATCAAACCGTTGTGCTGTAATGAAATGAAATGAAAAATGTGATACTACCTGTGGAGCGAAGCGGAATGCGACCGGGTTGTTGAGTGCGGAAGTTCTATTCAGTAGACGTTGGCTAGCTGTTGGCTAGCTAGCAGTGTCTCCTACGTTAAGGACGACAAATAGCTGGCTAGCTAACCTCAGTAAATTAAGATGATCACTCTAAGACTACACGCTCTAAACTACACAATTATCTTGGATACGAAGACAGCAAAGACAACTATGTAGCTAGCTAACACTACACTAATCAAGTCGTTCAGTTGAGTGTAATAGTTTTTACAGTGCTGCTATTCGGTAGACGGTGGACGTATGCTAGCTGGCTAGCTGCTGGGCAGATAGCAGTGTAGACTACGTTAGGACGACGAAATACAAGTTGCAATAGAAGTGCTGACTGTTTCACTATGTTGTCCTCTTTCTTTTCCTTTTTCTTCTGTCCTTCTTTTGTCCTTATTTTGTCTTCCTTTCTTCTGTTAACTAGATATTTTTTGTTGTTATTCTTTGTAAGCTAGCTAGCTTCTTCCAGGAGAGTCCCTAGCAACTGCTTAGCAACAAGTAAACAATTCTGCTAGCAATTCAGATAGCTAAGATAACTGTACAATTTTATGAAAAATAGTTAATTTTTCAAAAGCCTGTCTTTTTGGTTTGTTCCTTGTTTTGTCTTCTATTGAGTCTTGCAGTTTTCTCTTGATTTTTTTGATGTACTTCACTCTAAAAAACCATTTAAATCTCAATATATACAGGAGCTCATTTTTCAGCAGCTGCTCAATTTAGAACTCCGGAATCACTGGTACAGATCTACTACTCACTCCACTCCTCTCAGGATCCCTCCCCCTATCTTCCTCTACTTTTTTCACTACCTCAGCATATGACAGCTTCTGCACTACTCTAACCCTGAAACCTCAACCTGCCTCTCTCACACAGCACATTTCTTATCCCCAGCCCCATGGGCGCCCCTATAGTTTACACATACCACTACTTTCCCCAATGCTACACATTCCTTTGTCTCATGCCCTTCTGCGCACTTCTCACACCTAGGAACCTCCCCCCTACACACTGCTGGCACATGCCCATACGCTTGAGCTTGACACCTGTAACAATGTAATGTATTTAGCACAAATACAGGATTGCTTATATATTCTAACATCTCTTTGCCGGTTAAACATCAAAACTCAAAAGAACAGACAATGACACTTCTGTTTCTCCACATACGCCACCCTGTCTGTCACCTAAAAAACAAGCATCACAAACACTGGGAATCTTCCCCTTCATTTGGTCAGCTTTCACATTTCCCACTACCCCAGTAATCATTCCTGTCAATGGCAACCTTTTCTTGAGAGCAAAACAATCCACATCAATCCACATCACCCCATTCGTTTAACACGGAATGCCTGCCTCTTCTGACCAGCAGAAACACAAACAATTATCGCAAAACCACTTCTGGTTACCCTCACCGATTCCACAGCACCCAACTATGTTTTCACCCACCCTGAAACCATAAATGGATCAGCCAAAAGGCAAGGGTCCATTTTTGCCAAAAACTTAACTCCTACTGTCACAGACTCTGCTCCTTGCTCCGTGAGTTAACTAATGTTTTAGTATAGACAGACTGAAAGTGTCCTTTCTACAGTGGCCTATGGAGTGTGGAACATTGTCACAAAACCAACCAGTGGCCAGAAATATATTACACCCATAGTGATAAGACACCTTAGAGAATTAATAGGAAAAATTTAGGAAAGTTAAGCTTTACTATATCACACACACGAACCGACCATTCCAACATTATACCCTTGTCACCTCTGTATCCCCTGTTACTTATAATCTGATTCAGCAGATTTAGTGCCGGGAAGGCAGTGTTCCCATTTTGAACCATTTCATGTGTCTGAAGGTAGCTCTCCACCTACCCGGAAGACCCAGAGAGCAAATCAAGTGCACCTATTGGCCTACCACTGGCCAATCAGATAGCTCAGATCACAGTGTCTGCACAGTTTCCTCGAACCATAGACTGTGAAAAGAAACATTGAACACACAGCAAAACCTTTAAAAAAATCATGGCTAGAGACTCAACGAATACAGCAAAGAGCTGCTGTTTTTATGAGTAAGTTCATGTTTGTTGTTATTCAGTACTTTCAACAGTTTTATAAGCCATAAAAAGCCCGTTCCTCGCATCTGCACGTCGCTCCAACGGGTAGTATAACTTTTTCATTATATTTCATTATATCACAACGGTTTGATTTGTCTTATCTTAGCAATTTCTTCTCAGCTAGCTACATAGCCGTCTTTGTATCAAAGATAATTGCGTAATTATCGTATTTCGCCGTCCTAACGTAGTCTTCACTAGCCAGCTAGCTAACGTCCACTGATTAGCTGCACTGAGAAACTATTACTATTACACTCAACTGAACGACTTGATTAGTTTAGTGTCAGCTACCTACATAGCTGTCTTTGCTGTCTTCGTATCATCGTATCCAAGATAATTGTGTTGTTTAGGTTTAGAGTGTGTAGTCTTAGAGTGATTATCTTAATTTACCGAGGTTAGCTAGCCAGCTATTTGTCGTCCTTAACGTAGGTGACTCTGCTAGCTAGCCAACTCTGCTAGCTAGCCAACAGCTAGCCAACGCTAGCCAACGTCTTCTGTATAGAACTCAACTACCCGGTCGCATTCACAGGTTGTATCACTTTTTCACTTCATTTCATTACAGTACAACGGTTTGATTTGTTTGATCGTAGCTAGCTACTTAGCTAGCTACATAGCCGTCTTTGTATCAAAGATAATTGTGTAGTCTAGAGCGATTTTCTAGGTTCGCTAGCCATCTATTGTCGTTCTTTTAACGCAACGTAACGTAAACAACACTGCTAGCTAGCCTGCTAGCCCCCGAATAGCAACACTGCAGAAACTATTACACTCAACGGAACGACTTGATTAGTGTAGTGTCAACAACGCACCCACTGCCAGCTGGCCTACTTCAGCAGTACTGTATCATTTTAATCATTTTAGTCAATAAGATTCTTGCTATGTAGCTTAACTTTCTGAACATTCGAGACGTTTAGTCCACTTGTCATTCCAATCTCCTTTGCATTAGCGTAGCCTCTTCTGTAGCCTGTCAACTATGTGTCTGTTTATCCCTGTTCTCTCCTCTCTGCACAGACCATACAAACGCTCCACACCGCGTGGCCGCGGCCACCCTACTCTGGTGGTCCCAGCGCGCACGACCCACGTGGAGTTCCAGGTCTCCGGTAGCCTCTGGAACTGCCAATCTGCGGTCAACAAGGCAGAGTTCATCTCAGCCTATGCCTCCCTCCAGTCCCTCGACTTCTTGGCACTGACGGAAACATGGATCACCACAGACAACACTGCTACTCCTACTGCTCTCTCTTCGTCCGCCCACGTGTTCTCGCACACCCCGTGAGCGTCTGGTCAGCGGGGTGGTGGCACCGGGATCCTCATCTCTCCCAAGTGGTCATTCTCTCTTTCTCCCCTTACCCATCTGTCTATCGCCTCCTTTGAATTCCATGCTGTCACAGTTACTAGCCCTTTCAAGCTTAACATCCTTATCATTTATCGCCCTCCAGGTTCCCTCGGAGAGTTCATCAATGAGCTTGATGCCTTGATAAGCTCCTTTCCTGAGGACGGCTCACCTCTCACAGTTCTGGGCGACTTTAACCTCCCCACGTCTACCTTTGACTCTTTCCTCTCTGCCTCCTTCTTTCCACTCCTCTCCTCTTTTGACCTCACCCTCTCACCTTCCCCCCTACTCACAAGGCAGGCAATACGCTCGACCTCATCTTTACTAGATGCTGTTCTTCCACTAACCTCACTGCAACTCCCCTCCAAGTCTCCGACCACTGCCTTGTATCCTTTTCCCTCTCGCTCTCATCCAACACCTCCCACACTGCCCCTACTCGGATGGTATCGCGCCGTCCCAACCTTCGCTCTCTCTCCCCCGCTACTCTCTCCTCTTCCATCCTATCATCTCTTCCCTCCGCTCAAACCTTCTCCCACCTATCTCCTGATTCTGCCTCCTCAACCCTCCTCTCCTCCCTCTCTGCATCCCTTGACTCTCTATGTCCCCTATCCTCCAGGCCGGCTCGGTCCTCCCCTCCCGCTCCGTGGCTCGATGACTCATTGCGAGCTCACAGAACAGGGCTCCGGGCAGCCGAGCGGAAATGGAGGAAAACTCGCCTCCCTGCGGACCTGGCATCCTTTCACTCCCTCCTCTCTACATTTTCCTCCTCTGTCTCTGCTGCTAAAGCCACTTTCTACCACGCTAAATTCCAAGCATCTGCCTCTAACCCTAGGAAGCTCTTTGCCACCTTCTCCTCCCTCCTGAATCCTCCCCCCCTCCCCCCTCCTCCCTCTCTGCAGATGACTTCGTCAACCATTTTGAAAAGAAGGTCGACGACATCCGATCCTCGTTTGCTAAGTCAAACGACACCGCTGGTTCTGCTCACACTGCCCTACCCTGTGCTCTGACCTCTTTCTCCCCTCTCTCTCCAGATGAAATCTCGCGTCTTGTGACGGCCGGCCGCCCAACAACCTGCCCGCTTGACCCTATCCCCTCCTCTCTTCTCCAGACCATTTCCGGAGACCTTCTCCCTTACCTCACCTCGCTCATCAACTCATCCCTGACCGTTGGCTACGTCCCTTCCGTCTTCAAGAGAGCGAGAGTTGCACCCCTTCTGAAAAAACCTACACTCGATCCCTCCGATGTCAACAATTACAGACCAGTATCCCTTCTTTCTTTTCTCTCCAAAACTCTTGAACGTGCCGTCCTTGGCCAGCTCTCCCGCTATCTCTCTCTGAATGACCTTCTTGATCCAAATCAGTCAGGTTTCAAGACTAGTCATTCAACTGAGACTGCTCTCCTCTGTATCACGGAGGCGCTCCGCACTGCTAAAGCTAACTCTCTCTCCTCTGCTCTCATCCTTCTAGATCTATCGGCTGCCTTCGATACTGTGAACCATCAGATCCTCCTCTCCACCCTCTCCGAGTTGGGCATCTCCGGCGCGGCCCACGCTTGGATTGCGTCCTACCTGACAGGTCGCTCCTACCAGGTGGCGTGGCGAGAATCTGTCTCCTCACCACGCGCTCTCACCACTGGTGTCCCCCAGGGCTCTGTTCTTGGCCCTCTCCTATTCTCGCTATACACCAAGTCACTTGGCTCTGTCATAACCTCACATGGTCTCTCTTATCATTGCTATGCAGACGACACACAATTAATCTTCTCCTTTCCCCCTTCTGATGACCAGGTGGCGAATCGCATCTCTGCATGTCTGGCAGACATATCAGTGTGGATGACGGATCACCACCTCAAGCTGAACCTCGGCAAGACGGAGCTGCTCTTCCTCCCGGGGAAGGACTGCCCGTTCCATGATCTCGCCATCACGGTCGACAACTCCATTGTGTCCTCCTCCCAGAGCGCCAAGAACCTTGGCGTGATCCTGGACAACACCCTGTCGTTCTCTACTAACATCAAGGCGGTGGCCCGTTCCTGTAGGTTCATGCTCTACAACATCCGCAGAGTACGACCCTGCCTCACACAGGAAGCGGCGCAGGTCCTAATCCAGGCACTTGTCATCTCCCGTCTGGATTACTGCAACTCGCTGTTGGCTGGGCTCCCTGCCTGTGCCATTAAACCCCTTCAACTCATCCAGAACGCCGCAGCCCGTCTGGTGTTCAACCTTCCCAAGTTCTCTCACGTCACCCCGCTCCTCCGTTCTCTCCACTGGCTTCCAGTTGAAGCTCGCATCCGCTACAAGACCATGGTGCTTGCCTACGGAGCTGTGAGGGGAACGGCACCTCAGTACCTCCAGGCTCTGATCAGGCCCTACACCCAAACAAGGGCACTGCGTTCATCCACCTCTGGCCTGCTCGCCTCCCTACCACTGAGGAAGTACAGCTCCCGCTCAGCCCAGTCAAAACTGTTCGCTGCCCTGGCCCCCCAATGGTGGAACAAACTCCCTCACGACGCCAGGACAGCGGAGTCAATCACCACCTTCCGGAGACACCTGAAACCCCACCTCTTTAAGGAATACCTAGGATAGGTTAAGTAATCCCTCTCACCCCACCCCCCCTAAGTTTTAGATGCACTATTGTTAAGTGACTGTCCCACTGGATGTCATAAGGTGAATGCACCAATTTGTAAGTCGCTCTGGATAAGAGCGTCTGCTAAATGACTTAAATGTAATGTAATGTACTTCCACTCACACTACAACCAGCACTGCAGCTGCAATGAATGAGTATCACAGAGTGTTCGAATAAGTTTGCGTTGTTAATATTAGCGGCTTGTGTCTTTTTATATTGAGGAATATTTCACATTCTCTGTTCAAAGGAGTAACAACATCCATTATATCCTTCCTGTTTGGCCCTGTCCGGGGGTGTCCTCGGATGGGGCCACAGTGTCTCCTGACCCCTCCTGTCTCCAGTATTTATGCTGCAGTAGTTTATGTGTCGGGGGCTAGGGTCAGTTTGTTATATCTGGAGCACTTCTCCTGTCCTATTCGGTGTCCTGTGTGAATCTAAGTGTGTGTTCTCTAATTCTCTCCTTCTCTCTTTCTTTCTCTCTCTCGGAGGACCTGAGCCCTAGGACCATGCCCCAGGACTACCTGACATGATGACTCCTTGCTGTCCCCAGTCCATCTGACCATGCTGCTGCTCCAGTTTCAACTGTTCTGCCTTATTATTATTCGACCATGCTGGTCATTCATGAACATTTGAACATCTTGGCCATGTTCTGTTATAATCTCCACCCGGCACAGCCAGAAGAGGACTGGCCACCCCACATAGCCTGGTTCCTCTCTAGGTTTCTTCCTAGGTTTTGGCCTTTCTAGGGAGTTTTTCCTAGCCACCGTGCTTCTACACCTGCATTGCTTGCTGTTTGGGGTTTTAGGCTGGGTTTCTGTACAGCACTTTGAGATATCAGCTGATGTACGAAGGGCTATATAAATACATTTGATTTGATTTTGATTTGATTGGTGCATGAGGCAGAAATAACGCAGTTTCGCCATCAGTTGGAAGACTGTGCCCCTTTTTCTTAGCGGAGGGAGAGCAGAGGTAGGGTGAGAGGCCTCCCTGCTGGTCCCTCCCCTCAGACTGACCGTCAGATGAAGGCCATCGGTCCAGTAAAGAAAAAAAATCGAAAAATTGGTCTGAGAAGAACACATTGGCAGGACAATTGGCAGGGCAATGTATTGAGCCTATAGCCTACTGCACAAACCTTATTGCAACATAACTGTTTTTAATTGGTTAATGTTGCATAGGTTTACGTTTTTATGTATTTTAAAAAAATCTTAGTGGTAGATCTCGACTTGAATTTTGACTCAAAGTGATCTTGACTCAGAAAACGTGGGTGACCACTGAATTCGGCTATTAATTTTGAATCCACAGGTGGCACCTTGTATGGCCATACATCTCTGGAATCGAATTACTATTGTGGTGCATAAATGCCATGGTTTGCTATTGTGATGCATAATTGATAGTAATTTGTAATGTTTAGTCATTGAGCAATATGGGAAATGTCATCATTCTAATTTCTTGTTATTTCTTTACAATATACAGTAGGGTCCAAAATTATTGGCACCTTTGATAAAGATAGGAGAAAAAAAGACAAAATAAATCATACAAATACTGAGCGATATTGTATGCTCACAAAATGGGAAAACTACTCAAACCCTTAGAAGAGCTGCTGCATATACGATTGCCATGCCTGTAGCATGAACTGAATTATTTTTTAAGTGTTAGAATTGTTTGTACATTGTCTTTTGGGTTGATATGTGATACAAAGCAAATTCAATATATTTTCACCATCAAAATGCAATTAATCCCATCTATAAATCGCAGGAAAGTGTGTAGGCTTATATCAATGTCATGAAGTATAGTAAACCTACGTTTTATTTCCATATGAAAATGTATATTTCCCATGCCTGAATGCATCCATATTTTTGTCAGGCACAGCCACCCAGATAGGTTTGATGTGAGTGACATGTACTGTATGCCCATGGCCCTTTAAGAAACTCCATACCTGTGTTTGAATATTCATACTAACCGCAATACATACTATTTGTGACGTAAATAATATGATTATTGGTCATAGTATGGATATAGTTAGTATGCCAAAAGTTCCCAGATGTTGAACTTGTTGGGGAATAATCAGAATTGGTTGGTAACATAGGTAAGATGTTTTATATTCATCATATGTTTGTAAGTTACTTCTCATTAGAATGTTGTTTTTGTATAATACTGTGGCGGGGTTGCAGTATCTGTTCTATGTCAAGACTAAGTTGTTTGGGCCGGAGAGAGGGGAGAGGTCAAGCATGTATCTCTTGGCTCCACAATGTCTGTGTGCCAGTCAGTGTGTCTCTGTGATCTTGTCAAGATAGGATGGATTTGATATATGCCTGTTGATATGGAGGATTGGTTTATGGTTCTGAGTTTGAGAAAAGCACATAGTTTAGGAGACAAAGCTGAACGATAAATTATGCCTATGCTGTCTCACTATGTGTCTTTGCTATAAAGGATCTCAGTTGAAATGTGTGAGGAACTCTCAGAGAATTCATTGATAGACACTGAATTGATTTGAGAGTCACAGGGTTGTGATAGAGCTCATATAATTAAAGATGGACTTTGTGATAACTAACTCTGACTTGTGTGTGGTTTGCTCTCATGATTTGGTAAATAGAGGAAATTTCCACGACAAACTACATTCGGCAAAATAGGAAGTGTACAAGCAGTGGACACTATTTCTGTGCTTTTAGGGCCTGTCGTGCAATTCTTCAGAAAATGGCCGTTGTCAGATTTGAAGAAAATGGTGGACAATATGCAGCTGTATTCCGTCGAGACCAGATACAAATGCATTGCTTTAACTAATTATGACAAATGTTAAGAAAATGTTGAGCAATGTAATAAAGTAATGACTTTTCAAATAAGTTATACGTTATGTTGGATGACAATTTGTTAGCTACTCTATCCTTACGATCCGCATAGCATATCATTGCAGCAGTATGTACCAGTATGTTAGTTAGCTACCTAACGTTAGTTGACAACTAATACATCGAACTTGCCAGTATATTAACTATAAGCTGTCTAATTAACTACCCAGCTGTGTGTTTGTAAATTGCGTTTCGCTCTTGGAGCGTTCAGAGCGCAAAGGGGACGCTCTGGTTGATCCGAGAGTTCTAACCTCACAATGGCAGTCAAGCACCCAGGCTAACTGGCTAACGTTGGCTGACTTGCTAACTACTTCCGGATACAAATGAGAGAACACCTCACTCTGAACCATTTAACTCAACCTGGAAGTGCTAGTAAAGCATGTTTTCATGTTTTCCAGTTGGTGACTGTAACTGTGCTGCTGGCAAAAATGTTTTTTTTTTGTTATGTGCTTTTTTGCCGTTGTTAACTGACACCGGTTGTATTCAAAGGGTTTTGAGCATTCGTAAATTTGTCAACTCAAAGTTCGTCAACAAAAAGGATATAGTATGTACAGTGGCTTGCGAAAGTATTCAAACTCTGTTTTCAACCACTCCACACATTTCTTGTTAACAAACTATCATTTTGGCAAGTCGATTAGGACATCTACTTTGTGCATGACACAAGTAATTTTTTCAAAAATAGTTTATAGACAGATTATTTCACTTATAATTCACTGTATCACAATTCCAGTGGGTTAGAAGGGTACATACACTAAGTTGATTGTGCCTTTAAACAGCTTGGAAAATTCTAGGAAAATGTCAAGGCTTTAGAAGCTTCTGACATCATTTGAGTCAATTGGTGGTGTATCTGTGGATGTATTTCAAGGCTTACCTTCAAACTCAGTGCCTCTTTGCTTGATATCATGGGGAAATCAAAAGAAATCAGCCAAGACCTCAGAAAGAAAATTGTAGACCTTCACAAGTCTGGTTCATCTTTGGGAGAAATCCAAACGGCTGAAGGAACTACGCTCATCTGTATAAACAATAGTACGCAAGTATAAACACCATGGGACCACGCAGCCGTCATAAAGCTCAGAAAGGAGACGTGTTCTGCCTCCTAGAGATGAACATACTTTTTGGAGAAATTTCCTCTGGTCTGATGAAAAAAATATACAGTGCCTTGCGAAAGTATTCGGCCCCCTTGAACTTTGCGACCTTTTGCCACATTTCAGGCTTCAAGCATAAAGATATAAAACTGTATTTTTTTGTGAAGAATCAACAACAAGTGGGACACAATCATGAAGTGCAACGACATTTATTGGATATTTCAAACTTTTTTAACAAATAAAAAACTGAAAAATTGGGTGTGCAAAGTCCCGAGCTTCCCCTCAGTCCTGAGCTACCTCAGTCCAGTGGGGCCCGTTGTTAGGTTTCCTAGGCCAAGGTTAGCGGCGAGGGTCGCCACTCAAGGGACACTAAGGAGGTGGACTAAGACAATTATGGAGTGGGGTCCACGTCCAGCGCCAGAGCCGCCACCGCGGACAGATGCCCACCCAGACCCTCCCCTATAGGTTTAGGTTGTGCGTTTGGAGTCCGCACCTTGGGGGGGGGGGGGTTCTGTCACGTTCTGTCCATCGTTCATATGTGTTTTCCTTGTTTTAGTGTTGGTCAGGACGTGAGCTGGGTGGGCATTCTATGTTGTGTGTCTGGTTTGTCTATTTCTATGTTTGGCCTGATATGGTTCTCAATCAGAGGCAGGTGTTAGTCATTGTCTCTGATTGGGAACCATATTTAAGTAGCCTGTTTTGTGTTGGGTTTTGTGGGTGATTGTTCATGTCTCTGTGTTTGCACCAGATATGACTGTTTAAGTGTTCACTTTTCTTGTTTTATATAGTCTGTTCATGTATAGTCGTCTTTATTAAAAACATGAATAACCACCACGCTAAATTTTGGTCCGCCTCTCTTTCACCAGAAGAAAACCCTTACAATAATACAGTTGGCATTTCATTGTGAGGAATTCTAGGTCAGGGGAACAAAAGGACTTAAGTTCCTGCATGTTTTTACAATTGCACCAAAAGTCGTTAATCGTGAAACATACACCCTCGCCCTTCTTCCTGGAGAGATGTTTACTTCTGTCGGCGCGATGCACAAAGAATCCAGGTGGCTGTATCGACTGCGACAGTATATCCCGAGAGAGCCATGTTTCCGTGAAACAGAGTATGTTACAATCCCTGATGTCTCTCTGGAAAGCAACCCTTGTCCGAATTTCGTCTACCTTTTTATCTAGAGACTGGACATTAGTAAGTAATATACTCAGAAGCGGTGGGTGGTGGACGCACCTCCGAAGTCTGATCAGAAGAACGCTCCGTCTACCTCTTCTCCGGCGGCGTTGTTTTGGGTCAGCGTCTACAATCAGTTCAAATGACCTGGGTGGTTAAAGGTATATTAAAGGCATGCTCACGTCAGGGAGATATTTAGGCAATCCCATAGCTGATGGGTTGCTAAAACCTGGCCCTGGAGGTCTGCTGTACTGTTGCTTGTCACTCTGGCCTTGGCCTAACACACCTGAAACCAATACTGAATGTTTCACTAAGATCCTAGTGGGGTGTGTTCGGGGGGGGTTAGATCTGACAATAAATGTAGTCCTCTTTTGAGTAATTTCGCGAAGGATCTATGCTATACTGATCACCCTATACGTTTTTGTGCATGTACATAGGTTGTCCATGTTCGATAAAGCCATTGGGTGGAAACCTTACAATGTATCTTTAGTAGTCGAAGTGTTTTCCCAAGCCTTCATTGGTAAAGTGGCTCTTAAAAACCTTCACACATCTACGAGTGATCCAGCCCACTTGTAGAGCTGCATCGTAAGATGTGCATCGTAAGATGCTTTTTTCCCCTTCCATGTCACTTTATTTACAGAAGATCTCCGCTAAACATAGAATGAAGTAGATGAGGCTATATGTCTGACTGTGACTGCTGATAACTTCAGAATGAAGTTGACTACAAAACAAAGTTGCCAAAGAATTTGCAAGTGTTACAAACAAGTGAAGAGAACAACGATGCTTCAAATTAAAACTGAGATGACCTCATTAAAAAGTACATAGCCAATATAGGCCCTTGTAGCCTATTTCAAAATATTTAAATCAAATTAATATTCAATTAAGTTATATTTTACGACTAGGCTTCTGTCTGTAGTTTTTGCCTCAATGTGTTTCATGATGTGTGGCAACGTGTGCAATGATGTGCCCAATCTGTGATTTAGCATTATTATTGGGCACAATAAGCACAATAAGCTGCCTCAATAGCCTATTTGCGGCCATAGGTTGTAATATCTCTCTAGGAGCTGATCCGTTGTCTGTATTGTGGAATAGTTATAATGTTAAGGTAAGATTTGAATGTAAAAGCTCATCAGAGAGCAGCGCTGCTTTTCTTTCAATCCTATCAGTATTGACACATGGTCTAACAACGAACTAAGAAAAAAGGCTTTTTTGGGAAACACTTAAAAAGTTGACCTGTAAATAAGAATGCATCTGGTACGATCATCGGAATGCTTAAGTTTGATCGCAACTGGAAACCGAGGCCCTGACTGGTCCTGTGTCCTACACTGTCCAGACCGCAGAAGATGTCATTTGGAAAAGGCTGGGTGACATCCTAACCCAGCAGTCATCACCTAGGGGCTTACAAGTCACGTTCTCAGGACACTGACTCAGCCGCACCCACACAAGTGTGTGACGAGACAGTGACACAGGCTACTCACATGCCTATGCCTGTGTCAATGCCACAGTCTGAAGACATTGTTGTTGAGAGTCAGGTTGACCGCCGTTACCCTACGAGAGATAGGCAGGCACCAAGATGCTTGGATTTGTAGAACATGCTCTCCCAACAGTTAATGTAGAAGCGGGAAGATTTGTTGTGTATTGGGGTTGTGCCGCAGAGCACAGTCTCCCCCCAGGATTATTTTTGAATGTTGAAGCTCATTTAAAGCATTTCTATTAATTAAAATAAAATTAAAATACTATTTGAGGAACAGAAAAAACTATAAAAATGACCACAGCCATTATTCACCTCAGTCGATCTACAAACAAATAGCCTATTAACTATACAATTGTAATGTTATACCCCTGAAAGGCGGGAAATATGATAAATTATTCATACTGACACATAGCGTCAGCGACTGTTCAGTCAGTTGTAATGATGAATTTCATAAAATCGTCAACTCATCAACTGCCGTTCACATTTGTATTCCTAGGCATTACTAATCAAGCTCCGCGCAAACAGACATCATTGGAGCACACAGATGATCATATTATCACATTCACATCAGTGGAGGCTGCTGATTGGATGACGGTTCACAATAATGGCTGGAACCGAGCGAATGGAATGGCATCAAATACATGGAAACTATGTGTTTGTTGTATTTGATACCATTCCACCAATTCCGCTCCAGCCATTACCACCATCCCGTCCTCCCCAATGAAGGTGCTACCAACCTCTTCCACATGAACTATTAGAATAGTACTTATGAGTCTTTATTCATATCAGTGATGTAGTGGTGAAAATGGTGGGTCATGGCCAAACTATATCTCCATTAGGTGATCGAGATAAGATCAACAACCACTAACATAAACTAAAACATATGACATTTTTAGAGCTGTATTGGTTGCATTTTGATTGCATTTTAATGTAGGGCTATAGGGAAGATAGGCCATGTGGAGATGTTAATATTGAAACATATCTTCATTTTTGAAAGTTCCTAACTTGTTTGATAAGATAAGTATCGATTTTCTCAGAGGAACCCACACGGGGCCACTATGCTAACGTCTCTCTTTGCTTGCTTCCTCTCTCTCGCTGTCTCCTCTGCTTCCTCCTGCATGCATTGCAACCTGCCTCAGCATCACCATCGAGCACCACATCACTGTCTGTCTCAGTAGCCCACTCTCTGTTAAGCAAAGTTATTATGATAACTTAGTATCATATTGTTTGATCCTGCTGGTGTAGGCTCCATTTAACTTTAGCATCTTACTTCATCCTTCTAGCTGGCTAAGTAATACTAGCCAGAGCCCTTTAATGTTACTGCAGTAGCTGGGATCAATATTTACTGTAGATTTTGAGCCATAATTGATTTGCTGTATACAAAATATAAAATATTTATTATTACATTTTTCAAATTCAACCTCTGTGTCCTCATATGTAGTTATGGCCCTGCTGGTTGCCAGTGTCTGGGACAACATTTAGAATTACACATGAGAATGGAATTGCAGCCCTGTCGGTTGCCATTGAGTGGCCATGACTAATACCTGTTCCTTCTCTTTCCATGGAAGCAGGAGTCTGTTATAATGAGAGAACTAGTGAAAGCTGGCTGGGGTAGAAGGGAATTGGACACAGAGCACATGGAAAATAAATCCATACCCATTTGTAATAGTCACACAAACACAGGAGGTTGGTGACACCTTCACTTGGGAGGATGGGCTCGATGGTTCGAGCGGAAAGAAAAAAAATCCATTGTCTTTGTCTTGACCCATGTTTTTCTTTGCATTCCTAATATTTTTCCTAAAACTCAACCTCAACCTCAAATACTCTCCTGCAAAACGCCTCACCCAATGTGGTGTGGATCTGTTTTTTTCCTAAAGTATTTATATTTACCTCCGAACTGGACTGCCTCAACTGAAGCTAGCTAGCTAACTTGCTACCAGCTATCAGTCAGATACCCACTGCTAGCGGTCATCAGCTAACCTTTAGCTCGGAAAGCTCTCGCCAGTTCGTACAACACATTTCAAACCAGAGCATACCGGACCTATACTAGCCGGCCAGTTCGTATAGCATTTAGCCGTACCCTTGTCCAACTTCTCCTCTGTTCCTCTGGTGATGTAGAGGTTAATCCAGGTCATGCAGTGCCTAGCTCCACTACCCAGGTGCTCTCATTTGTTCTTCTGTAACCGTAAAAGCCTTGGTTTCATGCATGTTAACATTAGAAGACTACTCCCTAAGTTTGTTTTACTCACTGCTTTAGCACACTCTGCCAACCCAGATGTCTGAATCCTGGCTTAGGAACACTACCAAAAACCTTGAAATCTCCATCGCTAACTATAACATTTTCCGCCAAGAGAGAACTGCCAACGGGGGCGGTGTTGCAATCTACTGCAAAGAAAGCCTGCAGAGTTCTGTATTACTATCCAAGTCTGTACCCAAACACTTAAATCTTCTACTTCTAAAAATTCACCTTTCCAGAAACAAGTCTCTCACTGTTGCTGCTTGCTATAGTATCCCCTCTGCCCCCAGCTGTGCCCTCGATACCATATGTGAATTGATTGCCCCCCATCTATCTTTTGAGCTCGTGCTACTAGGTGACCTAAACTGGGATATGCTTAAAGACCTCTCTGGGATATAATAATAATAAATAATAGCGTCCCACCTGGCCAAAAGCCAGAGAAAATGCAGAGCACCAAATTCAAATTAATTATTTTTTAAATCTAACTTTCTGTCACACCTTGGTCGAAGTATTTTGTGTTTATCTTCATTTATTTGGTCAGGCCATGGTGTGACATGGTATTTTGTATGTGGTGTGTATGTATTGGGATTGTAGCTTAGTGGGGTGTTCTAGTTAAGTCTATGGCTGTCTGAAGTGGTTCTCAATCAGAGGCAGGTGTTTATCGTTGTCTCTGATTGGGAACCATATTTAGGCAGCCATAGTCTTTGTGTGTTTCGTGGGTGATTGTCCTTAGTGTCTTGATGGCCTTGTTCTGTGTGTATGTGCACCAGTATTAGGCTGTTTCGGTTTTCGTTACGTTTATTGTTTTGTAGTGTTTGTATTTAGATTCGTGTTACGTTAGTTGAATAAACATGGATCGCAATCTACACGCTGCATTTTGGTCCGACTCTCCTTCACCACAAGAGAACCGTTACAGAATCACCCACCACACCCGGACCAAGCAGCGTGGTAACAGGCAGGAGACACAGGAGAAGCAACAAAGGCAGCAACAGCGGCGTAATGAGGAATGGACATGGGACGATATATTGGATGGCAAGGGTTGCTACACATGGGAGGAGATCCTGGCGGGAAGGGATCGCCTTCCATGGGAACAGGTGGAGGCAGCGAGGAGAGCAGGGGCAGCCGGAGAGAGGAGCCGGCGATATGAGGGAACACGGTTGGCAAGGAAGCCCGGGAGTCAGCCCCAAAAATGTATTGGGGGGGGTTACAGGGAGTATGACTATGCCAGGTAGGAGACCTACGCAAACTCCCTGTGCTTACCGGGGGGCTAGAGAGACCGGGCAGGCAACGTGTTCAACCGGGTAAGGTTGGGCAGGCTCGGTGCTCAAGAGCTCCAGTGCGCCTGCACGGTCCGATCTATCCAGTACCACCTCCACATCCCAGCTCTCCAGTAGCACCTCCCCGCACCAGGCTTCCTGTGTCGGTCCAGTCCCACCAGTGCCAGGACCACGCATCAGACCTACAGTGCGCCTCGCCTCTCCAGCGCTGCCGGAGTCTCCCGCCTGTTCAGCGCAGCCAGTGCTGCCAGCCTGCATAGAGCAGCCAGAGCTGCCAGTCTACATGGAGCTGCCAGTCTGCATGAAGCAGCCAGAGCTGCCAGTCTGCATGAAGCAGCCAGAGCTGCCAGTCTGCATGAAGCAGCCAGTCTGCATGAAGCAGCCAGAGCTGCCAGTCTGCATGGACCAGCCAGAGCTGCCAGTATGCAAGGAGCTGCCAGTATGCAAGGAGCTGCCAGTCTGCAAGGAGCTGCCAGAGCTGCCAGTCTGTAAGAAGCCGCCAGAGCTGTCAGCCTACATGGAGCAGCCAGAGCCGCCAGTCAGCCAGACTTTTCCAGATCTGCCAGTCAGCCAGACTCTTCCAGATCCGCCAGTCAGCCGGACTCTTCCAGATCCGCCAGTCAGCCGGACTCTTCCAGATCCGCCAGTCAGCCGGACTCTTCCAGATCCGCCAGTCAGCCGGACTCTTCCAGATCCGCCAGTCAGCCGGACTCTTCCAGATCCGCCAGTCAGCCGGACTCTTCCAGATCCGCCAGTCAGCCGGACTCTTCCAGATCCGCCAGTCAACCGGACTCTTCCAGATCCGCCAGTCAACCGGACTCTTCCAGATCCACCAGTCAGCCGGGATCTGCCAAAACTGCCAGTCGGCCAGGATCTGCCAGTCGGCCAGGATCTGCCAGTCGGCCAGGATCTGCCAGTCGGCCAGGATCAGCCAGGATCCGCCAGTCAGCCAGGATCCGCCAGTCAGCCAGGATCTGCCAGTCAGCCAGGATCTGCCGAAACCACCAGCCAGCCAGGATCTGGTAGATCCATCAACCTGCCTGAGCTTCCTCTCACTCCTGAGCTTCCTTTCACTCCTGAGCTTCCCCTCAGTCCCGAGCTTCCCCTCAGTCCCGAGCTTCCCCTCAGTCCCGAGCTTCCCCTCAGTCCCGAGCTTCCCCTCAGTCCCGAGCTTCCCCTCAGTCCCGAGCTTCCCCTCAATCCCGAGCTGCCTCAGCCCCGAGCTGCCCCTCAGTCCCGATCTGCTCCTCAGTCCAGTGGGGTTCTGGGTGAGGACTACTAGGCCATGGTCGGCGGCAAGGGTGGACTATCCAAGGACGCGAGGAGGAGGGACTAAGACATTGTTTGAGTGGAGTCCACATCCCCCACCATGGACAGATGCCCACCCGGACCCTCCCTATTGTTTTGAGGTGTGTTCGGGAGTCCGCACCTTAGGAGGGGGGTTCTGTCACGCCCTGGTCGAAGTATTTTGTGTTTATCTTCATTTATTTGGTCAGGCCAGGGTGTGACATGGGTTTTTGTATGTGGTGTGTATGTATTGGGATTGTAGCTTCGTGGGGTGTTCTAGTTAAGTCTATGGCTGTCTGAAGTGGTTCTCAATCAGAGGCAGGTGTTTATCGTTGTCTCTGATTGGGAACCATATTTAGGCAGCCATATTCTTTGTGTGTTTCGTTGGTGATTGTCCTTAGTGTCTTGATGGCCTTGTTCTGTGTGTATGTGCACCAGTATTAGGCTGTTCCGGTTTTCGTTACGTTTATTGTTTTGTAGTGTTTGTATTTAGATTCGTGTTACGTTAGTTGAATAAACATGGATCGCAATCTACACGCTGCATTTTGGTCCGACTCTCCTTCACCACAAGAGAAGCATTACACTTTCATGAAATCACAAAAGCTACACGTGCTGTGAATCCAGCCAACATGTCAGATTTCAAAAAGGCTTTTTGGCGAAAGCAAATGATGTTATTAACTGAGGATAGCGCCATAGAAACAAAGAGAGAACATATTTCAACCCTGCAGGCTCGACACAAAACGCAGAAATAAAAATATAAATCATGCCTTAACTTTGATGAACTTCTTCTGTTGGCACTCCAATATGTCACATAAATATCACCAATGGTGCTTTTGTTCAATGCTTTTGTTCAATTCGACATATATCCAAAATGTCCATTTATTTGGCACGTTTGATCCAGAAAAACACCAGTTCCAACTTGTGCAACTTGACTACAAAATATCTCAAAAGTTACCGGTAAACTTTGCCAAAACATTTCAAACTACTTTTGTAAAACAAATTTAGGTATTTTTCAAAAGTAAATAATCCATCAAATTGAAAACAGGATGATCTGTGTTCAATACAGGAAGAAAACAAACTGACGCTACCTTTCTGGTCACGCGCGTGTAATAAACAGTACACTTGAAGTGACCCTCATTTTGAACAGGGCTACTTCTTCATTACACAAAGGAAAAACCTCAACCAATTTTTAAAGACTGGTGACATCCAGTGTAAGCGGTATGAAATGCAAGACAGTTCCTTAGAAATCTGGATTCCCAATGAAAACCATTGAAAAGAGAGTGACCAAAAAAAACAAAAAAAGTGTTTTTCCTCGGTTTCGCCTGCCACATAAATTATGTTATACTCACAGACATTATTCAAACAGTTTTAAAAATTTGAGTGTTTTCTATCCAAATCTAATAATATGCATATCTCATCTTCCGGGGATGAGTAGCAGGCAGTTGAATTTGGGCATACATTTCAGCCAGACGTGAAAATATACTGCCCCCTGTCACCAAGAAGTTATTAACACCCCGGCCATCCTACAATCCAAGCTTGATGCCCTCAATCTCACACAAATTATCAATGAATCTACCAGGTACAACTCCAAATCCGTAAACACGGCACCCTCATAAATGTCATCCTAACTAACTCGCCCTCCAAATACACCTCTGAATACCACAGCTGTTTTCAATCAAGATCTCAGCATTCACTGCCTCACTGCCTTCATCCGCAATGTGTCTGCGACCAAACGACCACCCCTCATCACTGTTAAACGCTCCCTAAAACACTTCTGCGAGCAGGCTTTTCTAATTGACCTGGCCAGGGTATCCTGGAATGACATTGACCTCATCCCATCAGTAGATGATGCCTGGATATTCTTTAAAAGTGCCTTCCTCGCCATCTTAAATAAGCATGTCCCATTCAAAAAATGTAGAACTAGGAATAGATATAGTCCTTGTTTCACTCCAGACGTGTCTGCCCTTGACCAGCACAAAAACATCCTGTGGCGTTCTGCATTAGCATTGAATAGCCCCCGTGATATGCAACTTTTCAGGGTAGTTAGGAACAAATATACACAGGCAGTTAGGAAAGCTAAGGCTAGCTTTTTCAAACAGAAATTTGCATCCTGTACTACTAACTCAAAAAAGTTCTGGGACACTGTAAAGTCCATTGAGAATAAGAGCACCTCCTTCCAGCTGCCTACTGCTCTGAGGCTAGGAAACACTGTCACCACCGATAAATCCACTATAATTGAGAATTTCAATAAGCATTTATCTACAGCTGGCAATGCTTTCCACCTGGCTACCCCTACCCCGGTCAACTGCCCGACACCCTCCAATGCAACCCGCCAAAGCCTCCACAATTTCTCCTTTACCCAAATCCAGATAGCTGATGTTCTGAAAGAGCTGCAAAATGTGGACCCCTACAAATCAGCCGAGCCAGACAATCTGGACCCTCTCTTTCTAAAATGATCAGCAGAAATTGTTGCAACCCCTATTCCTAGCCTGTTCAACCTCTCTTTCGTATTTTCTGAGATTCCCAAAGATTGGAAAGCTGCCGCGGTCATCCCCCTCTTCAAAGGTGTGACACTCTAAACCCAAACTGCTACAGACCTATATCTATCCTACCCTGTCTTTCTAAGGTCTTCGAAAGCCAAGTCAACAAACAGATTACAAACCATTTCAAATCCCACCGTACCTTCTCCGCTATGCAATCTGATTTCAGAGCTGGTCAAATCAAATCAAATCCAATTGTATTTGTCATATACACATGGTTAGCAGATGTTAATGCGAGTGTAGCGAAATGCTTGTGCTTCTAGTTCCGACAATGCAGTAATAACCAACAAGTAATCTAACTAACAATTCCAAAACTACTGTCTTATACACAGTGTAAGGGGATAAAGAATATGTACATAAAGATATATGAATGAGTGATGGTGCAGAGCAGCATAGGCAAGATACAGTAGATGGTATCGAGTACAGTATATACATATGAGTATGTAAACAAAGTGGCATAGTTAAAGTGGCTAGTGATACATGTATTACATAAGGATGCAGTAGATGATATAGAGTACAGTATATATGTATGCATATGAGATGAATAATGTAGGGTATGTAACATTATATAAGGTAGCATTGTTTAAAGTGGCTAGTGATATATTTTACATCATTTCCCATCAATTCCCATTATTAAAGTGGCTGGAGTCGAGTCAGTGTCAGTGTCAGTGTGTTGGCAGCAGCCACTCAATGTTAGTGGTGGCTGTTTAACAGTCTGATGGCCTTGAGATAGAAGCTGTTTTTCAGTCTTTCGGTCCCAGCTTTGATGCACCTGTACTGACCTCGCCTTCTGCATGATAGCGGGGTGAACAGGCAGTGGCTCGGGTGGTTGTTGTCCTTGATGATCTTTATGGCCTTCCTGTAACATCGGGTGGTGTAGGTGTCCTGGAGGGCAGGTAGTTTGCCCCCGGTGGGTGCACCTCAGCCACGCTCAAGGTCCTAAACGACATCATAAGCGCCATCGATAAGATATATTACTGTGCAGCCGTATTCATCGACCTGGCCAAGGCTTTCGACTCTGTCAATCACAACATTCTTATTGGCAGACTCGACAGCCTTGGTTTCTCAAATGATTAACTCGCCTGGTTTACCAACTACTTCTCTGATAGAGTTCAGTGTGTCAAATCGGAGGGCCTGTTGCCTGGACCTCTGGCAGTCTCTATGGGGGTGCTACAGGGTTCAATCCTCGGGCTGACTCTCTTCTCTGTATACATCAATGATGTTGCTCTTGCTGCTGGTGATTCTCTGGTACACATTCTGTATACTTCTGGCCCCTCGTTGGACAAGGGTGTTAACTAACCTCCAGACGAGCTTCAATGCCATACAACTCTCCTTCCGTGGCCTCCAACTGCTCTTAAACGCAAATAAAACTAAATGCATGCTATTCAACCGATCACTGCCCGCACCTGCTCACCCATCCAGCATCACTACTCTGGACGGCTCTGACTTAGAATACGTGGACAACTACAAATACCTAGCTGTCTGGCTAGACAGTAAACTCTCCTTCCAGACTCACATTAAGCATCTCCAATCCAAAATTAAATCTAGAATTGGCTTCCTCCATCGCAACAAAGCATCCTTCACTCATGCTGCCAAATATACCCTCGACTTCGGTGATGTCATCTATAAAATAGCCTCCCACACTCTACTCAACAGATTGGATGCAGTCTATGACAGTGCCATCCATTTTGTCACCAAATCCCCATACACTACCCACCATTGCGACCTGTACGCTCTCGTTGGTTGGTCCTCGCTTCATACTCGTCGCCAAACCCACTGGCTACAGGTTATCTACAAGTCTCTGCTAGGTAAAGCTCCGCCTTATCTCAGCTCACTGGTCACCATAGCAGAACCGACTCGTAGCACGCGCTCCAGCAGGTATATCTCACTGGTCACCCCCAAAGCCAATTCATCCTTTGGTTGTCTTTCGTTCCAGTTCTCTGCTGGCAATGACTGGAATGAACTGCAAAAAATCTGAAGCTGGAGACTCATATCTCCTTCACTAGCTATAAGCACCAGCTGTCAGAGCAGCTCACAGATCACTGCACCTGTAGATAGCCCATCTGTAAACAGCCCATCTATCTACCTACCTCATCCCCAAACAGCATTTATTTATTTATCTTGCTCCTTTGCACCCCAGTATCTCTACTTGCACATTCATCTTCTACACATCTTCCATTCCAGTGTTTCATTGCTTCGCCACCATGGCCTATTTATTGCCTGAACTCCCTTATCTTACCCATTTGCACTCACTGTATACAGACTTTTGTTTTCTTTTGTTCTACTATTGACTATATTTTGTTTATTCCATGTGTAACTCTGTGTTGTTGTATGTGTCGAATTGCTATGCTTTATCTTGGCCAGGTCACAGTTGCAAATGAGAACTTGTTCTCAACTAGCCTACCTGGTTAAATAAAGGTGAAATAAAAAATAAATAAAAAATGAGTGGAATAGTATCAAAAACGTTAAATGCATGGTTTCCATGTGTTTGATGCCATTCCATTTGGGCCATGTCAGCCATTATTATGAGCCGTCCTCCCCTCAGCAGCCTCCTGTGTTACACAAAGTGCTCACGGGGAAAACATTTTCAGTCAATCCATTTGAACTGTGTTAGACACACAGAGGCAATTTACCTGACAGAATATGATGATATTGACAGCTTTTGTCTGGCTTTCACAAGGGGGCACAAATCAAATAAAATTGTATTTGTCACATGCTTCGTAAACAACAGGTGTAGAATAACACGGGGGTACCAGAACCGAGTCGATGTGCAGGGGTATGAGGTAATTGAAGTAGATATGTACATATAACTAGGAATAAAGTGACTAGTAAACAGGACAGAAAAATAAACAGGAGCAGCGGCGTATGTGATGAGTCAAAAAAGTTATTGAAAAAAGGGCTCATTCAGAAAGTCCAAGTAGCTATTTAGTGAACTATTTACCTGACTATTTAGCAGTCTTGTGGCTCAGGAGGAGAAGCAGTATAGGGTTCTGTTGGTTCAAGACTTGGTGCATCAGTACTGCTTGCAGTGCAGTAGCAGAGAGAACAGTCTATGACTTGCTTGGCTGTAGTCTTTGACAATTTGTAGGGTCTTCCTCTGACACCGCCTGGTATAGAGGTCCTGGATGGCAGGGAGATCTGCCTCAGTGATATACTGGGCCATATGCACTACCAGCCTTTCAAAGCATTTAATGGCAACCAATGTGAGTGCAACGGGGCAATAGTCATCTAGACACGTTACTTTGGCATTCTTGAACACAGGGACTATGGTGTCGGTATTACAGACTGGCTCAGGAAGAAGTTGAAAATGTCAGTGAAGACACATGCCAGCAGGTCAATACATGCTCTGAGAATGGGTCCTGGTAATCTGTCTGGCCCGGCGACCTTGTGAATTTTAACCTGTTTAAAAGGATGTTTTACTCCCATTGGCTACGGAGAGCATGATCACACAGTTGTCTAGAACAGCTGGTGCTCTCCTGTATGGTTCAGTGTTGCTTGCCTCGAAATGAGCATAGAAAGAATTTAGCTTGTCTGGTAGACGCGGGTCACTGGGCAGTTCGCGGCTATATATTCTTTGATAGTTTGCAAGCCCTGCCACATCTGATAAGCGTCAGAGCAGGTGGAGTAGGATTTGATCTTAATCCTGTATTGACGATTTGCCTGTTGGATGGTTTGTCGGAGGTCATAGCGGGATTATTATTTATTTATTTAAAACATTTTGGTAGATTTTACCCCATTTTTTTCTCTTCCCACTTTTGTGATATCCAATTACGATCTTGTCTCATCAATGCAACTCCAACAGGCTCGGGAGAAGCGAAGGTTGAGTCAAGTGTCCTCTGAAACATGACCCATTGCAGGATTTCTTATAAGGGTCTGGATTAATGTCCTGCTCCTTGAAAGCAGCAGCTCTAGCCTTTAGCTCAGTGCGGATGATGCCTACGTACGTATCTGGTTGGGATACGTACGTACGGTCACATATGTACGTACGGTGGGGACGACGTCGTCGATGCACTTATTAATGAAGCTGGTGACTGTGAACATATTCCAGTCTGTGCTAATGAAACAGTCCTGTACCTTAGCATCAGCTTCATCGGACCACTTCCGTATTGAGTGCATCACTGGTACTTCCTGTTTGAGTTTTTGCTTATTTGGAGGATAGAGTTATGGTCAGATTTGCCAAATGGAGGGTGAGGGAGAGCTTTGTATGCATTTTTATGTGTGGAGCAACTCTTCGAACACGCCGATAGCGTCATTGCGCAAAATAGTATGCAGCCTCATCTGAATATGTATGCAACAAAAGTTCAACATTCACCTTCTGCTACCATTTCTGTCAAGCCGTCTATGTATACAGTTTGACGCTTATGTTCGATAAATTCAACGTATGCACCACACCGAACTCACTGCAACTGCCTCTGCATTGCAATGCTGCAAGGCAAACGAAGCGTTTCATTGGAAATTAATGTAATTCTGGTGTACCAAAATGCAATGACGCTGTCGGTGTGTTCGAAGCGTCAAGGTGATCTAGAGTTTTTTCTCCTCTACTAGCTACACAGGTGACATGCTGGTAGAAATGACATGAAACAGATTTCAGTTTTCATTCAATAAAATCACTGGCCACTAGGCGTGCCACCTCTGGATGAGCATTTTCTTGTTTGCTTATGGCCAGTGAGTGCGGTCCTAATTCCAGTAGCAGTTTGTTATGGTAAATAGACAGCTACGAAAAATGTAGATGAAAACTCTCTTGAGAAATAATATAGCTTATCATGAAGTATTCTAACTCAAGCGAGTAGAACCTCGAGACTTCCTTAATATTACAGATTGCGCACCAGCTGTTGTTAAAATTTTTTAACTTGTTAGGGCTAGGGACCTTTTTTCAGAATTTCCACCTGACTGACGTGCCCAAAGTAAACTGCCTGTTACACAGGCCCAGAAGCCAGGATATGCATATAATTGGTACCACTGGATAGAAAACACTGACATTTGTAGAAATGTTACAATAATGTATGAGACTATAAGACAATTAATATAGTAGGAGAAAATCCAAAGAAAAACCAACCAGAAGTTGTTGTTTTTTTAGATCCCATGCTCTTACAATGGGAAGCTATGGGTCCTATGCAATTCTAGCTCCCAGATTGCAATTCCTATGGCTTCCAAATCAAATCAAATCAAATCAAATCAAATCAAATCAAATTTATTTATATAGCCCTTCGTACATCAGCTGATATCTCAAAGTGCTGTACAGAAACCCAGCCTAAAACCCCAAACAGCAAACAATGCAGGTGTAAAAGCACGGTGGCTAGGAAAAACTCCCTAGAAAGGCCAAAACCTAGGAAGAAACCTAGAGAGGAACCGGGCTATGTGGGGTGGCCAGTCCTCTTCTGGCTGTGCCGGGTAGAGATTATAACAGAACATGACCAAGATGTTCAAATGTTCATAAATGACCAGCATGGTCAAATAATAATAAGGCAGAACAGTTGAAACTGGAGCAGCAGCACAGTCAGATGGACTGGGGACAGCAAGGAGCCATCATGTCAGGTAGTCCTGGGGCACGGTCCTAGGGCTCAGGTCCTCCGAGAGAGAGAAAGAAAGAGAGAATTAGAGAGAGCATATGTGGGGTGGCCAGTCCTCTTCTGGCTGTGCCAGGTGGAGATTATAACAGAACGTGGCCAAGATGTTCAAATGTTCATAAATGACCAGCATGGTTGAATAATAGTAAGGCAGAACAGTTGAAACTGGAGCAGGAGCATGGCCAGGTGGACTGGGGACAGCAAGGAGTCCTCATGTCAGGTAGTCCTGGGACATGGTCCTAGGGCCCAGGCCAGTTGAAACTGGAGCAGCAGCATGGCCAGGTGGACTGGGGACAGCAAGGAGTCATCATGTCAGGTAGTCCTGGGGCATGGTTCTAGGGCTCAGGTCCTCCGAGAGAGAGAAAGAAAGAGAGAAGGAGAGAATTAGAGAACGCACACTTAGATTTACACAGGACACCGAATAGGACAGGAGAAGTACTCCAGATAAACAAACTGACCCTAGCCCCCGACACATAAACTACTGCAGCATAAATACTGGAGGCTGAGACAGGAGGGGTCAGGAGACACTGTGGCCCCATCCGAGGACACCCCGGACAGGGCCAAACAGGAAGGATATAACCCCACCCACTTTGCCAAAGCACAGCCCCCACACCACTAGAGGGAAATCTTCAACCACCAACTTACCATCCTGAGACAAGGCCGAGTATAGCCCACAAAGATCTCCGACACGGTACAACCCAAGGGGTGGGGGGGAACCCAGACAGGCCGACCACAACAGTGAATCAACCCACCCAGGTGACGCATCCCCCCCAGGGACGGCACGAGAGAGCCCCAGCAAGCCAGTGACTCAGCCCCGTAACAGGGTTAGAGGCAGAGAATCCCAGTGGAAAAAGGGGAACCGGCCAGGCAGAGACAGCAAGGGCGGTTCGTTGCTCCAGAGCCTTTCCGTTCACCTTCCCACTCCTGGGCCAGACTACACTCAATCATATGACCCACTGAAGAGATGAGTCTTCAGTAAAGACTTAAAGGTTGAGACCGAGTTTGCGTCTCTGACATGGGTAGGCAGACCGTTCCATAAAAATGGAGCTCTATAGGAGAAAGCCCTGCCTCCAGCTGTTTGCTTAGAAATTCTAGGGACAATTAGGAGGCCTGCGTCTTGTGACCGTAGCGTACGTATAGGTATGTACGGCAGGACCAAATCAGAGAGGTAGGTAGGAGCAAGCCCATGTAATGCTTTGTAGGTTAGCAGTAAAACCTTGAAATCAGCCCTTGCTTTGACAGGAAGCCAGTGTAGAGAGGCTAGCACTGGAGTAATATGATCAAATTTTTTGGTTCTAGTCAGGATTCTAGCAGCCGTATTTAGCACTAACTGAAGTTTATTTAGTGCTTTATCCGGGTAGCCGGAAAATAGAGCATTGCAGTAGTCTAACCTAGAAGTGACAAAAGCATGGATTAATTTTTCTGCATCATTTTTGGACAGAAAGTTTCTGATTTTTGCAATGTTACGTAGATGGAAAAAAGCTGTCCTCGAAATGGTCTTGATATGTTCTTCAAAAGAGAGATCAGGGTCCAGAGTAACGCCGAGGTCCTTCACAGTTTTATTTGAGACGACTGTACAACCATTAAGATTAATTGTCAGATTCAACAGAAGATCTCTTTGTTTCTTGGGACCTAGAACAAGCATCTCTGTTTTGTCCGAGTTTGTTCAAGGTTTCAGGCTTGTTTCTTCCTAAATGACTCTTGGTACAGGGAGTCAGTTGGAAATCAGTCGGGGGGCGCGCGACAAAGAAGAGGCGCACTTGCTAATTTTACTTTTCTATTGAACATACTTCTTTCTGTATGAAATATTATAGTTTAATTACATTTTAGGGTACCTGAGGATTTCATAGAAATGTAGTTTGACAGGTTTTAACAAAGATTAGCGCTAGCTTTTTGGGTTCCTTTGTCTGCAATCAAATCGATGGCGACAACTAAACAGACTTTTTGCAATATAAAGAAGGATTTTATCTAACAAAACGACCATGCATGTTGTAGCTGGGACCCTTTCGATTGCAAATCAGAGGAAGATTTTCAAAAAGTAAGTGATTATTTAATCGCTATTTGGGATTTTATGAAGCCTGTGTTGGTTGAAAAATATGTTGATGTGGTGCGCCGTCGTCAAACAATCGCATGGCATGATTCCGCTGTAAAGCCTATTGGAAATCGGACATTGCAGTTGGATTAACAAGAATTTAAGCTTTTAACCGATACAAGACACTTGTATGTACCTAGATGTTTAACCTCTTAAGCCTAGCCCTGTTTACTGCCCCTTCTGGAGCAATTGGGTACCCATATAAAACAGGATACATTTTTGTCAAAAGTTGCTAATATATGCATATAAAAAAATATTATCGAATAGAAAACACTCTAAAGCTTCTAAAACCGTTTAAATTTTGTCTCTATGTAAAGCAGAAGTCTCAGGGCATGCATTCTCCCAAAATCTCTCTTGTCATGGAAAAAGTTGGCCCAACTTTGACGTCATCTTAAACGCCTTCCCAAACAACTACCGCTCTGCGAACAGTTCCTACGTGTTCAGCGCGAAGCCTGCTTTCAATGGGGCTTCTCATTGTGACAATCGCGCGCTCGAGATGTTGAGCATGCCGAAAGGTCTCGGTCACGCGAAAAAAAAAGTGTACGTTTATGCTCGCTCTGCTCCCGCTCTCTCTTTTCTTCAGGATCGATTAAACGACGTGTGTGTTTCGCTTCGTCCTCACAATTGCTGTACACCTTTATAACATGTTAAAGCTTAATTATGAACATAGTTTGACAAGTTTACTCGACATATAATATATAATTTCGACGTTTTGGTGCGCATCCACTTGAATTTTGCCTACATTTCGAAAACTAAATCCTGTTTTTGGTAAGTATAATCCCTTGCAGGTCTTTTGATGGAAGAACAGCAAAGGTAAGGGAATATTTATGTGTTAATTTTGGGTTTCTGTCGACTCCAAGATAGAGGAGGCATAATGATACATTTGGAGCACCGACTCCTAGTATAGCCTAGTAAACGCAAACTGTAACGTTAAAAATAAATGTAACACATCGATTGCATTCAGAAGAAGTGTATCTTCCTATACATACCTTAAGGGAAGATTTCGGCAGTACCTGTATGGTTAGTGAGAAAGTCCATATTGCAAATGTACGGTCCCTTACTAGACATCCGAAATCGTTTGTAAAATTTGCGGACGGCATCGGGCGGAGCGGCAGGGCCGGACCTACCAGGAGGTCATCAAATGAACTTTGTCGGACATTCGGTTTCCGTTTTACAAAAATAATAAGATTTAGGTCATTTTTCCGATGTCCCGGAAATTCCCACAAGAGGGCATAAGCAATCATATTGCTATTGGACAAAACATCACGATTCACGACGGGGCCTTATCTCGAAAACTGAAAATATTTAGAAGCCGAAACGTAGGGGCGTAGGGGCGGCATAATGGGCAGTTGGCCCCGAACAAGATGGCGTCTAGGCCTCAACGGTTTTTGAGTTATGGCCATTTATCTGGGATTAAAGGTCCAAAATGAAAATAGAGAAATTATTTTTCCACTTCACGTCAAAGTCAAGGAGCCTCCGGTGTCAATAAAAAAAGAACCAGCCATTTATCTATCGTCATTTAATAGAAATCGTACAACGACACCTTGGTGATGTTCACGGATAGGTGTTTTTTTTCAACGGTTACAGATCCAGTTGCAGGGTGTTCTTACGAATCTTTTTAAAGTGTGCTGCGGAGCTCTGCGAGATTTCTGTGATTTTCTATGATTTTCTGAAATAACACACACTCACTAAACCCTCCGTAAATAACTCAGTTCTTAACGTAAAGACTTAAAACTCAGGATTCTGTAAAGGCATACCCCAATCATGATATGAGTTTATTTATAGCTTCCTGTGCCAACCGGAAGTGCCTTTAATGGTGCCACAGTGGCAGTGTCCATGGGTTAAAAAGGTCAGATCTTTTCAAAACTTCATATGTGTGACTAGGTAACCCTCATGAACTGTAAATCAGTCATTTCTCCCAACAGATGTCAAAGAAAATCTCTCACACGCACACACAGCAAGGATGGAGTGAAAAGTGCGGTTCTCAAAGACACAGAGAGCAGGCAATGGCATAAACATAATAATCTCTAGGCCGTGCCGAGTTCAACGAGATATCCCGCTTGACCGTAGCTCGCTCGATCTAAGCGCAGCGACCATTAGAAAATTAGGCCCAAAATGAAGCCTGCCCCACAACGTCATTTGCTTTTGGGTGACAGTGAGAGAACCGTTAGGGTGAGAAGCACAATTCGACCTCAGGTACGTTCCTAAGGTCCTTCCGATCCGTGCAAGCCTAACGTTGACCGTGTGGCATTAACCCTTAATAGTTAAAAGAAGGTGTTTACTTCAAAGAGTTTGCATTGACTTCTCTCCCCATAGGAATACATTGCCTTTACCCCTAAATTCAACCTGAAGTCTATATGGGTTATGAATGCCGTATGAACCTGTCTTTGGTAACAGTCCATCACGCCAGTTTGAGGTCTACATGTGTTGATTCTAAGCTTCCTGGACCAACCGGAAGTGGTTAAAATCACCCTAAAAGTGTTTTTCCATTACCTGCCTGCAGTTTGATAGACAGTGCATTCAACCCTGTGTAAATCAGTCAATTCTTAACGTAAGGACTTAAAACTCAGGATTCCGTAAAAGCATAGCCCAGTGAGGATAGGTGTTGACTTATAGCTTCCTGTGCCAACCGGAAGTGCCTTAATTGGTGTCTCAGTGGCTGTTTCGAGGGGTTAAAAAAGTCAGATCTGTCCAAAACTTCATATGTGTGATTAGGCAACCCCCATGAACTGTAAATCAGTCATTTTTCCCATAAAATTTCAAAGGAAAACTAAATCACACAGAAACACAACTTGGAAGGAGGGACGTATTGGGGTTTGTAGAGACAGACAGTGCCTCCAATAGTTAGCTTTGTTCGAGCTAAAAAAGAACCGTCAGACCTAGAGTTCCGAAACTTTAGAAACCTGTTCTAGACCTCGGGTCGATAGTGCATGGTGAGTTAGGTGGCTCTAGAAGGATCTCGGACCGAGAAATAGCCTCGTACATTTGCAATGACTTCAATTCATTTTGACCATTACGAAAATGGCGACATTTAGAAAAGTCTCAGAGACACAAGACTAGGTGCATTGAAACCGGCTCGGCCCATAGAGACGGATCCCAACGTTTCGGTCCGATAGCTCATTCAAGGACCCCATAGCAAGGCATGGAAAAAAGTGGATTTTCAGCACCAATTAGGGTTTTACTCGGGCACCGAAGGACCTATCGAGCCGAAACTCGGGATTCGGGGTCGCCTCACATAGGCCTTCACATAATGTCCGACCTGGACCCGCAGCTAGAACGTAACTATGTGTTTTACGTTTTTATTATGTTTTAAACTAAAGGCGCTGTGAATTATGGACCTGCTCTGACATATATGATAGTTGGCTTCTAAATGAGTTGGAAAAAGTGGGTTTGGTGTCAATTGGTATCAGTTTGGTGTCAAAATGACATCTAATGGACTGATGGACACTGACTTGCTAGTTGACTTTTGTACATTTGCAATATGTTTAAACGGAGAGGGACCATCACCAAAATGGCATTCTGAAATCAACACAAAAAATGGCATCACCATAGTCTCCAGACTGTGCCGAGTTCAACGAGACGCCCGCTTGACCGTAGCTCGCTCTGAGTGCAGTGACGTTGAAAAAAGCAGAACGAAAATGAAGCCTGGCCCTCAATGTCATTTGCTTTTATATATGCCATTTAGCAGACGCTTTTATCCAAAGCAACTTACAGTCATGTGTGCATACATTCTACGTATGTGTGGTCCCGGGATCGAACCCACTACCTGGCATTACAAGCGCCATGCTCTACCAACTGAGCTACAGAAGGACAGTGAGTGACAGTGAGAGAACCGTTAGGGTGAGAAGCACAATTCGACCTCAGGTACGTTCCTAAGGTCCTCCCGATCCGTGCAAGCCTAACCTTGACCCTGTGGCATTAACCCTTAACAGTTAAAAGAAGGTGTTTACATCAAAGAGTTTGCATTGACTTCTCTCCCCATAGGAATACATTGCCTGCACCTCTAAATTCAACCTGAAGCCTATGTGGGTTATGAATGCCTTATGAACCTGTCTTCTATGACAGTCCATCAGACCACTATGAGGTCTACCTGTGTCGATTCTAAGCTTCCTGGAGCAACCGGATGTGGTTAGATTGACCCAAAAGGAGTTTTGATGTACATAACCTTCAAAGGTGAAAATGACTGCATTCAACACTGTGTAGATCATAGATCAGTCAATTCTTAACTTAAAGACGTAAAACTCAGGATTCTGTAAGTGTTTATGTCAATCAAGACATGGGTGTACTTATAGCTTCCTGTGCCAACCGGAAGTGCCTTTAATGATGTCACAGTGGCAGTTTCCAAGGGTTAAAAAGGTCAGATCTTTTCAAAACTTCATATGTGTGACTAGGTAACCCTCATGAACTGTAAATCAGTCATTTCTCCCAACAGATGTCAAAGAAAAGCTCTCACACGCACACACAGCAAGGCTGGAGTGAAAAAGTGCGGTTCTCAAAGACACAGAGAGCAGGCAATGGCATAAACATAATCTCTAGGCCGTGCCGAGTTCAACGAGATATCCCGCTTGACCGTAGCTCGCTCGGTCTGAGCGCAGCGACCATTAGAAAAGTAGGCCCAAAATGAAGCCTGCCCCACAACGTCATTTGCTTTTGGGTGACAGTGAGAGAACCGTTAGGGTGAGAAGCACAATTCGACCTCAGGTATGTTCCTAAGGTCCTTCCGATCCGTGCAAGCCTAACGTTGACCGTGTGGCATTAACCCTTAATAGTTAAAAGAAGGTGTTTACTTCAAAGAGTTTGCATTGACTTCTCTCCCCATAGGAATACATTGCCTGCACCCCTAAATTCAACCTGAAGTCTATATGGGTTATGAATGCCGTATGAACCTGTCTTTGATAACAGTCCATCAGGCCAGTATGAGGTCTACCTGTGTTGATTCTAGGCTTCCTGGACCAACCGGAAGTGGTTAAAATCACCCTAATAGTGTTTTTCCATTACCTGCCTGCAGTTTGATAGACATAGTGCATTCAACCCTGTGTAAATCAGTCAATTCTTAACGTAAGGACTTAAAACTCAGGATTCTGTAAAAGCATAGCCCATTGAGGATATGTGTTGACTTATAGCTTCCTGTGCCAACCGGAAGTGCCTTAATTGGTGTCTCAGGGGCTGTTTCGAGGGGTTAAAAAGTCAGATCTGTCCAAAACTTCATATGTGTGATTAGGCAACCCCCATGAACTGTAAATCAGTCATTTTTCCCATAAAATTTCAAAGGAAAACTAAATCACACAGACACACAACTTGGAAGGAGGGACGTATTGGGGTTTGTAGAGACAGACAGTGCCTCCAATAGTTAGCTTTGTTCGAGCTAAAAAAGAACCGTCAGACCTAGAGTTCCGAAACTTTAGAATCCTGTTCTAGACCTCAGGTCGATAGTGCGTGGTGAGTTACGTGGCTCTAGACGGTTCTCGGACCGAGAAACAGCTTCGTACATTTGCAATGACTTCAATTCATTTTGACCATTACGAAAATGGCGACATTTAGAAATGTCTCAGAGACACAAGACTAGGTGCATTGCGACCATCTTGGCCCATATAGACAGACCCCAACGTTTCTGTCCGATAGCTCATTCAAGGACCCCGTAGCAAGTCATGGAAAAAAGTGGATTTTCAGCACCAATTAGGGTTTTGCTCGGACACCAAATGACCGATCGAGCCGAAACTTGGGATTCGGTGTCGCCTCAGCTAGGCCTACACGTAACATAAGAAATGGACCCGCAGCTAGAACATAACTATGTGCTTTATGGTTTTTTCATGGTTTGAACCAAAGCCAGTCAATTTCACATTCCTGCAGGATTTTTATAGCATGACAAATTCGTGATGGTACCTGCCCATTGAACCATATTGCAAATGCACAGTGACTTTGCAAAAGTGAGAAAACATAAACAAATGGACATGATGAAATCAACACAACGAGTGATGGAAAGGTACAACTCTCACTGCTCGGCCATGCTGTGTTCATCAGACCAGTCAATTTAGCATTTTTGAGCATGTCAAATTTCATATGGTAAATGCACATTGAAACATATTGCAAATGCACGTGCACTTACAATATGATACTATAGTGAAAAAACATCACCTAACGGAGATGATGAAATCAACACAACGAGTGATGGAAAGGTACAACTATCACTGCTCGGCCATCCTGTGTTCATCAGACCAGTCAATTTAGCATTTTTGAGCATGTCAAATTTCATATGGTAAATGCACATTGAAACATATTGCAAATGCACGTGCACTTACAATATGATACTATAGTGAAAAACATCACCTAACGGAGATGATGAAATCAACACAACGAGTGATAGAAAGGTACAACTCTCACTGCTCGGCCATCCTGTGTTCATCAGGCCAGTCAATTTTGCATTTTTGAGCATGTCAAATTTCATATGGTAAATGCACATTGAAACATATTGCAAATGCACGTGCACTTACAATATGATTCTATAGTGAAAAAACATCACCTAATGGACATGATGAAATCAACACAACGAGTGATGGAAATGTACAACTATCACTGCTCGGCCATCCTGTGTTCATCAGACCAGTCAATTTTGCATTTTTGAGCAAGGTCAAATTTCATATGGTAAATGCACATTGAAACATATTGCAAATGCATGTGCACTTGCAATATGATTCTATAGTGTAAAAACATCACCTAATGGACATGATGAAATCAACACAACGAGTGATGGAAATGTACAACTATCACTGCCCGGCCATCCTGTGTTCCCATAGCAAGCATTAATATCAGAATGACCGGTAAATGCATTTACAAGCATATTTTTTGGGGGGTTACCAGGTGCCTATTTTCAATCACCAGTTGCACAACATGCGTATCCATCAGAATATTTAAAACAGTCCATAAAGCACTCAGGACGGACCCCATAGATAGAGGGCCGTAGTAGGGTACTCCCATAGCGGGCATGGACAATAGGCGTCCCGGTAAATGCATTTACAACCATATTTTTATTTTTGGGTTACCAGTTGCACAACAATGCACGTGCATTTGCAATATGATTCTATAGTGAAAAAACATCACAAAATGGACATGATGAAGTCAATATAATGAGCGATGGAAAGGAGCAACTATCACTGTCAGGCCATCCCGAGTTCATCTGGCCAGTCAATTTTGCATTTCTGCAGGGTTTTTGAGCATGTCAAATTTCATATAGTAATTGTCCATTGAACCATATTGCAAATGCACGTGCACTTGCAATATGATTCTATAGTGAAAAAACATCACAAAATGGACATGATGAAGTCAACACAACGAGTGATGGAAAGGAACAACTATCACTGCCCGGCCATCCCGAGTTCATCAGGCCAGTCAATTTAGCATTTCTGCAGGATTTTTGAGCATGTCAAATTTCTTATGTCATTTGGCCCACAAAAAAATTCCTTATGCACAATTTTAAAAAATATATAAAAAAATATGATAATAAAATTGGACAAAATTATATTCATACAGTTCTTACACATGTGTAATTGACAAAAAAATTGAAAGAATTTCAAAAAACGGTCCAGAAAGCACTTTTTTAAGGGTGTGTGAAGTTTTTTACAAAATTTTGACATTTTTGACTTTTGACTTTTGACTTCCTATGAAATCATATTGAAATTGGACAAAACATAATCCTTATGCGCATGTAAAAAAAAAAAATTATGATAATAAAATTGGACAAAAGTATATTCATACAGTTCTTACACATGTGTAATTGACAAAAAATTGAAAGAATTTCGAAAAACGGTCCAGAAAGCACTTTTTTAAGGGGTGATAAGTTTTTGATAAATTCATTTTTTCAAAATTTTGCTTTTGGACGTTGACTTGGGTTACATTTCCAATATGAAAAACCCTGGTGGAGCGCATTCGCCCCCTGTTGAATTTTTAAAGTGTTAGAACTGGCAATTGCCATATGGCATTTGCAATACACTTTGCATGAATCAACGCCGAATTGGGTGGTATTGGCCAATGTGTATATGGTTTGTCCGATGCCAATGACTTGCCATTCATTTTTGTCCAATACAGGGGGGACTTCCCTTAAATATGTAAAACATGCATATTTAGTCAAAGTTTATGATGTGTATTCCTTGTTAGCTGACGTTATCTGCCGGAGCTAATTCATTTCTCCTGACATTTTAGTAGCATTTTTTGAACGATGTGTCATTGTAAACAGAGATTTATGGATATATATTGCAGATTATTGAAAAAAAAATGAATGTACTGTGTAACATGTTATATTACTGTCATCTGATGAAGATTTCAAAAGGTTAGTGAATTTTTTTTTTTTTTTTTAATCCTGCGTTTGTTGATTGCATATTTTTTCCTACTTGGCTATGCTAATGAGCTATGTCTGCGGTGGTGGTTTGACATAAATATGTGCTATGTTTTCGCCGTAAAACATTTTAGAAATCTGACTTGTTGCCTGGATTCACAACGAGTGTATCTTTAATTCAATACCCTGCATGTGTATTTTAATGAACGTTTGAGTTTTAACTAATACTATTAGCATTTAGCGTAGCATTTCCAGAGCTCTAGATGGGACGCCTGCGTGCCAGGTAGAAGCAAGAGGTTAATATCCATAATTTTACGATTATTTATTTGAATTACGTGCCTTCCAATTTCACTGGAAATTGTCGACAGGTGTCCCACTGACGGGATGCCTAGCCCTAAGACATACACTCCTCCTTTAGTGACAGGACAGTCTCGAACAGAGCTAGTCCAGTTTGTCTCTGTTGATTCTACGTTCGCCAATAGTACGGCGGGTAAGGGGGGTTTTGTCAGGGTGCCCACACGTCAACCTCTCTTACTTTGCCTTTTTCTTTTTCTGAATTTCGGCAATTAAGGGCATGGTCCAGGGTGAGCAGTATGTCCTGCACCTCCAACTCGTTGAAGTAGAAATCTTCATCAAAATCAAGGTTAGTGATCGCTGTTCTGATGTCCAGAACCTATTTTGGGTCATAGGATATGATGGGGAAACATTATGCTCAAAAATGTTACGATCAGTGGAAGAAGAAAAATATGGAGAATTGGTCATCCAGCCTGTAACACAACAGCTATCCATTGCAGCGCTTTTTTATTTATTTATTTTTTACAGTTGATTGTTAATCTATTATCGGTTGAGACTGAGAAGACAACTAACAAAGATGGAGCATTCTCAAGACCATATGAGAAGGTTATGGCATTATGAATTAAGGCAGTGTTTCTCAAACTCTGTCTTCGTTTGGATTGCTTGTGAACAGAGACTCAATCTGAAATGGTATGAATGATTCCTGTAAACACACTATGAATCTCACTGCCGATAGACTGCTGATAGGTACTTATCACAGCGGGAGGTCGTTCCTTCTCTTGCTAGAACAAATGTGGTACCTCCTGTGAGTCGACCCGGTAGCAACGATCCTGACACTTCTACTTGTAAAATCGCAATGCTCGACAGTGGCCAACAATTTGACATTGAGCTAATCAGAGAGCACAAACCCCTGCATCGGGAGCAGGGTTGGGGAGTAACGGATTACATGTAATGGAATAAAACAACTGTAACTGTAATCCGTTACATTACCAGCAAAAATATTTGTAACCGGATTACCAATACTTTTGAAAAGGTTGCTAATTACTTCTAAGATTACTTTCAAATTTAGAAGGGATGTTGGCAGAAAAAAAATATCCATGAAACAATTGCCTGTTTTCTTAATTACCTTTCATAATAACATCAGTAATTAACCGAGTGCTACTTTGATCTTCCCGCCTGAGCAACATACACGGTCACAAAAGAAAACGTATGGTGCACCAACGCAGTGCATATTTTGGATAGCATTTCAAAGAACAAATTGTGATCAAAGAAGAAAAGGGCAGGAATGCAAGCTGTTTGCCCATGGTAAAGCTGCTTTCGACATACAAAGACTTGACTTCAAACCTGAAGAAACACTTGGAGATAAGGATGATGATTGGCAGATGTGGCGTGCTAGCTAGTCTCTAGAGACAGACAGGTTGCCTTGACAATGTTACCAATGTTCCAGCTAACAGTACCAGTCAAAGGTTTGGACACACCTACTCATTCAATGGTTTGTCTTTATTTTTACTATTTTCTACATTGTAGAATAATAGTGAATACATCAAAACTATGACATAATACATATGGAATCATATAGTAACCAAAAACGTGTTCAACAAATCAAAATTGTTTGCGACTTAGAAATATAGCTAGCTTGCTACATTAAAAATAAAAACGTTTTGAAAGCTAGTTGCACTCTGTAACCCAACATAACAATATGCTCACTGTCAGGGTTGCTATGGTTTCAGAGTAACATGCTTCACAAATCAAATTAATTACTTAAAAATCATACAATTTGATTATCTGGATTTTTGTTTTAGATTCCGTCTCTCACAGTTGAAGTGTACCTATGATAAAAAATGACAGACCTTTACATGCTTTGTAAGTAGGAAAACCTGCAAAATCGGCAGTTTATCAAATACGTGTTCTCCCCACTGTATATATATCAATATATATACACATATGCATACATATACATACACATACCTATATAGATAGACCTACATACTTTTTTTAGAATATACCTTTACTATTCCCCACAAACCCTACCACCCTTCCCCCAATTGGAGTGAACTAATAAACAATAGCACTTAGGCTTCTACCTTCAGTTTATACATCCGATACACATTTTACAGACACAATATATTTTACAATAGTAATATTTGGTTTGTTTTTAGTCCTTCCTCTATTTCTGATGTCTATCCATCTATTTGTACATGTGCTATTTCACAGATTTTCTGAACCTATATGTTTTACATTGGTTATCTTGTTATTAGTCCCACCCTTCAGCCCCATTCAACCCCTGCCATCTATCTCTCAACACCATCCATTTTGGAACGGACTGCCGACCGCCGCTGGAAACTCCAGACTGCGGACCACCGCCGGAGACTCCAGACTGCCAACGGAGACTCCGGACTGCGGACCGCCGCCGGAGACTCCGGATTGTCGCCAGAGGCTCCACAATTCGACCTCAGGTACGTTCCTAAGGTCCTTCCGATCCGTGCAAGCCTAACGTTGACCGTGTGGCATTAACCCTTAATAGTTAAAAGAAGGTGTTTACTTCAAAGAGTTTGCATTGACTTCTCTCCCCATAGGAATACATTGCCTTTACCCCTAAATTCAACCTGAAGTCTATATGGGTTATGAATGCCGTATGAACCTGTCTTTGGTAACAGTCCATCACGCCAGTTTGAGGTCTACATGTGTTGATTCTAAGCTTCCTGGACCAACCGGAAGTGGTTAAAATCACCCTAAAAGTGTTTTTCCATTACCTGCCTGCAGTTTGATAGACAGTGCATTCAACCCTGTGTAAATCAGTCAATTCTTAACGTAAGGACTTAAAACTCAGGATTCCGTAAAAGCATAGCCCAGTGAGGATAGGTGTTGACTTATAGCTTCCTGTGCCAACCGGAAGTGCCTTAATTGGTGTCTCAGTGGCTGTTTCGAGGGGTTAAAAAAGTCAGATCTGTCCAAAACTTCATATGTGTGATTAGGCAACCCCCATGAACTGTAAATCAGTCATTTTTCCCTTAAAATTTCAAAGGAAAACTAAATCACACAGAAACACAACTTGGAAGGAGGGACGTATTGGGGTTTGTAGAGACAGACAGTGCCTCCAATAGTTAGCTTTGTTCGAGCTAAAAAGAACCGTCAGACCTAGAGTTCGAAACTTTAGAAACCTGTTCTAGACCTCGGGTCGATAGTGCATGGTGAGTTAGGTGGCTCTAGAAGGATCTCGGACCGAGAAATAGCCTCGTACATTTGCAATGACTTCAATTCATTTTGACCATTACGAAAATGGCGACATTTAGAAAAGTCTCAGAGACACAAGACTAGGTGCATTGAAACCGGCTCGGCCCATAGAGACGGATCCCAACGTTTCGGTCCGATAGCTCATTCAAGGACCCCATAGCAAGGCATGGAAAAAGTGGATTTTCAGCACCAATTAGGGTTTTACTCGGGCACCGAAGGACCTATCGAGCCGAAACTCGGGATTCGGGGTCGCCTCACATAGGCCTTCACATAATGTCCGACCTGGACCCGCAGCTAGAACGTAACTATGTGTTTTACGTTTTTATTATGTTTTAAACTAAAGGCGCTGTGAATTATGGACCTGCTCTGACATATATGATAGTTGGCTTCTAAATGAGTTGGAAAAAGTGGGTTTGGTGTCAATTGGTATCAGTTTGGTGTCAAAATGACATCTAATGGACTGATGGACACTGACTTGCTAGTTGACTTTTGTACATTTGCAATATGTTTAAACGGAGAGGGACCATCACCAAAATGGCATTCTGAAATCAACACAAAAAATGGCATCACCATAGTCTCCAGACTGTGCCGAGTTCAACGAGACGCCCCGCTTGACCGTAGCTCGCTCTGAGTGCAGTGACCTTGAAAAAAAGCAGAACGAAAATGAAGCCTGGCCCTCAATGTCATTTGCTTTTATATATGCCATTTAGCAGACGCTTTTATCCAAAGCAACTTACAGTCATGTGTGCATACATTCTACGTATGTGTGGTCCCGGGGATCGAACCCACTACCTGGCATTACAAGCGCCATGCTCTACCAACTGAGCTACAGAAGGACAGTGAGTGACAGTGAGAGAACCGTTAGGGTGAGAAGCACAATTCGACCTCAGGTACGTTCCTAAGGTCCTCCCGATCCGTGCAAGCCTAACCTTGACCCTGTGGCATTAACCCTTAACAGTTAAAAGAAGGTGTTTACATCAAAGAGTTTGCATTGACTTCTCTCCCCATAGGAATACATTGCCTGCACCTCTAAATTCAACCTGAAGCCTATGTGGGTTATGAATGCCTTATGAACCTGTCTTCTATGACAGTCCATCAGACCACTATGAGGTCTACCTGTGTCGATTCTAAGCTTCCTGGAGCAACCGGATGTGGTTAGATTGACCCAAAAGGAGTTTTGATGTACATAACCTTCAAAGGTGAAAATGACTGCATTCAACACTGTGTAGATCATAGATCAGTCAATTCTTAACTTAAAGACGTAAAACTCAGGATTCTGTAAGTGTTTATGTCAATCAAGACATGGGTGTACTTATAGCTTCCTGTGCCAACCGGAAGTGCCTTTAATGATGTCACAGTGGCAGTTTCCAAGGGTTAAAAAGGTCAGATCTTTTCAAAACTTCATATGTGTGACTAGGTAACCCTCATGAACTGTAAATCAGTCATTTCTCCCAACAGATGTCAAAGAAAAGCTCTCACACGCACACACAGCAAGGCTGGAGTGAAAAAGTGCGGTTCTCAAAGACACAGAGAGCAGGCAATGGCATAAACATAATCTCTAGGCCGTGCCGAGTTCAACGAGATATCCCGCTTGACCGTAGCTCGCTCGGTCTGAGCGCAGCGACCATTAGAAAAGTAGGCCCAAAATGAAGCCTGCCCCACAACGTCATTTGCTTTTGGGTGACAGTGAGAGAACCGTTAGGGTGAGAAGCACAATTCGACCTCAGGTATGTTCCTAAGGTCCTTCCGATCCGTGCAAGCCTAACGTTGACCGTGTGGCATTAACCCTTAATAGTTAAAAGAAGGTGTTTACTTCAAAGAGTTTGCATTGACTTCTCTCCCCATAGGAATACATTGCCTGCACCCCTAAATTCAACCTGAAGTCTATATGGGTTATGAATGCCGTATGAACCTGTCTTTGATAACAGTCCATCAGGCCAGTATGAGGTCTACCTGTGTTGATTCTAGGCTTCCTGGACCAACCGGAAGTGGTTAAAATCACCCTAATAGTGTTTTTCCATTACCTGCCTGCAGTTTGATAGACATAGTGCATTCAACCCTGTGTAAATCAGTCAATTCTTAACGTAAGGACTTAAAACTCAGGATTCTGTAAAAGCATAGCCCATTGAGGATATGTGTTGACTTATAGCTTCCTGTGCCAACCGGAAGTGCCTTAATTGGTGTCTCAGGGGCTGTTTCGAGGGGTTAAAAAAGTCAGATCTGTCCAAAACTTCATATGTGTGATTAGGCAACCCCCATGAACTGTAAATCAGTCATTTTTCCCATAAAATTTCAAAGGAAAACTAAATCACACAGACACACAACTTGGAAGGAGGGACGTATTGGGGTTTGTAGAGACAGACAGTGCCTCCAATAGTTAGCTTTGTTCGAGCTAAAAAAGAACCGTCAGACCTAGAGTTCCGAAACTTTAGAATCCTGTTCTAGACCTCAGGTCGATAGTGCGTGGTGAGTTACGTGGCTCTAGACGGTTCTCGGACCGAGAAACAGCTTCGTACATTTGCAATGACTTCAATTCATTTTGACCATTACGAAAATGGCGACATTTAGAAATGTCTCAGAGACACAAGACTAGGTGCATTGCGACCATCTTGGCCCATATAGACAGACCCCAACGTTTCTGTCCGATAGCTCATTCAAGGACCCCGTAGCAAGTCATGGAAAAAAGTGGATTTTCAGCACCAATTAGGGTTTTGCTCGGACACCAAATGACCGATCGAGCCGAAACTTGGGATTCGGTGTCGCCTCAGCTAGGCCTACACGTAACATAAGAAATGGACCCGCAGCTAGAACATAACTATGTGCTTTATGGTTTTTTCATGGTTTGAACCAAAGCCAGTCAATTTCACATTCCTGCAGGATTTTTATAGCATGACAAATTCGTGATGGTACCTGCCCATTGAACCATATTGCAAATGCACAGTGACTTTGCAAAAGTGAGAAAACATAAACAAATGGACATGATGAAATCAACACAACGAGTGATGGAAAGGTACAACTCTCACTGCTCGGCCATGCTGTGTTCATCAGACCAGTCAATTTAGCATTTTTGAGCATGTCAAATTTCATATGGTAAATGCACATTGAAACATATTGCAAATGCACGTGCACTTACAATATGATACTATAGTGAAAAAACATCACCTAACGGAGATGATGAAATCAACACAACGAGTGATGGAAAGGTACAACTATCACTGCTCGGCCATCCTGTGTTCATCAGACCAGTCAATTTAGCATTTTTGAGCATGTCAAATTTCATATGGTAAATGCACATTGAAACATATTGCAAATGCACGTGCACTTACAATATGATACTATAGTGAAAAAACATCACCTAACGGAGATGATGAAATCAACACAACGAGTGATAGAAAGGTACAACTCTCACTGCTCGGCCATCCTGTGTTCATCAGGCCAGTCAATTTTGCATTTTTGAGCATGTCAAATTTCATATGGTAAATGCACATTGAAACATATTGCAAATGCACGTGCACTTACAATATGATTCTATAGTGAAAAAACATCACCTAATGGACATGATGAAATCAACACAACGAGTGATGGAAATGTACAACTATCACTGCTCGGCCATCCTGTGTTCATCAGACCAGTCAATTTTGCATTTTTGAGCAAGGTCAAATTTCATATGGTAAATGCACATTGAAACATATTGCAAATGCATGTGCACTTGCAATATGATTCTATAGTGTAAAAACATCACCTAATGGACATGATGAAATCAACACAACGAGTGATGGAAATGTACAACTATCACTGCCCGGCCATCCTGTGTTCCCATAGCAAGCATTAATATCAGAATGACCGGTAAATGCATTTACAAGCATATTTTTTGGGGGGTTACCAGGTGCCTATTTTCAATCACCAGTTGCACAACATGCGTATCCATCAGAATATTTAAAACAGTCCATAAAGCACTCAGGACGGACCCCATAGATAGAGGGCCGTAGTAGGGTACTCCCATAGCGGGCATGGACAATAGGCGTCCCGGTAAATGCATTTACAACCATATTTTTATTTTTGGGTTACCAGTTGCACAACAATGCACGTGCATTTGCAATATGATTCTATAGTGAAAAAACATCACAAAATGGACATGATGAAGTCAATATAATGAGCGATGGAAAGGAGCAACTATCACTGTCAGGCCATCCCGAGTTCATCTGGCCAGTCAATTTTGCATTTCTGCAGGGTTTTTGAGCATGTCAAATTTCATATAGTAATTGTCCATTGAACCATATTGCAAATGCACGTGCACTTGCAATATGATTCTATAGTGAAAAAACATCACAAAATGGACATGATGAAGTCAACACAACGAGTGATGGAAAGGAACAACTATCACTGCCCGGCCATCCCGAGTTCATCAGGCCAGTCAATTTAGCATTTCTGCAGGATTTTTGAGCATGTCAAATTTCTTATGTCATTTGGCCCACAAAAAAATTCCTTATGCACAATTTTAAAAAATATATAAAAAAATATGATAATAAAATTGGACAAAATTATATTCATACAGTTCTTACACATGTGTAATTGACAAAAAAATTGAAAGAATTTCAAAAAACGGTCCAGAAAGCACTTTTTTAAGGGTGTGTGAAGTTTTTTACAAAATTTTGACATTTTTGACTTTTGACTTTTGACTTCCTATGAAATCATATTGAAATTGGACAAAACATATTCCTTATGCGCATGTAAAAAAAAAAATTATGATAATAAAATTGGACAAAAGTATATTCATACAGTTCTTACACATGTGTAATTGACAAAAAATTGAAAGAATTTCGAAAAACGGTCCAGAAAGCACTTTTTTAAGGGGTGATAAGTTTTTGATAAATTCATTTTTTCAAAATTTTGCTTTTGGACGTTGACTTGGGTTACATTTCCAATATGAAAAACCCTGGTGGAGCGCATTCGCCCCCTGTTGAATTTTTAAAGTGTTAGAACTGGCAATTGCCATATGGCATTTGCAATACACTTTGCATGAATCAACGCCGAATTGGGTGGTATTGGCCAATGTGTATATGGTTTGTCCGATGCCAATGACTTGCCATTCATTTTTGTCCAATACAGGGGGGACTTCCCTTAAATATGTAAAACATGCATATTTAGTCAAAGTTTATGATGTGTATTCCTTGTTAGCTGACGTTATCTGCCGGAGCTAATTCATTTCTCCTGACATTTTAGTAGCATTTTTTGAACGATGTGTCATTGTAAACAGAGATTTATGGATATATATTGCAGATTATTGAAAAAAAATGAATGTACTGTGTAACATGTTATATTACTGTCATCTGATGAAGATTTCAAAAGGTTAGTGAATTTTTTTTTATTTTTTATCCTGCGTTTGTTGATTGCATATTTTTTCCTACTTGGCTATGCTAATGAGCTATGTCTGCGGTGGTGGTTTGACATAAATATGTGCTATGTTTTCGCCGTAAAACATTTTAGAAATCTGACTTGTTGCCTGGATTCACAACGAGTGTATCTTTAATTCAATACCCTGCATGTGTATTTTAATGAACGTTTGAGTTTTAACTAATACTATTAGCATTTAGCGTAGCATTTCCAGAGCTCTAGATGGGACGCCTGCGTGCCAGGTAGAAGCAAGAGGTTAATATCCATAATTTTACGATTATTTATTTGAATTACGTGCCTTCCAATTTCACTGGAAATTGTCGACAGGTGTCCCACTGACGGGATGCCTAGCCCTAAGACATACACTCCTCCTTTAGTGACAGGACAGTCTCGAACAGAGCTAGTCCAGTTTGTCTCTGTTGATTCTACGTTCGCCAATAGTACGGCGGGTAAGGGGGGTTTTGTCAGGGTGCCCACACGTCAACCTCTCTTACTTTGCCTTTTTCTTTTTTCTGAATTTCGGCAATTAAGGGCATGGTCCAGGGTGAGCAGTATGTCCTGCACCTCCAACTCGTTGAAGTAGAAATCTTCATCAAAATCAAGGTTAGTGATCGCTGTTCTGATGTCCAGAACCTATTTTGGGTCATAGGATATGATGGGGAAACATTATGCTCAAAAAATGTTACGATCAGTGGAAGAAGAAAAATATGGAGAATTGGTCATCCAGCCTGTAACACAACAGCTATCCATTGCAGCGCTTTTTATTTATTTATTTTTTACAGTTGATTGTTAATCTATTATCGGTTGAGACTGAGAAGACAACTAACAAAGATGGAGCATTCTCAAGACCATATGAGAAGGTTATGGCATTATGAATTAAGGCAGTGTTTCTCAAACTCTGTCTTCGTTTGGATTGCTTGTGAACAGAGACTCAATCTGAAATGGTATGAATGATTCCTGTAAACACACTATGAATCTCACTGCCGATAGACTGCTGATAGGTACTTATCACAGCGGGAGGTCGTTCCTTCTCTTGCTAGAACAAATGTGGTACCTCCTGTGAGTCGACCCGGTAGCAACGATCCTGACACTTCTACTTGTAAAATCGCAATGCTCGACAGTGGCCAACAATTTGACATTGAGCTAATCAGAGAGCACAAACCCCTGCATCGGGAGCAGGGTTGGGGAGTAACGGATTACATGTAATGGAATAAAACAACTGTAACTGTAATCCGTTACATTACCAGCAAAAATATTTGTAACCGGATTACCAATACTTTTGAAAAGGTTGCTAATTACTTCTAAGATTACTTTCAAATTTAGAAGGGATGTTGGCAGAAAAAAAATATCCATGAAACAATTGCCTGTTTTCTTAATTACCTTTCATAATAACATCAGTAATTAACCGAGTGCTACTTTGATCTTCCCGCCTGAGCAACATACACGGTCACAAAAGAAAACGTATGGTGCACCAACGCAGTGCATATTTTGGATAGCATTTCAAAGAACAAATTGTGATCAAAGAAGAAAAGGGCAGGAATGCAAGCTGTTTGCCCATGGTAAAGCTGCTTTCGACATACAAAGACTTGACTTCAAACCTGAAGAAACACTTGGAGATAAGGATGATGATTGGCAGATGTGGCGTGCTAGCTAGTCTCTAGAGACAGACAGGTTGCCTTGACAATGTTACCAATGTTCCAGCTAACAGTACCAGTCAAAGGTTTGGACACACCTACTCATTCAATGGTTTGTCTTTATTTTTACTATTTTCTACATTGTAGAATAATAGTGAATACATCAAAACTATGACATAATACATATGGAATCATATAGTAACCAAAAACGTGTTCAACAAATCAAAATCGTTTGCGACTTAGAAATATAGCTAGCTTGCTACATTAAAAATAAAAACGTTTTGAAAGCTAGTTGCACTCTGTAACCCAACATAACAATATGCTCACTGTCAGGGTTGCTATGGTTTCAGAGTAACATGCTTCACAAATCAAATTAATTACTTAAAAATCATACAATTTGATTATCTGGATTTTTGTTTTAGATTCCGTCTCTCACAGTTGAAGTGTACCTATGATAAAAAATGACAGACCTTTACATGCTTTGTAAGTAGGAAAACCTGCAAAATCGGCAGTTTATCAAATACGTGTTCTCCCCACTGTATATATATCAATATATATACACATATGCATACATATACATACACATACCTATATAGATAGACCTACATACTTTTTTTAGAATATACCTTTACTATTCCCCACAAACCCTACCACCCTTCCCCCAATTGGAGTGAACTAATAAACAATAGCACTTAGGCTTCTACCTTCAGTTTATACATCCGATACACATTTTACAGACACAATATATTTTACAATAGTAATATTTGGTTTGTTTTTAGTCCTTCCTCTATTTCTGATGTCTATCCATCTATTTGTACATGTGCTATTTCACAGATTTTCTGAACCTATATGTTTTACATTGGTTATCTTGTTATTAGTCCCACCCTTCAGCCCCATTCAACCCCTGCCATCTATCTCTCAACACCATCCATTTTGGAACGGACTGCCGACCGCCGCTGGAAACTCCAGACTGCGGACCACCGCCGGAGACTCCAGACTGCCAACGGAGACTCCGGACTGCGGACCGCCGCCGGAGACTCCGGATTGTCGCCAGAGGCTCCACAATTCGACCTCAGGTACGTTCCTAAGGTCCTTCCGATCCGTGCAAGCCTAACGTTGACCGTGTGGCATTAACCCTTAATAGTTAAAAGAAGGTGTTTACTTCAAAGAGTTTGCATTGACTTCTCTCCCCATAGGAATACATTGCCTTTACCCCTAAATTCAACCTGAAGTCTATATGGGTTATGAATGCCGTATGAACCTGTCTTTGGTAACAGTCCATCACGCCAGTTTGAGGTCTACATGTGTTGATTCTAAGCTTCCTGGACCAACCGGAAGTGGTTAAAATCACCCTAAAAGTGTTTTTCCATTACCTGCCTGCAGTTTGATAGACAGTGCATTCAACCCTGTGTAAATCAGTCAATTCTTAACGTAAGGACTTAAAACTCAGGATTCCGTAAAAGCATAGCCCAGTGAGGATAGGTGTTGACTTATAGCTTCCTGTGCCAACCGGAAGTGCCTTAATTGGTGTCTCAGTGGCTGTTTCGAGGGGTTAAAAAAGTCAGATCTGTCCAAAACTTCATATGTGTGATTAGGCAACCCCCATGAACTGTAAATCAGTCATTTTTCCCTTAAAATTTCAAAGGAAAACTAAATCACACAGAAACACAACTTGGAAGGAGGGACGTATTGGGGTTTGTAGAGACAGACAGTGCCTCCAATAGTTAGCTTTGTTCGAGCTAAAAAAGAACCGTCAGACCTAGAGTTCCGAAACTTTAGAAACCTGTTCTAGACCTCGGGTCGATAGTGCATGGTGAGTTAGGTGGCTCTAGAAGGATCTCGGACCGAGAAATAGCCTCGTACATTTGCAATGACTTCAATTCATTTTGACCATTACGAAAATGGCGACATTTAGAAAAGTCTCAGAGACACAAGACTAGGTGCATTGAAACCGGCTCGGCCCATAGAGACGGATCCCAACGTTTCGGTCCGATAGCTCATTCAAGGACCCCATAGCAAGGCATGGAAAAAAGTGGATTTTCAGCACCAATTAGGGTTTTACTCGGGCACCGAAGGACCTATCGAGCCGAAACTCGGGATTCGGGGTCGCCTCACATAGGCCTTCACATAATGTCCGACCTGGACCCGCAGCTAGAACGTAACTATGTGTTTTACGTTTTTATTATGTTTTAAACTAAAGGCGCTGTGAATTATGGACCTGCTCTGACATATATGATAGTTGGCTTCTAAATGAGTTGGAAAAAGTGGGTTTGGTGTCAATTGGTATCAGTTTGGTGTCTAATGGACTGATGGACACTGACTTGCTAGTTGACTTTTGTACATTTGCAATATGTTTAAACGGAGAGGGACCATCACCAAAATGGCATTCTGAAATCAACACAAAAAATGGCATCACCATAGTCTCCAGACTGTGCCGAGTTCAACGAGACGCCCCGCTTGACCGTAGCTCGCTCTGAGTGCAGTGACCTTGAAAAAAAGCAGAACGAAAATGAAGCCTGGCCCTCAATGTCATTTGCTTTTATATATGCCATTTAGCAGACGCTTTTATCCAAAGCAACTTACAGTCATGTGTGCATACATTCTACGTATGTGTGGTCCCGGGGATCGAACCCACTACCTGGCATTACAAGCGCCATGCTCTACCAACTGAGCTACAGAAGGACAGTGAGTGACAGTGAGAGAACCGTTAGGGTGAGAAGCACAATTCGACCTCAGGTACGTTCCTAAGGTCCTCCCGATCCGTGCAAGCCTAACCTTGACCCTGTGGCATTAACCCTTAACAGTTAAAAGAAGGTGTTTACATCAAAGAGTTTGCATTGACTTCTCTCCCCATAGGAATACATTGCCTGCACCTCTAAATTCAACCTGAAGCCTATGTGGGTTATGAATGCCTTATGAACCTGTCTTCTATGACAGTCCATCAGACCACTATGAGGTCTACCTGTGTCGATTCTAAGCTTCCTGGAGCAACCGGATGTGGTTAGATTGACCCAAAAGGAGTTTTGATGTACATAACCTTCAAAGGTGAAAATGACTGCATTCAACACTGTGTAGATCATAGATCAGTCAATTCTTAACTTAAAGACGTAAAACTCAGGATTCTGTAAGTGTTTATGTCAATCAAGACATGGGTGTACTTATAGCTTCCTGTGCCAACCGGAAGTGCCTTTAATGATGTCACAGTGGCAGTTTCCAAGGGTTAAAAAGGTCAGATCTTTTCAAAACTTCATATGTGTGACTAGGTAACCCTCATGAACTGTAAATCAGTCATTTCTCCCAACAGATGTCAAAGAAAAGCTCTCACACGCACACACAGCAAGGCTGGAGTGAAAAAGTGCGGTTCTCAAAGACACAGAGAGCAGGCAATGGCATAAACATAATCTCTAGGCCGTGCCGAGTTCAACGAGATATCCCGCTTGACCGTAGCTCGCTCGGTCTGAGCGCAGCGACCATTAGAAAAGTAGGCCCAAAATGAAGCCTGCCCCACAACGTCATTTGCTTTTGGGTGACAGTGAGAGAACCGTTAGGGTGAGAAGCACAATTCGACCTCAGGTATGTTCCTAAGGTCCTTCCGATCCGTGCAAGCCTAACGTTGACCGTGTGGCATTAACCCTTAATAGTTAAAAGAAGGTGTTTACTTCAAAGAGTTTGCATTGACTTCTCTCCCCATAGGAATACATTGCCTGCACCCCTAAATTCAACCTGAAGTCTATATGGGTTATGAATGCCGTATGAACCTGTCTTTGATAACAGTCCATCAGGCCAGTATGAGGTCTACCTGTGTTGATTCTAGGCTTCCTGGACCAACCGGAAGTGGTTAAAATCACCCTAATAGTGTTTTTCCATTACCTGCCTGCAGTTTGATAGACATAGTGCATTCAACCCTGTGTAAATCAGTCAATTCTTAACGTAAGGACTTAAAACTCAGGATTCTGTAAAAGCATAGCCCATTGAGGATATGTGTTGACTTATAGCTTCCTGTGCCAACCGGAAGTGCCTTAATTGGTGTCTCAGGGGCTGTTTCGAGGGGTTAAAAAGTCAGATCTGTCCAAAACTTCATATGTGTGATTAGGCAACCCCCATGAACTGTAAATCAGTCATTTTTCCCATAAAATTTCAAAGGAAAACTAAATCACACAGACACACAACTTGGAAGGAGGGACGTATTGGGGTTTGTAGAGACAGACAGTGCCTCCAATAGTTAGCTTTGTTCGAGCTAAAAAAGAACCGTCAGACCTAGAGTTCGAAACTTTAGAATCCTGTTCTAGACCTCAGGTCGATAGTGCGTGGTGAGTTACGTGGCTCTAGACGGTTCTCGGACCGAGAAACAGCTTCGTACATTTGCAATGACTTCAATTCATTTTGACCATTACGAAAATGGCGACATTTAGAAATGTCTCAGAGACACAAGACTAGGTGCATTGCGACCATCTTGGCCCATATAGACAGACCCCAACGTTTCTGTCCGATAGCTCATTCAAGGACCCCGTAGCAAGTCATGGAAAAAGTGGATTTTCAGCACCAATTAGGGTTTTGCTCGGACACCAAATGACCGATCGAGCCGAAACTTGGGATTCGGTGTCGCCTCAGCTAGGCCTACACGTAACATAAGAAATGGACCCGCAGCTAGAACATAACTATGTGCTTTATGGTTTTTTTCATGGTTTGAACCAAAGCCAGTCAATTTCACATTCCTGCAGGATTTTTATAGCATGACAAATTCGTGATGGTACCTGCCCATTGAACCATATTGCAAATGCACAGTGACTTTGCAAAAGTGAGAAAACATAAACAAATGGACATGATGAAATCAACACAACGAGTGATGGAAAGGTACAACTCTCACTGCTCGGCCATGCTGTGTTCATCAGACCAGTCAATTTAGCATTTTTGAGCATGTCAAATTTCATATGGTAAATGCACATTGAAACATATTGCAAATGCACGTGCACTTACAATATGATACTATAGTGAAAAAACATCACCTAACGGAGATGATGAAATCAACACAACGAGTGATGGAAAGGTACAACTATCACTGCTCGGCCATCCTGTGTTCATCAGACCAGTCAATTTAGCATTTTTGAGCATGTCAAATTTCATATGGTAAATGCACATTGAAACATATTGCAAATGCACGTGCACTTACAATATGATACTATAGTGAAAAAACATCACCTAACGGAGATGATGAAATCAACACAACGAGTGATAGAAAGGTACAACTCTCACTGCTCGGCCATCCTGTGTTCATCAGGCCAGTCAATTTTGCATTTTTGAGCATGTCAAATTTCATATGGTAAATGCACATTGAAACATATTGCAAATGCACGTGCACTTACAATATGATTCTATAGTGAAAAAACATCACCTAATGGACATGATGAAATCAACACAACGAGTGATGGAAATGTACAACTATCACTGCTCGGCCATCCTGTGTTCATCAGACCAGTCAATTTTGCATTTTTGAGCAAGGTCAAATTTCATATGGTAAATGCACATTGAAACATATTGCAAATGCATGTGCACTTGCAATATGATTCTATAGTGTAAAAACATCACCTAATGGACATGATGAAATCAACACAACGAGTGATGGAAATGTACATGGACAATAGGCGTCCCGGTAAATGCATTTACAACCATATTTTTATTTTTGGGTTACCAGTTGCACAACAATGCACGTGCATTTGCAATATGATTCTATAGTGAAAAAACATCACAAAATGGACATGATGAAGTCAATATAATGAGCGATGGAAAGGAGCAACTATCACTGTCAGGCCATCCCGAGTTCATCTGGCCAGTCAATTTTGCATTTCTGCAGGGTTTTTGAGCATGTCAAATTTCATATAGTAATTGTCCATTGAACCATATTGCAAATGCACGTGCACTTGCAATATGATTCTATAGTGAAAAAACATCACAAAATGGACATGATGAAGTCAACACAACGAGTGATGGAAAGGAACAACTATCACTGCCCGGCCATCCCGAGTTCATCAGGCCAGTCAATTTAGCATTTCTGCAGGATTTTTGAGCATGTCAAATTTCTTATGTCATTTGGCCCACAAAAAAATTCCTTATGCACAATTTTAAAAAATATATAAAAAAATATGATAATAAAATTGGACAAAATTATATTCATACAGTTCTTACACATGTGTAATTGACAAAAAAATTGAAAGAATTTCAAAAAACGGTCCAGAAAGCACTTTTTTTAAGGGTGTGTGAAGTTTTTTACAAAATTTTGACATTTTTGACTTTTGACTTTTGACTTCCTATGAAATCATATTGAAATTGGACAAAACATAATCCTTATGCGCATGTAAAAAAAAAAAATTATGATAATAAAATTGGACAAAAGTATATTCATACAGTTCTTACACATGTGTAATTGACAAAAAATCGAAAGAATTTCGAAAAACGGTCCAGAAAGCACTTTTTTAAGGGGTGATAAGTTTTTGATAAATTCATTTTTTCAAAATTTTGCTTTTGGACGTTGACTTGGGTTACATTTCCAATATGAAAAACCCTGGTGGAGCGCATTCGCCCCCTGTTGAATTTTTAAAGTGTTAGAACTGGCAATTGCCATATGGCATTTGCAATACACTTTGCATGAATCAACGCCGAATTGGGTGGTATTGGCCAATGTGTATATGGTTTGTCCGATGCCAATGACTTGCCATTCATTTTTGTCCAATACAGGGGGGACTTCCCTTAAATATGTAAAACATGCATATTTAGTCAAAGTTTATGATGTGTATTCCTTGTTAGCTGACGTTATCTGCCGGAGCTAATTCATTTCTCCTGACATTTTAGTAGCATTTTTTGAACGATGTGTCATTGTAAACAGAGATTTATGGATATATATTGCAGATTATTGAAAAAAAAATGAATGTACTGTGTAACATGTTATATTACTGTCATCTGATGAAGATTTCAAAAGGTTAGTGAATTTTTTTTTTTTTAATCCTGCGTTTGTTGATTGCATATTTTTTCCTACTTGGCTATGCTAATGAGCTATGTCTGCGGTGGTGGTTTGACATAAATATGTGCTATGTTTTCGCCGTAAAACATTTTAGAAATCTGACTTGTTGCCTGGATTCACAACGAGTGTATCTTTAATTCAATACCCTGCATGTGTATTTTAATGAACGTTTGAGTTTTAACTAATACTATTAGCATTTAGCGTAGCATTTCCAGAGCTCTAGATGGGACGCCTGCGTGCCAGGTAGAAGCAAGAGGTTAATATCCATAATTTTACGATTATTTATTTGAATTACGTGCCTTCCAATTTCACTGGAAATTGTCGACAGGTGTCCCACTGACGGGATGCCTAGCCCTAAGACATACACTCCTCCTTTAGTGACAGGACAGTCTCGAACAGAGCTAGTCCAGTTTGTCTCTGTTGATTCTACGTTCGCCAATAGTACGGCGGGTAAGGGGGGTTTTGTCAGGGTGCCCACACGTCAACCTCTCTTACTTTGCCTTTTTCTTTTTTCTGAATTTCGGCAATTAAGGGCATGGTCCAGGGTGAGCAGTATGTCCTGCACCTCCAACTCGTTGAAGTAGAAATCTTCATCAAAATCAAGGTTAGTGATCGCTGTTCTGATGTCCAGAACCTATTTTGGGTCATAGGATATGATGGGGAAACATTATGCTCAAAAAATGTTACGATCAGTGGAAGAAGAAAAATATGGAGAATTGGTCATCCAGCCTGTAACACAACAGCTATCCATTGCAGCGCTTTTTTATTTATTTATTTTTTACAGTTGATTGTTAATCTATTATCGGTTGAGACTGAGAAGACAACTAACAAAGATGGAGCATTCTCAAGACCATATGAGAAGGTTATGGCATTATGAATTAAGGCAGTGTTTCTCAAACTCTGTCTTCGTTTGGATTGCTTGTGAACAGAGACTCAATCTGAAATGGTATGAATGATTCCTGTAAACACACTATGAATCTCACTGCCGATAGACTGCTGATAGGTACTTATCACAGCGGGAGGTCGTTCCTTCTCTTGCTAGAACAAATGTGGTACCTCCTGTGAGTCGACCCGGTAGCAACGATCCTGACACTTCTACTTGTAAAATCGCAATGCTCGACAGTGGCCAACAATTTGACATTGAGCTAATCAGAGAGCACAAACCCCTGCATCGGGAGCAGGGTTGGGGAGTAACGGATTACATGTAATGGAATAAAACAACTGTAACTGTAATCCGTTACATTACCAGCAAAAATATTTGTAACCGGATTACCAATACTTTTGAAAAGGTTGCTAATTACTTCTAAGATTACTTTCAAATTTAGAAGGGATGTTGGCAGAAAAAAAATATCCATGAAACAATTGCCTGTTTTCTTAATTACCTTTCATAATAACATCAGTAATTAACCGAGTGCTACTTTGATCTTCCCGCCTGAGCAACATACACGGTCACAAAAGAAAACGTATGGTGCACCAACGCAGTGCATATTTTGGATAGCATTTCAAAGAACAAATTGTGATCAAAGAAGAAAAGGGCAGGAATGCAAGCTGTTTGCCCATGGTAAAGCTGCTTTCGACATACAAAGACTTGACTTCAAACCTGAAGAAACACTTGGAGATAAGGATGATGATTGGCAGATGTGGCGTGCTAGCTAGTCTCTAGAGACAGACAGGTTGCCTTGACAATGTTACCAATGTTCCAGCTAACAGTACCAGTCAAAGGTTTGGACACACCTACTCATTCAATGGTTTGTCTTTATTTTTACTATTTTCTACATTGTAGAATAATAGTGAATACATCAAAACTATGACATAATACATATGGAATCATATAGTAACCAAAAACGTGTTCAACAAATCAAAATCGTTTGCGACTTAGAAATATAGCTAGCTTGCTACATTAAAAATAAAAACGTTTTGAAAGCTAGTTGCACTCTGTAACCCAACATAACAATATGCTCACTGTCAGGGTTGCTATGGTTTCAGAGTAACATGCTTCACAAATCAAATTAATTACTTAAAAATCATACAATTTGATTATCTGGATTTTTGTTTTAGATTCCGTCTCTCACAGTTGAAGTGTACCTATGATAAAAAATGACAGACCTTTACATGCTTTGTAAGTAGGAAAACCTGCAAAATCGGCAGTTTATCAAATACGTGTTCTCCCCACTGTATATATATCAATATATATACACATATGCATACATATACATACACATACCTATATAGATAGACCTACATACTTTTTTTAGAATATACCTTTACTATTCCCCACAAACCCTACCACCCTTCCCCCAATTGGAGTGAACTAATAAACAATAGCACTTAGGCTTCTACCTTCAGTTTATACATCTGATACACATTTTACAGACACAATATATTTTACAATAGTAATATTTGGTTTGTTTTTAGTCCTTCCTCTATTTCTGATGTCTATCCATCTATTTGTACATGTGCTATTTCACAGATTTTCTGAACCTATATGTTTTACATTGGTTATCTTGTTATTAGTCCCACCCTTCAGCCCCATTCAACCCCTGCCATCTATCTCTCAACACCATCCATTTTGGAACGGACTGCCGACCGCCGCTGGAAACTCCAGACTGCGGACCACCGCCGGAGACTCCAGACTGCCAACGGAGACTCCGGACTGCGGACCGCCGCCGGAGACTCCGGATTGTCGCCAGAGGCTCCAGACTGTGGATGGTCTCAGGAGGTTTCGGACTGGGAAACGTCGCCGGAAGCTCCGGACTGGGAAACATCGCCGGAAGCTCTGGACTGTGGAGGCGCACTGGAGGCCTGATGCGTGGGACCGGTACAGGTGGCGCCGGGCTGATGACATGCACCTCAGGGCGAGTGCGGGGAGGAGGCACAGGACGTACTGGACTGTGGAGGCGCACTGGAGACAGAGTACGTATGGCCAGTACAGGATATACTGGGCCGTGGCGGCGCATTGGAGGTCTGGAGTGTAAAGCTGGCACAACGCGTCCTGGCTGGATGCTCATTATAGCCCGGCAAGTGCGGGGCGTTGGCACAGAACACACTGGGCTGTGAAGGCACACTGGTGACACAGTGCGTAGTGCCGGCACAGGATATCCTGGACCGAGGAGGCGTACTGGAGACCAGGAGCGCTGAGCCGGCACAACCCATCCTGGTTGGGTGCTCACTTACGCATGGCAAGTGCGAGGAGCTGGCACAGAACATACCGGGCTGTGGATGCGCACTGGGAGACACATGGTGTATATCCGCAAAACACTGGTCCCACGCTCCTCACGGCGACTGTCTTGCTCCACCAAACCATCCACTCTACCTCATCACTCCCCTCAACCATTTCACAATACTCCTCACTCAGTCTATCCCAATAGTTCGTTTTCGCTCTCAAACTCTCCCCTCAGCTTCGGCAACCAACCCGTGTGCCCCCGCCCCAAAAATTTGGGGGGCTGCCTCTCGGGCTTCCTTCTTGGTCGTGAACTTCGGAGTCGCCGTTGGTCCTTCTGCGCTGCCTCCGCATGCTTTCATGACAGGGTCCCTGCCATAACCTCCTCTCATGTCCATGATGTCCTCCACTCACTTTTCTCCCATGCCCAGGATCCCTGCTCCTCCTGGCCACGCTGCTTGGTCCTTTGGTGGTGGGATCTTCTGTTACGTCCGTTGTTAGAAGGAGACCAAGGTGCAGCTTGGTAGGCGTACATTATATTTTTATTTTAAATGACACCAAAAAACAACAAAATGCAAAAGGAACGTAAAGCTAAATGCAGTGCAGGAAGCAACTACACACAAAGAAGATCCCACAACTGAAGGTGGGAAAAAGGGCTGCCTAAGTATGATCCCCAATCAGAGACAATGATAGACAGCTGCCTCTGATTGGGAACCATACCCGGCCAACAAAGAAATAGACAAACTAGAATGCCCACCCAAATCACACCCTGACCTAACCAAATAGAAAAATAAAAAGGCTCTCTAAGGTCAGGGCATGACAATTTTGGAGATTATTTCCTTTTCAAACAACCAAAAGTGAGCAGTTGTAATCTGAATAAAAGGATCAGATTAGGTTACCGATTACAATTTTAGACAGGTAATTAGTAACGGATTACATTTAAAAAGTAACCTACCAAACCCTCAGTGGGAGCCAACAGAAGTGTCAACAAAAGGGATAATAAACCACACTAAATACACTAAAGGACACTAAACAACACACAACAACACAACACTAAATACTTTCTACAACTCATTATAATTCAATCACAATGGATTCGTTTCCATTAAAAAACTGCTTGTGTTAGCTGCTGAGTTAGTGCAATGTCATTGGCTAGGTAGCTAGCTATGTTGTACTAGCTAGCGAATATACTAATGTTCACTAGCTAGCTAAACATTTGTCTACGGGCTGGCACTGTTGGTAGTGGATTATGCAGAGTGAATTAAACACTGTATTTGTCATCTTGCTAGGTAGTTATCGAGCTGTGGCCATCTCGCTAGTATCAACAAGGGCTTTCTACAAAATAGCAACATTAGCACAGCTACTGTAGCCAACTTGATAATATTGGCATCTAGACCATGAATTAAGCAACACACACAGACATGCATTGCGAAACAACGCTACTGGCACCTTCTGGATAGAGTATTTTAACAAGGCCGAGTAGCTGACTACTTCAAGGTTTTTCTGTGTGAACACAATAAATATTGACTGCTGACACTCTGTACGGAGGTCATAAGTGCTGTCGGCAGGCAAACATTTGACAATCCTACCACTGTGTCTGAGCTATATGGATTTATATCCTACGCCAACCCCTCCATTATAGTTCAGAAAGCTATCATTATCAGACACATTTAATGTCTGGTAGCCTATACCACATGCCCTAGGATGGAGAAATACATTTCTACAGATCACATAATTTACTTAATTTCCGGTGACTATGACAAATGAATCGGCCACATTGTGAAAAAAAATATTTAAATATCTTAAATGCCTAATTATGTCTGTACCCTCCTTCACTCCCCCCCAAGTCTGAACCGAGTGCACACCCAGACACAAATGCTAGATGCACAATTGGTGCTGTGTGCAAGAACTGAGCATTCTGCTCTTTGGTACTTTTTTGATGGGGTCAGAAGGAAACCAGGCCACCAGCAGTTTGTTTCCCGACCAAATTGACATAACAAGCGAAGTGGTAGCAAATTACATTTCTCGAAATACGGAAAAACAATATTACACCGAGTCCTTGAATTAGCCTCAAGAGCATCTGGAAATAAAAGGCACTCTAAGTCGCAAACGATTGAATCAATGGACCAATGTTTTTTCTAAAGAAAGCGAAGACAGCCACTCCAAATTGAAGATCTTAAGGACAGCTGAAAATGGGATGAGTGACCTTGCAGGTGTACTCCATTTTCTTGCAGGTGTACTCTATCTCAAGTGTAGATAGAGTTCTACTGTCATTGACTTAAACTGTGTACAACATATGTGCACGGAAACAGACCGACTGAAGTCAATTTTCACTGGGGAAATTGTAAAAGTATTTCACTGCAATAGCCTGCGAGGTATGAGGGGAATGAACACACATGGACACATACACAAGTGAGGGAACATGCACACAGACACACACACAAACAACTCCAAGGTAATAGATCAATACAGTACAAGGCGATTAAACTGTAAGTAGTTTACCCTTAATAAGCTTTTATCAAACATGCAGGCTGTTAGACATGCAAATGGAGTTAGGTTAAAGGGTTAAGGTTAGGGGAAGGGTTAGCTAGCCTGCTAAGTAGCTGCAAAGTTGCTAATAAGCTAAAGTTGTCCGTAATGAGAGAAAATCATTTGTGTTGCTAGACATTCGCGTTATAAGCCCAACCAACCGTCCTCCTATTGTTTCTGTCTTAGGTAACCTACTGTCTTTATCTGTGATTGAAATTAACTGTATAGAAAATTGTGTAATGCACACAAAAAAAATCACATCTTTGTGTGCCTGTCACAAAGTTCCAATAAGCAACTTGTGTCTATTTCACAATAATCTGTGATACTGGTTTGCTAATTACTATATTGGATTTCCAAGAGTCCTTGATCCACTCAATAAGAATAAATGAATGGCCACCATTAATTCACAAGGAAAGATGGATTACACATTAAAGTGGCATAAGACATCAAAGGGCTGTTGTAAGCATGGGGCATTACCTTTTTGTGACACTCAAAAAGGTGTCATGAGGAAACTATGAAAGGTCAACATATGATAAGAGTACCTTTTATCGTTCCAATATTTTATCGGATTTGAGGATCAATATTAATTAAATTAATGTAAACTTCTGTGTCCGTACATATCAGTTGTCTCAAAGAAGTGCTGATCTGGGATCAGCTTGCCCCGTCCATGTAACCTTATTCACTGTAATCTAAAAGCCAAAACTGATCTTTAAACTACTCCTACTCTAAGACGCTTGATACATACCGCCTATGGATACATCCATTATTGTATGTCAGAAGACAAATTATGTTGAATTAAACACTGAAAGCAGACCTAGCAGGACACCATGTGGTGGGTTTTGTCTTAGTATGCTTCTCATGTTGTTCAACAGCTCATCTCACTGAACCAGGAGAAAGTTAAAGAGCAATTCCACCACTTTCCAACCTCATATTCATAATCTCCAGATAATAAGAAAGGTCCTAACAAATGCCTCTCTGTAACCACCTTTCATCCAGTTTTTAAATGCGAAGGAAGTCATACCGTAAGAGAGGGTATTTTCTTGCTCCCCACATCACTTTGAATTTCATAGTGTTTGAAAATCACGGTTTTAAACTTTGTAGAACTTTGTAACTTTATGCAATTTTTCTATAAAAAATATATATATTTTTTTTACATACGTTGACACGGGTATGGTGCTGGAGATAATGAAAATGAGGTTGAAAAGTGATGGAGTTGCCCTTTAACAGCAGAAAGATTTTTATTAGAAAGTCAACTCCGTTCAGGAGCTAAATGAGAGTAAGTTACTGATGTTAATTTGTAAGAATTTGACACAATGTCATGCACACGCACAGATTAGTCAGACTGACTTTGCAATCTCGTCAAATTAAACTCTTGGATTCAAAATAATATATTATTTATTCCATTTAAATATCGTTTTATATTACACAGTTCCATGTTAAATGATACAAACACTCTGTGCTATGAATATCCTTTCCAAGAATTACCAGAAACTCCATGCTAAAACTTTTCTACACCGGGGAATAAGTTGAATTTGACATTTTACACTCCTTCTATTCCCTTTTTGGTAAATCCATTTGTTATCAATTAACAGAATTTACCAGACAAAATGTCATTTAAAAAATACATAAAATAACAATAATGTTGTCCTACTTTTCTCGGAAAATAGTCAATTGCACAAGTGAATGCATTCAACCGAAATATGTCTTCCACAGGGGATGCCTTAATCGACGTCATCGGCGCCCGGGAAGCAGTTATTGTTGGGGGTTAACTACCTTGCTCAAGGGCAATGAACACTTGTTCATTGGTCAATTCAAGGCTGGGTAGTAGGGCAAAAACATTATCTTGGGGTGGCCCTTCCAGTTAAGAGTCATCGGTCATTCATATGCTGAATTAAAAAAAACAGTCCTTTCCTTTCTACCCTTCATTTGCACGTTCATGCACGCCCCCGCCATATGCACAATTGTCCAAAACTGAGGGAGTTAAAATGATCAAAGTGATAGCCACAACACGCAGCGCAATATGTTTGGAGTTTGCGCAAATATGCATTCATTTGTGTCTGATTTTGAGCAAATACCAAATAAATTACCTCAAAAATTCTATGTAATCTGTTAACTGTTACTGAGGTTTATATCTTCTAAGACAACAAGGGGAATTTGTTCATTAGAATTTCCTGCTCATATAATTATTTAAATTATTATTTAAATGTGAAACATGAATTGCACGATTCAAGTCACAAGTGTGTACCAAAGTTGATGGGTTTATTTCATCACATCTCCACTCTAGAAGTCCCCTTAGGAATTTCTTCAGCAGCCCATGACAACGGAGGGCATGACAACGAAGGGCACCTCTGAGTGAGTTGGTAAGGGCGAGGGGCTGGTTTGGGATTCACAGGTACTTTACCTCTAAGACAGTGCAGGCAGCGAGTCAGTGTTGGCAAACGCCTGGATAATTTCTCGTTTTGAAAAGTCTAAATAATTCACTCTTAAATTACTTTAAAAATAAATTAGATTTTCTCCATATATAAATATATATTTCTCTATGCACTTAAATCAATTAAAATTTAAATTCAAGACTAAATCATTACAGATAAAAGTGTTAAGCCTTCATTTAATTTATGAGTCATCCCGTTAAATCCAAAACAAGTCTTAACTCGTACCATCTATCAACACAAAATGTGACTACTAACCCACATATTTATAGGCAAAGGAATGGGATGAAGCAAAAATAAAATCATCATTTGGCAAAGTAGTAAAAACAAAAAAGGGGATTTGTGCTTGGGATGATAAAAAAACATTTCCTCATTGACCAATTGTGACCCACAGGACTTGAGAGAGAGAGAGAGAGAGAGAGAGAGAGAGAGAGAGAGAGAGAGAGAGAGAGAGAGAGAGAGAGAGAGAGAGAGAGAGAGAGAGAGAGAGACATTGAGAAAAAACACTTCCAGACATCGAGACTTACTCAGCCTAAAACTGTTGACATCTCACGCCCCTCTCAAAACAGAGTGGCTTGGTCTGTCTCAACTGGCGCTTTTGGTGAGGATTCTGAGGAAAGAACAAAATAGTGTATTTTTAACCTCTTCTTTCACTGTTTAATGTTCCTTCCTTCTACCACTGTCCTCACAAGTGCTACTGCAGGTTCTTCAGGATGCGCCCGTAGCGGAAGTCGTAGACGTGGCGACAGACGAACACCAGGTTGGGGTCGATGTCCGTGGGCACACAGCGGTGGGCAGAGGTGCCGTATTCAACACAAGGCCGTACCATTCTGGTGGCACTTTCAGGGAGACCCTTCCCGCGACATTTCACGAAGGCACAAAATCTGAAATACCATGTCAAGAAGACCACCCAAATGCTTAAATGTAAATTCCACAGTTTTTTAACCCCATTTTCATTATCTCCAGCAAAATACCAGTGTCTACATATGTGAAAACGGCACATTTCTATGTTTTGTAGAAAAATATATAACATTTAAAATGTTCCTCCCGATGACCTCATCAGAAGTTAATGATTTTCAAAAACAAAGAGTTTCGCGCTGCATGGAGAGCATGAAAATACCCTCCCTGTGGCTAGGAACTCGTTGATGGTTTTGAAAATCAGTGTTTTTCATACTTTTAATACTACCTTGTGATGACACAGAGAAGCATTTTGTTCTTGTCTTTTTAATCACAGATCATAGAAACACATAGTTTTTACATATCTAGACACTGGTATGGTGCTGGAGATAATGAATATGAGGGTGAAAAGTGGCGGAATTGCCCTTTAACATCTTAGAATAGCTCACAGAGAAAAATAAAAGTGAACAAATACAATGCAACAGATATAATGTAATACAATCCACTCAACATCATGTGGCTCCCACATCCTATTGATTCTCACGCCCAACTTCCATCAGCGAAAAACAGACACCTTACCTACAGTACTGTGCTAAGGTCAAAACGTAGCACTTGTCTTCAATGCAGGCCACACTGTTCTGGTCCTGATGACGAGATGCAAAAATCTCATTCTGGAAACAAGGTCAGGTGACAAGACTGAAGAAAATGATGCATGAATCTACACTTATGCACCAAAACAAATACCTTGCTTAAAGGGATATTTCAGCAAAATATGTCATAACTGAACTATCCCTTTAATATGAAGAGGAATCTCGTAACTATGTGTATCTGACATCATCACTAAGACCCACTTACCATCAGGAAATCACACAGTCATGGAAGATTAAAAAAAAGTGTGTCTTGTTTTAATCCTAGCTAGTTATCCTTACAGAGGCTTTAGTAGAGCAAAGTAGTAGCTTTGGTCTTCTCAAGGGCCTAGGGTATTAAGTAGGGCACACTGCAGTAAAATGTTTTACAACAGGTCATGAAAATCAGGCTGTACCACTCTGGTGGCACTTTCAAGGAGACCCTCCCCGCTATGTTGGACAAGTTCAGTTAGTGCCTCCCTGTTTCAAAACGTTTTTCTCCCTACTAGCTCTCTCGCAGATCATTTCCACTGGGCACACATTGATTGAATCAACGTTGTTTCCACGTCATTTCAATGAAATTACATTGAACTAACGTGGAATAAATGTTGAATTGACATCTGTGCCCAGTGGGTTGTGAATAAGGCTGCTGTTTATTATTTCTAGCCTGGGTGAACAAAGTCTGTTTGTTCCTGAGGGATATTGACAACGGGAAGCCTGTAGCCTATTTCTCCAGGAAATACATAATTCAACGGAAGCAATGTGTTTGCCATCTCATTCCCTATGGAGAACCAGGCTGGGGCTGGACAAACATTGTGGATTGCAGCCACACAGTATGAACTCAGCTTCTGCAAACTCACCTCACAGTGTGTGCTGGGATTGCGGCCTCCCTGTGTGTGTTCTGGGCGGTAGTACCAAAACAGACTCATCATCATCTCTTCTGAGGATACACACAGACAGTGCAATTTTCAGAGTGAAAAGAGGATAACTGAAGTTGTATCGAATTATGATGGGTAGGGATTCCATCCGGTGATGGGTAAGGATCCTATTCATAATATTTCACGTTTTGTCACATTCTCTAAATGATTATGCAGCAAACAATGGTCTGTTTAACAAACCTTGGTTCAAATGGTATTTGTTTTCATTCTAATGTTTTGAGCAATTTATTCCTGCCTGGAACAAAAGATGGGCAGGTTTTGTACTTTTGGGGCTATTCCATTAGTTCCATTGTGCAAGGCACCCTCAATCTGAAGTATTTCAAACAAAATCAATACTATATGAACCTGTGGGTCTATGGTTTTAAACATGGCTATAGTTTCGTTTTTCATCCATCTGTGTCAGTTCAGATTTATATAAAAAAGGTGGTGCCTCACCGGATTCTGAGTCCTCCCATAGGGCTGAGATTTTGGCTATGTAGGGCAGATACTTCTTCCTGGGGCCAGAGCGCAGCAGGACTGTGTCTCGAACCCAAATGACCTCCCCATCCTGCGTGACCCCTTCAAAACATTTGCGCAACACTGTTGTCTCTTCCCCCTGGAAACATATTCAATATATAACCATTGTTGCCACATACTATTAGCAATGTTATTAGTATATGCAAGCACATGATGTGTAATAATATCATACATGCATACAGACAAAGTTTGTCTTTACAGTCCTAAATATAATATTATGTAGCCTCAGCAAGTTACCTTACAAGGTACAACCAATATCCCTTAAAGGAATAATCCACCCCAAACCACTAATTCCAATGTTGAACATTGTTAAATTAACACTAAAATGTGAAAGAAATATTTTTGGGTGAAGAAATGTTTCATTTTGTTGTTATAACAAAGGTTGGTAGCAACATGTGAATTATTTTTTATTTTGTTACAACGTGAAAATCATTGTGGAAATCTGTTGCAGCTCAAGTCGACTACAAAACCAACATTGTAGCTAGCCCAGAGAGAGAACATTACAATGTCGGTTTTGTAGTCGACTTGAGCTGCGACAGATTTCCACAACAATTTCCAAATTGCAAAAGAAGCTAGCAAACATAGCTACGTACAATAATACCAGAGTAAATATCAGCATGTAAAGTAGCTAGCTAGCTGGAAAATGGCCTAAACAAATTGCTCTATCCATTTAGAAGTTTATCTCACTGAGTTCAACTTGCAGTTCCTCTCTGCCCAGATCAAGTGCAGAGTACATTGCTGTGGGAACAATGGCCCTTTCCCACATTTCCCACAGGCAAACAGGGCGCATTGCGAGATGGTACTTGAAGGAGAAACTGAATTGAACATTTGGTGCACTGTTTAGATTGAGCACATTTAATCAAAATATGCTTTCTTGTGACGATATAAACGGTTGGATGTGTTCTAGACCAGTGGTTCTCAACTGGTTTTGCCTCGGCAACCAAATTGAACCAGGTTGTCTCAGTCGTGACCCAATATTTGAAGGAAAAAAAATTGCCAAAACACAATCTGGAAACATATACTGATCAAAAATGTAGACGCAACATGCAACAATTTCAAAGATTTGACAGTTCATGTAAGTGAATCAGTCAATTAAAATAATAAATTGATTGATTTCACAGGACTGAGATATTGATTTCACAGGACTGGGCAAGGGTGCAGCCATGAGTCAGCCTGGGAGGGCATAGGCCCACCCACTGGGGAGCCAGGTCCAGCCAATCAGAATTAGTTTTTCTCTACAAAAGGACATTATTATAGACATAAATACTCCTCAGCACCCCCTCAGACGATCCCGCAGGTGAAGAAGAAGGATGTGGAGGTCCTGGGGGCTGGCGTGATTACACGTTGTCTATGGTTTTGAGGCTGGTTAGACGTATTGCCAAATTCTGTAAAACGAAATTGGAAGCTTATGGTAGAGAAATTTACATTCAATTATTTGTCAACAACTTTGGTGGACATTCCTGCAGTCAACATGCCAATTGCACACACCCTCAAAACTGCACATTTTAGAGTGGCCTTTTGTTATTCCCTGCACAAGGTGCACCTGTGTAATAATCATGCTGTTTAATCAGCTTCTTGATATGCCACACCTGTTATCTTGGCAAAGGAGAAATGCTCACTAACAGGAATGTAATCAAATTTGTTCACAACATTTGAGAGAAATAAGCTTTTAGTGAATATGGAATACTTCTGTGATATTTTATCTCAGCTCATGAAACATGGGAACAAAACTTTACATGTTGCGTTTATCCATTTCTTCAATATATTTTAAATGCTATATTGATATTAAATGTAGCAATTACATGACAAGGGAACACCATTCCCACCCCTTTTATTGTCAATAATAAAATTGAGTGCAGGTAATTGTTTTAAAAGCATTATTGGATGTGATAGTGTGATCCCCTATCTCCAGTGACGAGAACCATGTACAGTAGCTATAATGCGTTCCTACATGATTTCCTGATTTCACAGACGGACCACTTAGAAGTTAAATCACTGGAATATTATCACTTTACCTACTGATTAAACATAGGCTTTCACCAAATTGACAGGAGTTTCATGATTTTTATTTCTGGGGGTGGATTATCCCTTTAACACAGCAACACGTACCACAGTGAATACCTCCCTCTCGAAGGGCATGCCCACGGGCAGCCAACCATTGGTTGCCCGGCGACGGGTGAACCTCTGCTGCTTGGCAGCCCTGCAGGCTGCGAGGCCGGCGGGCCCCAGCTGCTGCTTGTCTTGAATGTGGGGGCAGACGGAACACGAGCCGCTGCTCACCCCAGACAGAGAGCTGCGGGGTGGCTTGGCACTCTGAGGGCACTCCCGGACCACCTGCAGCGGGACCTGCAGTTGGCTGGGGTCTGATAGAGAGGTCTGAAAGCAGGAGAGGGGCCGGGGTGCGGGGGAGGCTGGGACAGAGGAGGAGCTGTGGTCCTTCAGAGACGAGGAGTAGTCTTCTGTAGGGAGAATTGGAGCTGTCAGACACTGGAGTGACCGGTCTCGTAAACACACACACACATGCACCCTAACATAGACCCTCATAAAAACTCTAGACTTATCCTCTCCTTTCCTGTCATGGTGAGCCCACTCTGTTTCAGCACTACTGATATAGAAACACTGACGCTGCATGCAGTAGAGATTAGAACACTGCCTATCTGTATCCCCTGTATTAATTGTAGCTGTGAGGCACAAGGCTGAAACAGCAGGCCACAAATGCACATCAGAATGACAGAGATGTCCATTTATTGTGGTCTGATGGACCACAGACCGGCAGTGTGGAATCAGAGAACTGGTTAAAGTTGATATGATACTGTAATATACAAAGTGATGCAGTCAGTTGAGGTCAAAGCATTTTATACACCTTTTTTGTGAATAGCGTTTAGCCACCTATTACGCTAAATATGTTTTTTTTTTGTATTATAGCATTTATGCTACTTGACTCTCATCTCAATCGGCACTCATTTACCACTTCTGTTTATTCCTGGAAGTATATTATTACATAATCTGATGCATGACTGGATCTGTGCACAAAGGTAGTAGAGACGCTGTATTGTACTCTAATGTAATGTAGAGTCTTTTTTTAAACATAGGAATCAACCAAGCTGTGGGGCAGCTTCACCTGACCATTAAGGCCAGCTAGGATGAGAGAGGATGCAATAAATGTCACATGTCACACAGTGCAACAATATGATGAAGTGTGAATATTTCTGCCACCCACATACAGGAAAACGGTTCCAAATAACTGACATTATTATGTGTTCCACCACCCATGTTATTTACATGATTACATTTCCATGTGGGCTGTGCTATGTCGGTAAAACCTTCCACTCTCTCAAACAGAGAATCAGTGAACATAAAAATTCAGTCAGGATAAACGACAGGGATTATCAAGTCGGAGTACATTTTAATGACCTAAAGCATGACATTTCTACCTTTAGATTTTGTGGCATAGAGAAAGTTAAGATATCAGATAGGGGAGGTGACATTAATAATACTCTTGAGTAAAAAATAATGTTTTCGGATTTTCACCCTCCAAACATTATTTCCTAAAGGTCTTAATGATATGTTATGTTGTGAATTTGAACATGAATTATTCCCCTATTTAAGATTACTCTGATGTTTTTCGTACGATGTACCCAATGAATAATGAAAACTTGCTCTGTAGGTCTATGTCCTCATTGTGGTTTTACATACTGTTATGCAGGTGAATGAGGACCCAAAAGCGACTTGGCGAAAACAGAGTCTTTAATCCAGTAAAGTAAATAATCAATCATAAAGCACAATTCCACTCGTAATGACGAGAACAGACTGGAGACTCGATCATGAACTGCAGGTTGCCTCGGGAAGGCACTTGACCGTAGCAGACTCAGACACCTGCTCACCACGCAGCATCTGAGGGAAACACGACACGACAGGGCGATACAAAGACACAGCACGGTGAACAATATACAAGGATCCGACAGGGCAGAAATGGAAAACAAGGGGAGAAATAGGGACTCTAATCAGGGGAAAAGATAGGGAACAGGTGTGGGAAGACTAAATGATTGATTAGGGGAATAGGAACAGCTGGGAGCAGGAACGGAACGATAGAGAGAAGAGAGAGAGGAAGGGAGAGAGAAAAAGGGGAACGAACCTAAAAAGACCAGCAGGGGGAAAACGAACAGAAGGAAAAGCAAAATGACAAGACAATATAAGACAAAACATGACAGTACCCCCCCACTCACCGAGCGCCTCCTGGCGCACTCGAGGAGGAATCCTGGCGGCAACGGAGGAAATCATCAATAAGTGAACGGTCCAGCACGTCCCGAGACGGGACCCAACTCCTCTCCTCAGGACCGTAACCCTCCCAATCCACTAAGTATTGGTGACCCCGTCCCCGAGAACGCATGTCCATGATCCTACGTACCTTGTAAATAGGTGCGCTCTCGACAAGGACGGGAGGGGGAGGGAAGACGAACGGGGGTGCGAAGAAAGGGCTTGACACAGGAGACATGGAAGACAGGATGGACGCGACGAAGATGTCGCGGAAGAAGCAGTCGCACAGCGACAGGATTGACGACCTGGGAGACACGGAACGGACCAATGAACCGCGGAGTCAACTTACGAGAAGCTGTCGTAAGAGGAAGGTTGCGAGTGGAAAGCCACACTCTCTGGCCGCAACAATACCTTGGACTCTTAATCCTACGTTTATTGGCGGCTCTCACAGTCTGTGCCCTGTAACGGCAAAGTGCAGACCTCACCCTCCTCCAGGTGCGCTCACAACGTTGGACAAACGCTTGAGCGGAGGGAACGCTGGACTCGGCAAGCTGGGATGAGAACAGAGGAGGCTGGTAACCCAGACTACTCTGAAACGGAGATAACCCGGTAGCAGACGAAGGAAGCGAGTTGTGAGCGTATTCTGCCCAGGGGAGCTGTTCTGCCCAAGACGCAGGGTTTCTGAAAGAAAGGCTGCGTAGTATGCGACCAATCGTCTGATTGGCCCTCTCTGCTTGACCGTTAGACTGGGGATGAAATCCGGAAGAGAGACTGACGGACGCACCAATCAAACGACAGAACTCCCTCCAAAACTGTGACGTGAATTGCGGACCTCTGTCTGAAACGGCGTCTAACGGGAGGCCATGAATTCTGAACACATTCTCGATGATGATTTGTGCCGTCTCCTTAGCGGAAGGAAGTTTAGCGAGGGGAATGAAATGTGCCGCCTTAGAGAACCTATCGACAACCGTAAGAATCACAGTCTTCCCCGCAGACAAAGGCAGACCGGTAATGAAGTCTAGGGCGATGTGAGACCATGGTCGAGAAGGAATGGGGAGCGGTCTGAGACGACCGGCAGGAGGAGAGTTACCTGACTTAGTCTGCGCGCAGTCCGAACAAGCAGCCACGAAACGGCGCGTGTCACGCTCCTGAGTCGGCCACCAAAAGCGCTGGCGAATAGACGCAAGAGTGCCTCGAACACCGGGATGACCAGCTAACTTGGCAGAGTGAGCCCACTGAAGAACAGCCAGACGAGTGGAAACAGGAACTAAAAGAAGGTTACTAGGACAAGCGCGCGGCGACGCAGTGTGCGTGAGTGCTTGCTTAACCTGTCTTTCAATTCCCCAGACTGTCAACCCGACAACACGCCCATAAGGAAGAATCCCCTCGGGATCAGTAGAAGCCACAGAAGAACTAAAAAGACGGGATAAGGCATCAGGCTTGGTGTTCTTGCTACCCGGACGGTAAGAAATCACAAACTCGAAACGAGCGAAAAACAACGCCCAAGAGCTTGACGAGCATTAAGTCGTTTGGCAGAACGGATGTACTCAAGGTTCTTATGGTCTGTCCAAACGACAAAAGGAACGGTCGCCCCCTCCAACCACTGTCGCCATTCGCCTAGGGCTAAGCGGATGGCGAGCAGTTCGCGGTTACCCACATCATAGTTGCGTTCAGATGGCGACAGGCGATGAGAAGAATAAGCGCAAGGATGAACCTTATCGTCAGACTGGAAGCGCTGGGATAGAATGGCTCCCACGCCTACCTCTGAAGCGTCAACCTCGACAATGAATTGTCTAGTGACGTCAGGAGTAACGAGGATAGGAGCGGACGTAAAACGTTCTTTTAGACGATCAAAAGCTCCCTGGGCGGAACCGGACCACATAAAACACGTCTTGACAGAAGTAAGAGCTGTGAGAGGGGCAGCAACTTGACCGAAATTACGAATGAAACGCCGATAGAAATTAGCGAAACCTAGAAAGCGCTGCAACTCGACACGTGACCTTGGAACGGGCCAATCACTGACAGCTTGGACCTTAGCGGAATCCATCTGAATGCCTTCAGCGGAAATAACGGAACCGAGAAAAGTAACGGAGGAGACATGAAAAGAGCACTTCTCAGCCTTCACGTAGAGACAATTCTCTAAAAGGCGCTGTAGAACACGTCGAACGTGCTGAACATGAATCTCGAGTGACGGTGAAAAAATCAGGATATCGTCAAGATAGACAAAAACAAAGATGTTCAGCATGTCTCTCAGAACATCATTAACTAATGCCTGAAAATCAGCTGGCGCATTGGCGAGACCAAACGGCAGAACCCGGTACTCAAAATGCCCTAACGGAGTGTTAAACGCCGTTTTCCACTCGTCCCCCTCTCTGATGCGCACGAGATGGTAAGCGTTACGAAGGTCCAACTTAGTAAAGCACCTGGCTCCCTGCAGAATCTCGAAGGCTGATGACATAAGGGGAAGCGGATAACGATTCTTAACCGTTATGTCATTCAGCCCTCGATAATCCACGCAGGGGCGCAGAGTACCGTCCTTCTTCTTAACAAAAAAAAACCCCGCCCCGGCCGGAGAGGAAGAAGGCCCTATGGTACCGGCGTCAAGAGACACAGACAAATAATCCTCGAGAGCCTTACGTTCGGGAGCCGACAGAGAGTATAGTCTACCCCGAGGAGGAGTGGTCCCCGGAAGGAGATCAATACTACAATCATACGACCGGTGAGGAGGAAGGGAGTTGGCTCGGGACCGACTGAAGACCGTGCGCAGATCATGATATTCCTCCGGCACTCCTGTCAAATCGCCAGGTTCCTCCTGAGAAGTGGGGACAGAAGAAACGGGAGGGATGGCAGACATTAAACACTTCACATGACAAGAAACGTTCCAGGATAGGATAGAATTACTAGACCAATTAATAGAAGGATTATGACATACTAGCCAGGGATGACCCAAAACAACAGGTGTAAAAGGTGAACGAAAAATCAAAAAGAAATAGTCTCACTGTGGTTACCAGATACTGTGAGGGTTAAAGGTAGTGTCTCAAATCTGATACTGGGAAGATGACTACCATCTAAGGCGAACATGGGCGTAGGCTTGTCTAACTCTCTGAAAGGAATGTCATGTTTCCGAGCCCATGCTTCGTCCATGAAACAACCCTCAGCCCCAGAGTCTATCAAGGCACTGCATGTAGCACCCGAACCGGTCCAGCGTAGATGGACCGACAAAGTAGTACAGGATCTAGATGGAGAGACCTGAGTAGTAGCGCTCACCAGTAGCCCTCCGCTTACTGATGAGCTCTGGCTTTTACTGGACATGAATTAACAAAATGTCCAGCAAGTCCGCAATAGAGGCACAGGCGGTTGGTGATCCTCCGTTCCCTCTCCTTAGTCGAGATGCGAATACCTCCCAGCTGCATGGGCTCAGTCTCTGAGCCAGAGGAGGGAGATGGTTGCGATGCGGAGCAGGGAAACACCGTTGACGCGAGCTCTCTTCCACGAGCCTGGTGACGAAGATCTACCCGTCGTTCTATGCGGATGGCGAGAGCAATCAAAGAGTCCACACTTGAAGGAACCTCCCGGGAGAGAATCTCATCTTTAACCACTGCGTGGAGTCCCTCCAGAAAACGAGCGAGCAGCGCCGGCTCGTTCCACTCACTAGAGGCAGCAAGAGTGCGAAACTCAATAGAGTAATCCGTTATGGATCGATCACCTTGGCATAGGGAAGCCAGGGCCCTAGAAGCCTCCCTACCAAAAACTGAACGGTCAAAAACCCGAATCATCTCCCCTTTAAAGTTCTGGTAATTGTTAGAGCAATCATCCCTTGCCTCCCAGATAGCTGTGCCCCACTCTCGAGCCCGGCCAGTAAGGAGTGAAATGACGTAAGCAACCCGAGCTCTCTCTCTAGAGTATGTGTTGGGTTGGAGAGAGAACACAATATCACACTGGGTGAGAAAGGAGCGGCACTCCGTGGGCTGCCCGGAGTAGCAAGGTGGGTTATTAACCCTAGGTTCCGGAGGCTCGGCAGGCCAGGAAGTAACAGGTGGCACGAGACGAAGACTCTGGAACTGTCCAGAGAGGTCGGAAACCTGAGCGGCCAGGTTCTCCACGGCATGGCGAGCAGCAGACAATTCCTGCTCGTGTCTGCCGAGCATGGCTCCTTGGATCTCGACGGCAGTGTTACGAGCGTCTGTAGTCGCTGGGTCCATTCTTTGGTCGGATCCTTCTGTTATGCAGGTGAATGAGGACCCAAAAGCGACTTGGCGAAAACAGAGTCTTTAATCCAGTAAAGTAAATGATCAATCATAAAGCACAATTCCACTCGTAATGACGAGAACAGACTGGAGACTCGATCATGAACTGCAGGTTGCCTCGGGAAGGCACTTGACCGTAGCAGACTCAGACACCTGCTCACCACGCAGCATCTGAGGGAAACACGACACGACAGGGCGATACAAAGACACAGCACGGTGAACAATATACAAGGATCCGACAGGGCAGAAACGGAAAACAAGGGGAGAAATAGGGACTCTAATCAGGGGAAAAGATAGGGAACAGGTGTGGGAAGACTAAATGATTGATTAGGGGAATAGGAACAGCTGGGAGCAGGAACGGAACGATAGAGAGAAGAGAGAGAGGAAGGGAGAGAGAAAAAGGGGAACGAACCTAAAAAGACCAGCAGGGGGAAAACGAACAGAAGGAAAAGCAAAATGACAAGACAATATAAGACAAAACATGACACATACGTGTTTAATACATCTTATTTACACACTTTATTTGAATATTTGTGAAATGCATATTGTTATATTTGGTAACACTTATTTGTTTTTCCTTCACCTCCAACCACTTTCGATGCGTGAAACAGATGTGGGTGGGGCTAGGTCTACATAAGGGTGCTTATTTTTTTTTAACTCACAAAAGCTCTGACGAAGGATATGAGGCTGATACGTAAAGCTTATTAAAGATCAGTGATACTATCAAGAGCAGTGTGCGGTTTCCTTTTTCCTTCATCATGTGTGTACAGTACCAAGCTCTGCTACAAAGATTAACAGACCCTATATAGAGGACCACTGGGAGCAATTGGGATTTCAGAGTAACTGGACTTCAGTTGATCAAAGACCACAGCTTGGCATCTCCGCATGAACACTACTCAGCTTCAGTAGTAAATACAGTACATTCTATCTAAACCATCTGTGGTGAATACTCATACAACTAGTGGCTAGATACAGTGGTTAAGGAACCCCATGACCATGTACGTTGAGTGGGGGGGGGGGCAAGGATAAATAAAACAAGTTCAGTTCAGGTATGTGGATGTTAAACCCTACGAGGCTTTTAGACCCCACTGAATGAATCCGGAGAACATGACTGAACAAATTTCTTGTGAAATGTTGATTCTTCCCTCCTATGTGACATTTCTTATTCTCTGTAAGCTTTTCCTATAACTGCCATTCCTGTGAGGAGTATTCTCAAGGTCAAACCATAAGTATTCTCCACAGATTGTTGCTGGTTTGACTGATCGACTTAAAGGACACTGAGCCATCTCAAACATGTGGTTAACACCCTGCAACTATCATGGCCATTTCACATCATTATCACTGTATACATTCACTTCCAAAATGATTAGCGTCCTTGATAAATATGAGCAAAAAAAGACTGTATAAAATAAATTTGACAAATACTGAGCTATATTGTAAACTAAAAAAAAACATTATTTTAGACGAATACAATTGCTCAGAGAAAGAGATTTTGTTTAACAAGTGATAACAATAAATCAAAAAATTATTGGCAACCCTGTTTTTAATACTCCGGTAGCTTTCCCTTGCGAGGATAACAGCACTGAGCCATTTTCAAAAATATTTTTTTGAGATTGGAGACATATTGGGAGGGATCCTCCATACAGAATATTCACAGATCCTTAATAACCTTTGGTCTGCGCTTATGGACTGCCCTCTTCAATTCATTCAAACCAAAGGTTTTCAATGGGTTTGTCGTCCGAAGACAGAGATGACCATTGCCAAAATTTTGATTTTGTGGTCAATTAATCCTTTCTTTGTAGATATTGATGTGTGCTTGGGGTTGTTGTCTTGCTGGAAGAGCCACTTGTTGCCAAGTTGAACAACCTGGCAGAGGCAACCAGGTTTTTTGGCTAAAATGTCCTGGTACATAGTAGAGTTCTTGATGCCGTTGACCTTAACAAGGTTCCCAGGACCAGTGGAAGCAAAACAGCCCCATAACATCAAAGATCCCCCACCATATTTTAAAGTGGGTACCCAGCTAGCACATTTGGTTCCTTGGAAGTTGTGGGAAGATACATTTTTGGTTTCTCACTAGTTCTGGGAATGAAGCCATAAGTTTCCTGACTGGTAAAACTTTTTTTTTTTTTACTTTCTGAGAACTGACATTTAGCCTGTTCTGTTAATTTTTAGGTTGCAGGTAGATTCTGATAACGTTTTACTATGGTTCCCTGGGAGGCTTAATTAACAATCTGAGAACAGAATGTATAGGTTATATGAAGCTAATTATTAAATTGTGTTCTGAGAATATGTTTCAATAAGACTTTTAATAACACTGCTAGCTTAGGCTAACTGTTTTCTAGCTTAGGCTAACCCCAGGCACACATGGAAATTCATTTTCTTAGGCATTAATCATGGAAACACATTTAGTTTTTATTGTGGCACTATGTCAGTATGATTTGAACCTATGATCTTCTGTTCTCTATCCATGGAATTAGTCCATTGCACCACCAGGATGGAGTTAGCATGCCATGTTTTTTTTACTTATACAAAGCTGTTGATTTTAGTGTATTCAGACAGAACCCATTTCAAAGGAAACAAGTACTCATTAAGATCAGGTGTGGCCAATTAGTGGCTGAAACACTTAACAAGATTGAGGATCGAGATACATGTAGTTTTGATGACGCTGAGAACGGAATGTATATGTTTTTAAATAATATTTTTCGAACGTTCTCTGAACGTTACTAACGTTTTCTTATGGAAAGTTGTCTTAACGTTCTCAGAACAATTTGAGAACAAGACTTTAAATAGAACCACGAGGAAACCTGTAGGAAATGTTATGCTGAGTTACTGACATTTCCACCGAAGGACATTGTTCTGAGAACATTAGAGACAATGTGAGAACATTCCCAATGTCAAACCAGTTGCATTCCTAAAACATTATCAACATTTTTATTAAATCCAACCATGTTTGAACTTTTAGGAAACTTCTGTAAAGTAATAAAATACCAAGAAAATAATTAACCACACTCTCACCAAGCTCTAAGAAACATATGGTTCTCAGAATGTTATTTGCTAGCTGGGTATGAGTTTCTTTTCTGAATACACATCCTGCTTTAGTCTCCAAACTCACCACTGGTGTGCATGGCCTAAGAGCTCTATTTTCATGTCATCTGACCATAGCACTGGTTCCAAACTAAGTGCCAATACGTTTAGCGAACTCCTGGTATTTACAATTGTTGGTTGCTCTTAATAATAAAGGCAACCCTTCCAAAGAGCATATTGGTATGGAGGTGGTGAATGTAATTCTCCAACTTTGGCCCTTGGTTTTTTCTTTGCCTCCAGAACCATCTTCCTCACTGTGTGTGGGGCCAAGATACACTTGCGTCCATTTACCAGGCAAGTTTACCACTGTTCCACTGGTTTTATACTTCTTAATTGTTGCCCAAAGATTGGTAAGTGGTATACTCAGTTGTTTTGCAATTGTTTTCTCTCCCATTGCCTGTTTTTTGAAGGTTAACAACCATTTATCTCTTTTCGTTGGTGGGTTCTTTGCCTTTTCACATGATGAATGACAAAGGGATTATATATGTGTGTATTACCTCATTTTTATACCCCAGTGAAATAGGAAGCCATGGAAGGCCACAATACAGTTCCTTAAACTGAGATTCATTTTTAAAAGTAGAATGTTAATGCAGATTTTACTTTGTTACATCTTATTTATAATAATCTTTAGATGTGCCAATAACTTATTTGATTCACTTACTTGTTTAGCAAAATCTTTTTCTCTGAGCAATTGTATTTGTATAAAATAATATTTAAAAAAAATAAGCATATAATTTAGCTCAGTATTTGTATAATTATTTTATACAGTATTTTTACTCATATTTATCAAGGGTGCTAATAATTGTGGAGGTGACTGTATTTATAGGCATTTCTGCCTCCCCTTACCCATCTTAATCTTGTGGCTGCAGCTGGAGCAGCCTGCATTATAACAGCACTTGCTGGCTAGCGTCGGTACTGCTCTATATGCGTATCCACTGATTTGGCAGGATTCTCCATAACAGTAGACCGGGTGGGCGATTCCTGAAGGTAGAGAGCTCTGTTGTGGAGCCTCGCTCAACAGGATGGGGGCCACAGAGGAGGGAGGGTAGGGCATGGGGATGGAGCTCACGGAGGTCATGAGGGTAGAGGAGGTTTCATGGTGAGAAAAGTGGACGTAGTAGCCCGAGAAACACGGGTAAGGGTGGGGGCATATGGTTAGGGCATGTGGGTGGGCCAGGGAACGGGGAGAGGGGAGGTAGCTATTGGAGAGCGAACGCTCCTCAAGTTTGTCTTCACCGAAGCTCTTCTGGTTGAGGAACAGGGCCAGTTGGTGGCAATACTCCACTGACCTTTCTTGGGAGCAGCAGTAGAAAGAAGGAGTCAACTGCGTCTTGACCTGTTCCTCCTTCACAGACTTCATCGGGTAGCCCAGCAAGGCTCGACACTGGAAGCCAGATCTGATGGAGCCATTCCCCCCTTTAATCCCCTCCCACTGGAGTTCGGGGTGGAATGACTCCCTCTTATAGAGATTACAGCATTTCTGAACCAGCTGTGGATGGGTCTGGTATTTCCCGTGTTGGAGTTTATGATACTGTTGTTTCTTTAGCTTGGGGTGCAGCGACTGTTTGGTCCTCAGTACTGCACTCAGTTGCTTGCAGTTGGTCTTAGCCACCCGGTGTTTGGCTTTGAATGAGGTGCTGGTGATCTTGAGCAAAGCAGCAGCGTTGAGACTGGCCTGACGCCGGGGGGTAGGACCGTACAGACTCAGCAGATCCGTGTCCTCCATCTTCATAGACTTTTTGTTTTGTTTGGAACTTTCAGTTACATAAATGTCTGATTTTGACACTTTATGACCCCTTGGGGTGTTGTGTCCCAAAATTATAGCATCTTTTGCCAGATTCCCATTGGACTGTAGCTTCTTTATGAGTCTGGCCCCTTGAGGATATTCTCTATGTAAGAGCAGACTATTCACAGCCTCCGCATTCAGAGAGGCTAGTCTCCATTTGCGAGGCTCCACAACAGGTAATGTGCATAACAATTTTAATTGTTTGTTTATTTCCGGCAATTTCTGATAAGCTTTGAAGGTCTTTTGTTTAGACTTGCAGGGCTTGGTCCTTCCACGCACCAGGTTATGGCTCCCTTCCTCTTTGGTTTCTATTCGACCCTTCAAGCAGCTTGCCTTGTCCTCATCACCACTCTCCTCCAGACGGGTGAGAAAGACGCGACAGTTGAGGGTGTCCCCCTCACATTGATCCAGTGTCCTGGCCCTGAGAGGGTACAGCTTCCTGTCCTTCTCCTCCTCCTTCTTCTCCACCACTCTCAGATCATTGCGCTCTTTCGCTCTGCCCCTCTTGATCTTCTTGGGCCTCCCTCTTTTTAGTTTTGGGCGATCAGGACGGACTCCCACCATGGCCTCAGCATGTGGCACCCCCCCGAACTGCTCCCAGGAGTTACCGGGCTGGTATCTGCTCAGAGAGTCCTTCTGTCGTGCATGGGTCATCACATCCCTTCATACAGACCCTGGGGGAGGAGACATAGAAATATCAACACATACACACACACACAATATTGAGTCATGGAAAGCAAAAACTTGCCCTATCCCATTGTGTAGTTCCAATCATGCTTAAGTGATTCGGCAGGTAGCTTAGCGGTTAAGAGTGTTGGGCCAGGCCTCCTGAGTAGCGCAGTGGTCTAAGGTACTGCATCGCAGTGCTAGCTGTGCCAGTAGACATCCTGGTTTGAGTCCAGTGTCGTCCGGGTTAGGGGAGGGTTTGGGATATTTTTTTTGATTTATTTAAATTTTTTATTTGATGTCTTTTTTATTATGAACACAACAAATACAAAAAAACAGAAATATACATTTTCGTGACCAAGCTTCCTGATGCTAAGTGTACATGTTATGCTATGCTATCGATAAACTTACACAAACGCTTGGATTGCTTTCGCTGTAAAGCATAATTTCAAAATCTGAGACGACAGGTGGATTAACAAAAGGCTAAGCTGTGTTTTGCAATATTGCACTTGTGATTTTATGAAAATTAATATTTTTTAGTAATATTATTTGACTGTTGCGCTATGCTATTCAGCGGTTGCTGACTAAAATGATCCCGCTGACGGGATGGGTAGCGCCAAGAAGTTAACACTGAACAGACCGGGACTGTGTATTCAATGGAAAAAGATTTAAATCATATGCTTATTACAACCTCTTAGAAGGGCAAAGATCTACAGTCCATTCGGAAATTATTCAGACCCCTTGACTTTTTCCACATTTTGTTATGTTACAGACTTATTCTAAAATTCCTAAACTATTTTTTCACCCTCATCAATCTACACACAATACCCTGTAATAACAAAGCAATAACAGGTTTAGAAATAATTGCACTTTTTTTACAAATAAAAGACTGAAATGTCACTTTTACATACAGTACCAGTCAAAAGTTTGGACACTCTCACTCATTCAAGGGTTTTTCTTTCTTTGAACAATTTTCTACATTGTAGAATAATAGTGAAGACATAACAACTATGAAATAACACATTTGGAATCATGTAGTAAAGAAAAAAGTGTTAAACAAATGAAAATAGATTTTATATTTGAGATTCTTCAAAGTAGCCACCTTTTTCCTTGATGACAGCTTTGCACACTCTTGGCATTCTCTCAACTAGCTTCATGAGGTCGTCACCTGGAATGCATTTCAATTCACAGGTGTGCCTTTAATAAAATTACATTTGTAGAATTAATTTCCTTCTTTAATTAGTTTGAGCCAATCAGTTGTGTTGTACAAAGACCAAGTCCATATTATGGCAAGAACAGTTCAAATATGCAAAGAGCAGCGACAGTCCATCATTACTTTAAGACATGAAGGTCAGTCAATGCAGAACATTTCAAGAACTTTTGAAGTTTCTTCAAGTGCAGTCGTAAAAACCATCAATCACTATGATGAAACTTGCTCTCATGAGGACCGCCACAAGCTCATCATTAAGCTAGAGGCTCTGGTTCTCACCACCTGGGGGAGGTAGGAAAGGTAGGAAACAACATCTCCACTTCGCTGATCCTCAACACTGGGGCCCAACAAGGGTGCGTGCTCAGCCCCTTCCTGTACTCCCTATTCACCCATGACTGCATGGCCATGCATGCCTCCAACTCAATCATCAAGTTTGCAGAAACACAACAGTAGTGGGACTGATTACCAACAACGACGAGACAGCCTACAGGGAGGAAGTGAGGGCACTCAGAGTGTGGTGCCATCAAAACACCCTCCTACTCAACATCCAAAAAACAAAGAATATGATCTTGGACTTCAGGTAAGAGCAGAGAGAGCACCTCCCTATCCACATCGACGGGACAGTAGTGAAGATGGAAAGTTTTAAGTTCCTTGGCGTACACATCACGAACAAACTGGAATGGTCCACCCACACAGACAGTGTGGTGAAGAAGGCGCAACAGCGCCTTTTCAACCTCAGGAGGCTGAAGAAATTTGGCTTGTCACCTAAAAGCTTGACGAACTTTTACAGATGCACAATTGAGATTATCCTGTCAGGCTGCATCTCCGCCTGGTACGGCAACTGCACCGCCCACAACAGCAAGGCTCTCCAGAGGGTGGTGCGGTCTGCACAACGCATTACCAGGGCAAACTACTTGCCCTCCAGGACACCTACAGCACCCGATGCCACAGGAAGGTCAAAAGATCAACAACCAGCCGAGGCACTGACTGTTCACCCCGCTACCATCCAGAAGGCGAGGTCAGTACAGGTGCTTCAAAGCTGGGACCGAGAGACTGAAAAACAGCTTCTATCTCAAGGCCATCAGACCATTAAACAGCCATCACTAACACAGAGAGGCTGTTACCTACATACAGACTTGACATCATTGGCCACTTTAATAAATGGATCACTAGTCACTAATAATGCCACTTTAATAATGTTTACATATCTTGCATTACTCATCTCGTATGCAGATACTGTCTTATACACCATCCACTGCTGTAACGGCGTTCTTCGTTTGTGGAAAGAGAGTCGGACCAAAATGCAGCGTAGTGGTTACTCATGTCTTTAATGAAGGAAAAAAGCAATACATGAAATAACTATACAAATACGAAAACAACAAACGGAACGTGAAACCTATTACAGCCTATCTGGTGAAACTACACAGAGACAGGAACAATCACCCACAAAATACACAGCGAAACCAGGCTAACTAAATACGGTTCCCAATCAGAGACAACGAGAATCACCTGACTCTGATTGAGAACCGCCTCAGGCAGCCAAGCCTATACAACACCCCTAATCAGCCGCGATCCCAAATACTACAAACCCCAATACGAAAATACAATAACATAAACCCATGTCACACCCTGGCCTGACCAAATAATATAACAAAAACACAAATACTAAGACCAAGGCTGTAACGTCGTTCGTCTGTTGTAAGAAGAGAGTCAGACCGAAATGCAGCGTGTAGGTTACTCATGACTTTAATGAAAGTATCGCGGTACATGAAATAACTAATATAAGAAAACAACAAATGAAACTAATTACAGCCTATCTGGTGACTACAACACAGAGACAGGAACAAACACCCACAAAATACAAAGCGAAAGTCAGGCTGTCTAAATACGGTTCTCAATCAGAGACAACGACAAGCACCTGACTCTGATTGAGAATCGCCTCAGGCAGCCAAGCCTAACTAGACACACCCCTAATCAGCCGTAATCCCAATTAATACAAACCCCAATACGAATACAACATATAAACCCATGTCACACCCTGGCCTACCCAAACATATAACAAAAACACAAAATACAATGACCAAGGCGTGACAGAACCCCCCCCCCTAAGGTATGTGCCGCACCGGGCTATGCTCCCGCACTGAAAACACTGTGCGCTCCATAGCATATCACGGTGCCTGCCCGGTCTCTCTAGCCCAACGGTGAGCACAGGGAGTATGCGCAGGTCTCCTACCTGGCATAACTATTCTCCCTTCTAGCCTCCCCCAATAATTTTTTGGGGCTGCTTTTCCGGCTTCCTTGCCAACCGTGTTCCCTCGTATCGTCGGCTCCTATCTCCCGCTGCCTCTGCTCTCCTTAGTGCCTCCACCTGTTCCCATGGGAGGCGATCTCTTCCGGCCAATATCTCCTCCCAAGTGTAACAACCTTTACCATCCAACACGTCTTCCCATGTCCATTCTCCGAATAATTCATCCTCCCTTTGCTGCTCCAGCTGTCGCTGCCTGTTTAAACCAGCGCCTCTTCATTTTAGCCGGCGTGTCTTTTTCTTTGACTCGATTCGCCTGTAGCCCTCTTCGCACTGCTGAAGCGAATCCCAGGCGGGCGCCTGCACTCGCTCTGGGTCGGACGCCCACCTGTCGATTTCTTCCCACGACGTATACTCCATGCTTCTGCTGTCCATAACGTCCTCCTTTAGCTCCTGCCAGTTTACACACTGCTCGGTCTGTGAGTGGTGGGTGTTTCTGTAACGTCGTTCGTCTGTTGTAAGAAGAGAGTCAGACCGAAATGCAGCGTGTAGGTTACTCATGACTTTAATGAAATTATCGCGGTACATGAAATAACTGATATAAGAAAACAAAAAACGAAACGTGAAACTAATTACAGCCTATCTGGTGACTACAACACAGAGACAGGAACAAACACCCACAAAATACAAAGCGAAAGTCAGGCTGTCTAAATACGGTTCTCAATCAGAGACAACGACAAGCACCTGACTCTGATTGAGAATCGCCTCAGGCAGCCAAGCCTAACTAGACACACCCCTAATCAGCCGCAATCCCAAATAATACAATCCTCAATACGAATACAACATATAAACCCATGTCACACCCTGGCCTACCCAAACATATAACAAAAACACAAAATACAATGACCAAGGCGTGACAAAGGCGTGACAACTGCATCTTGCTTATGCCACTCTCTCATTGCTCATCCATATATTTTTATATATATATATATATATATATATACATACATATTCTTATTCCACTCCTTTACTTATCATTTGTTTTTCAACAGGACAATGACCCAAAACACATTCAGGCTATGTAAGGGCTCTCCTTCAAGATTGTAAGGGATCTCCTTCAAGATTGTTAGAAAAGCATTCCAGGAGAAGCTGGTCAAGAGAATGCCAAGAGTGTGCTAAGCTGTCATCAAGGCAAAGGGTGGCTACTACTCACCTCCCTGACCAAGGCCCTACTCCCCCAATTGCTCAGTATGGCTGGGAAGCCAGCTCTAGGAAGAGCCTTGGTGGTTACAAATGTTTTCATTTTTAAGAATGATGGAGACCACTGTGTTCTTGGGGACCTTCAATGCTGTAGAAATGTTTTGGTATCCTTCCCCATATCTGTTCCTCTACACAATACTGTCTTGGAGCTCTACGGACAATTACTTTGACCTCATGGCTTGGTTTTGCTCTGACATGCACTGCCAACCTTCTACAGACAGGTGTGCACCTGCCAAATAATATCCAATCAATTGAATTTACCACAGGTGGACAAGTATCAAGTAGAAAAATCTCAAGGATGATCAATAGAAACAAGATGCAACTGAGCTCAATTTCGAGTCTCATAGCAAAGGGTCTGAATGTCGAGAGTTGAAGTCTGAAGTTTACATACACCTTAGCCAGATACATTTAAACTCAGTTTTTCACAATTCCTGACATTTAAAAATTCTCTGTTTTAGGATTCTCTCTGTTAGGATCACCACTTTGTTTTAAGAATGTGAAATGTCAGAATAATAGTAGAGAGAATTATTTATTTCAGCTTTTACTTCTTTCATCACATTCCCAGTAGGTCAGAAGTTTACATAAACTCAATTAGTATTTGGTAGCATTGCCTTTAAAATATTTAACTTGGGTCAAACGTTTCGGGTAGCCTTCTACAAACTTCCCACAGTAAGTTGGGTGAATTTTGGCCCATTCCTCCAGACAGAGCTGGTGAAACTGAGTCAGGTTTGTAGGCCTCCTTGCTTGCACACGCTTTTTCAGTTCTGACCACAAATTGTCTATAGGATCTAGGTCAGGGCTTTGTGATGACCACTTCAATACCTTGACATTGTTATCCTTAAGCAATTTTGCCACAACTTTGGGAAGTATGCTTGGGGTCATTGTTCATTTGAAAGATCCATTTTACAACCAAGCTTTAACTTCCTGACTGATGTCTTGAGATGTTGCTTCAATATAACCACATAATTTTCCGTCCTCATGATGCTATCTATTTTGTGAAGTGCACCAGTCCCTCCTGCAGCAAAGCACCCCACAACATGATGCTGCCACCCCCGTGCTTCACGGTTGTGATGGTGTTCTTCGGGCTTGAAAGCCTCCCTCTTTTTCCTCCAAACGTAACGATGGTCATTATGGCAAAACAGTAACAAATGTTGTTTCATCAGACAAGAGGACATTTCTCAAAAAAGTGCGATCTTTGTCCCCATGTGCAGTTGCAAACTGGAGTCCGAGGTGCCTTTTCAGGTTATGTCGATTTAGGACTTGTTTTAATGAGGATTTTGATACTTTTGTACCTTTCCTCCAGCATCTTCACACGGTCCTTTGCTGTTGTTCTGGGATTGATTTGGACTTTTCGCACCAAAGTACGTTCATCTCAAGGAGACAGAGCTCCTTTCTGAGTGGTAAGTATGACAGCTGCGTAGTCCCATGGTGTTTATACTTGCGTACTATTGTTTGTACAGATGACGTGGTACCTTCAGGCGTTTGGAAATTTCTCCCAAGGATGAACAAGACTTGTGGAGGTCTACAATTTTTTTTCTGAGGTCTTGGCTGATTTCTTTTGATTTTCCCATGATGTCAAGCAAATCAATAAGATTCTTGCTACGTAGCTTAACTTTCTGAACATTCGAGACGTGTAGTCCACTTGTCATTCCAATCTCCTTTGCATTAGCGTAGCCTCTTCTGTAGCCTGTCAACTATGTGTCTGTTTATCCCTGTTCTCTCCTCTCTGCACAGACCATACAAACGCTCCTCACCGCGTGGCCGCGGCCACCCTACTCTGGTGGTCCCAGCGCGCACGACCCACGTGGAGTTCCAGGTCTCCGGTAGCCTCTGGAACTGCCAATCTGCGGTCAACAAGGCAGAGTTCATCTCAGCCTATGCCTCCCTCCAGTCCCTCGACTTCTTGGCACTGACGGAAACATGGATCACCACAGACAACACTGCTACTCCTACTGCTCTCTCTTCGTCCGCCCACGTGTTCTCGCACACCCGAGAGCGTCTGGTCAGCGGGGTGGTGGCACCGGGATCCTCATCTCTCCCAAGTGGTCATTCTCTCTTTCTCCCCTTACCCATCTGTCTATCGCCTCCTTTGAATTCCATGCTGTCACAGTTACTAGCCCTTTCAAGCTTAACATCCTTATCATTTATCGCCCTCCAGGTTCCCTCGGAGAGTTCATCAATGAGCTTGATGCCTTGATAAGCTCCTTTCCTGAGGACGGCTCACCTCTCACAGTTCTGGGCGACTTTAACCTCCCCACGTCTACCTTTGACTCTTTCCTCTCTGCCTCCTTCTTTCCACTCCTCTCCTCTTTTGACCTCACCCTCTCACCTTCCCCCCTACTCACAAGGCAGGCAATACGCTCGACCTCATCTTTACTAGATGCTGTTCTTCCACTAACCTCATTGCAACTCCCCTCCAAGTCTCCGACCACTGCCTTGTATCCTTTTCCCTCTCGCTCTCATCCAACACCTCCCACACTGCCCCTACTCGGATGGTATCGCGCCGTCCCAACCTTCGCTCTCTCTCCCCCGCTACTCTCTCCTCTTCCATCCTATCATCTCTTCCCTCCGCTCAAACCTTCTCCCACCTATCTCCTGATTCTGCCTCCTCAACCCTCCTCTCCTCCCTCTCTGCATCCCTTGACTCTCTATGTCCCCTATCCTCCAGGCCGGCTCGGTCCTCCCCTCCCGCTCCGTGGCTCGATGACTCATTGCGAGCTCACAGAACAGGGCTCCGGGCAGCCGAGCGGAAATGGAGGAAAACTCGCCTCCCTGCGGACCTGGCATCCTTTCACTCCCTCCTCTCTACATTTTCCTCCTCTGTCTCTGCTGCTAAAGCCACTTTCTACCACGCTAAATTCCAAGCATCTGCCTCTAACCCTAGGAAGCTCTTTGCCACCTTCTCCTCCCTCCTGAATCCTCCGCCCCCTCCCCCCCCTCCTCCCTCTCTGCAGATGACTTCGTCAACCATTTTGAAAAGAAGGTCGACGACATCCGATCCTCGTTTGCTAAGTCAAACGACACCGCTGGTTCTGCTCACACTGCCCTACCCTGTGCTCTGACCTCTTTCTCCCCTCTCTCTCCAGATGAAATCTCGCGTCTTGTGACGGCCGGCCGCCCAACAACCTGCCCGCTTGACCCTATCCCCTCCTCTCTTCTCCAGACCATTTCCGGAGACCTTCTCCCTTACCTCACCTCGCTCATCAACTCATCCCTGACCGTTGGCTACGTCCCTTCCGTCTTCAAGAGAGCGAGAGTTGCACCCCTTCTGAAAAAACCTACACTCGATCCCTCCGATGTCAACAATTACAGACCAGTATCCCTTCTTTCTTTTCTCTCCAAAACTCTTGAACGTGCCGTCCTTGGCCAGCTCTCCCGCTATCTCTCTCTGAATGACCTTCTTGATCCAAATCAGTCAGGTTTCAAGACTAGTCATTCAACTGAGACTGCTCTCCTCTGTATCACGGAGGCGCTCCGCACTGCTAAAGCTAACTCTCTCTCCTCTGCTCTCATCCTTCTAGATCTATCGGCTGCCTTCGATACTGTGAACCATCAGATCCTCCTCTCCACCCTCTCCGAGTTGGGCATCTCCGCTTGGATTGTGTCCTACCTGACAGGTTGCTCCTACCAGGTGGCGTGGCGAGAATCTGTCTCCTCACCACGCGCTCTCACCACTGGTGTCCCCCAGGGCTCTGTTCTTGGCCCTCTCCTATTCTCGCTATACACCAAGTCACTTGGCTCTGTCATAACCTCACATGGTCTCTCTTATCATTGCTATGCAGACGACACACAATTAATCTTCTCCTTTCCCCCTTCTGATGACCAGGTGGCGAATCGCATCTCTGCATGTCTGGCAGACATATCAGTGTGGATGACGGATCACCACCTCAAGCTGAACCTCGGCAAGATGGAGCTGCTCTTCCTCCCGGGGAAGGACTGCCCGTTCCATGATCTCGCCATCACGGTTGACAACTCCATTGTGTCCTCCTCCCAGAGCGCCAAGAACCTTGGCGTGATCCTGGACAACACCCTGTCGTTCTCAACTAACATCAAGGCGGTGGCCCGTTCCTGTAGGTTCATGCTCTACAACATCCGCAGAGTACGACCCTGCCTCACACAGGAAGCGGCGCAGGTCCTAATCCAGGCACTTGTCATCTCCCGTCTGGATTACTGCAACTCGCTGTTGGCTGGGCTCCCTGCCTGTGCCATTAAACCCCTTCAACTCATCCAGAACGCCGCAGCCCGTCTGGTGTTCAACCTTCCCAAGTTCTCTCACGTCACCCCGCTCCTCCGTTCTCTCCACTGGCTTCCAGTTGAAGCTCGCATCCGCTACAAGACCATGGTGCTTGCCTACGGAGCTGTGAGGGGAACGGCACCTCAGTACCTCCAGGCTCTGATCAGGCCCTACACCCAAACAAGGGCACTGCGTTCATCCACCTCTGGCCTGCTCGCCTCCCTACCACTGAGGAAGTACAGCTCCCGCTCAGCCCAGTCAAAACTGTTCGCTGCCCTGGCCCCCCCAATGGTGGAACAAACTCCCTCACGACGCCAGGACAGCGGAGTCAATCACCACCTTCCTGAAACCCCACCTCTTTAAGGAATACCTAGGATAGGTTAAGTAATCCCTCTCACCCCACCCCCCCTAAGTTTTAGATGCACTATTGTTAAGTGACTGTCCCACTGGATGTCATAAGGTGAATGCACCAATTTGTAAGTCGCTCTGGATAAGAGCGTCTGCTAAATGACTTAAATGTAAATGTAAATGAGTTTGAAGGTAGGCCTTGAAATACATCCACAGGTACACCACCAATTGACTCAAATGAGATGCTTCTAATGCCATGACATAATTTTCTGGAATTTTCCAAGCTGTTTAAAGGCACAGTCAACTTAGTGTATGTAAACTTCAGACCCCCCTGGAATTGTGATACAGTGAATTATAAGTGAAATAATCTGTCTGTAAACAACTCTTGGAAAAATACTTGTGTCATGCACTAAGTAGATGTCCTAACCGACTTGCCCAAACTATAGTTTGTTAACAATAACTTTGTGGAGTGGTTGAAAAACAAATTTTAATGACTCCAACCTAAGTATATGTAAACTTCTAACTTCAACTGTATGTAAATAAGGTTTTTCATTTTCTTATTATTGATAAATTTGCTAAAATGTATTTTTAAAAACTGTCTTTGATTTGTCATTATGGGGTATTGTGTGTAGGTTGATGGGGGGGAAACAATTTAATCCATTTTAGAATAACGTTGTAACGTGACAAATTGTGGTAAAGTCAAGGGGTCTGAATGCTTTCCGAACACACTGTATGTTCTCTCAGGCACAGAACACTAGAGTAAATTGTTCTTCTCACTCCAGAGAAGCACAACTTTCCACAGAGGCCATTAATGTCTTAGACTCACTGAAGCGATCATCCATGCCATACAATCTGGATTGAAGTATTTTTTTCCAATACTGGCCGCATGGAGATAAAACCTAAAAGCTGATATGATCCATAGTCTGCTTGAAAAACTATAATAGTTACTGTCTGAATGGACATTCTTTAACTGCTTTCTCTTATGACAATTGATGTTTTCTATCATACAAATGCCTATCATCAATCGGCAACCATTCAAATGTTGGTGTGACTACTAAGCAAACAATTTCCTAACAATTAGCCTACCCACTGAAATCAATGCAGAATAACACACATAACTCTAAACTAACTAATCACCCCCAGTACAGGTAGTGGGAAATTCTTATGACATGAATGGAGATGTTTTTTTAATGCACAAATGAATAACTGGTCTTAAAAACAATAACAGGACTACAGGAGCTGGATTTTGTATGAAATACCACTTTGTAACAGTAGGCTCTATACACACCAACAATATGGCACTTTATGGGACCCCAGCCTGTTATTCTATGGATATAGTTTTCTGTTATTCACACAAATTCCTCACACATCAATTAGAACTGAAGTTTGATGTAGGCTACATTAATTGCCTTTTGGAATGCAGAATACCCCTTGTCTATATGCATCATATGCATGATTGCTAGCAAATGCAAGACTCTTAAAGACGTGGGTTCACTGAAATACATGCCTTTTATTGAGCCTGCCTTGAGTGCCGGATAGATGGGGTTTGCACATTTGGGACTACTCCATTGAGTCCATTGTGCCAAGCAAGCTCAATCAAGTGCCGTATTTGAACTAAAACAAATACTAACTGAACCCAGGTCTGGTCCTTTCTTTCTTCACAATATCATTGCACTGGTTTCCTCCAACCTTTTACAACCAAAGAGCAACCTTTGCAAACACCCACTACTGAGTCAAGAAATTAATAAGATATGACAAAAAAACAAATTGAACAGATGCCTGTGGTTCTGGTAATCTTGTTTTCTTATGTTATAATCATTTCATTTACAAATCGATACTAAAATGTGTATCAAGAAAATAATCCCAAAAATGCTATGTCATTTTCCTTCTAAAAACAAGTCATGATGTTATTCTTTCTTCAGCATTTTCCTATTCTATAGCAGACGTACATGCAACCAGAATAATGTTCAGTTGACTTGATTCTAGACTGCATTTTTAGCCTTGCATTTCCAAACATCCCGCAATTTAAAGGGACATTATTTCCAGTGGACTCAGAAGACCATGACATGCAATACATCAGAAAGACCATTTTTATTTAGAGATAATGAGGGAACAGAAGGGGGCACTTTGAGTTTCTGTCTATGGATGTCAAATCAAGTTGCTTCATTGGGATAAGACAGCAGGCTATGGAACGAATGAAGTGTAAATGACGCACGCATGTTATTAAAAAAGGAAAACTTTATGGATAACTTGGATAAAGAAAACAATCATAATATTAATATTATATGGTTTATGATATGTCATATCATATTCTTTTTAACTTTCAATAATGGGGGAGAGCGGTGGAAGACCATGGATATGATGAGGGAACCAGGTAGTCTAGCGGAGCGTTTGGCCAGGAACCAAAATGTCACTGGTTCGAATGCCTGAGCCCGAGAAGGTGAACAATCTGTCGATGTTCCCTTGAGCAAGGCACTTAACCCTCATTTGCTCCAGGGGTTATGTTCTACTATGACTGACCCTGTAAAACAACACATTTCACTGCATCTATCCGGTGTATGTGACAATAAAGCTTTTTTTTTACCGACCTTCCGTTACAGTGCCGTTCTCATAGGGCGTATCACATATACCTGAACCACTCTCATATCTATCACGGTTCTGGATTTACCAGATTAATTTACCACCATGAGCAACGAGGCTATGAGTTTAGACCGCCAACTCACACGACTCAATGCGTGTTCAGTATTTCGATGAGTGATTAGCCTACCAATCGGACATTTAGCCTAAGATTATAGTCAGTCATTATAATCCGCTTAAACCCAAATCATGAAATTGATAATGCACTGTAAAAAAATCTGTTCTAAATTCTTGAGTTCGACTCTCGACACGGGCTATTCTAAGGCTATACTATAATATCAGAAGTAACGGTTCAGGTGGGTGCAGGCAAGGAATAACCATGACATCTGTCTGCAAGCATAATAAAGCAGTTATAAACATGTTATTACAACGTATCTCACATAGGCGATACATTAAATATGATGCATTATGTGCTATATAATTTTACCTTAGGTCACGATAGATGGTCGATTTGAGTCCACTCTTACTTCAAATTACACCTTTTTATAAATGATGAACAGTGTCGACGTGTAATTGTGAAATAAAACGAGCACCCAATAGAGCTGAGACATGGTAAAACGGTGACCTACTTCCGAAGTGGCATGCTAGAGATAATATTCATGCGCTGCATTCGAGAGACTGCTGTTGCGCTGGGACAACGAACAGTATCGTTCCAAGAGCCACGATTTTCACAATGATAGTTTATTATCGAAGTATACGGACGTCAGAATTAACTACCAGTGGCCATATCAATCTGCTCTAACTGCGACGGAGATTATTTTCTGCACAAACTTGCAGCATGAATCAAACATGCTTCACGAGACGCAGCCGCCCAAGACTATGAAGAAATCAATATCAAGGCAAAACTTTGTTGCAAAGGGCATAATTATGATTCTTCCTAAATCAACCCAAATCGGAACAATTCCTTACTAAATGTAAACCAATGACACCGACGGTATTTGTGTTACCTTGAAATCTAGATTTTCCAATCAAAGTCCTCCCTGGGATGGAGCAAATTCAGTTAATTGTTTTAGGCTATCCAATGTCCACCCATCAACAGCCTACAATGAAAGTATAAGCCTACTTAAACCTAAATGAAATCCATGCAGGGCTGGATCCACGCATATAAGTGACATAAACTGTTGCTTAGAGCCCTTGTTTTATCAGTCACTGACAGTAACTCAATTAGCCATGTCAGCTAACATTTATTTCATTGTTAACTTAGTCTCGACAGTTAACTAAATATATAGTAATCATGGCAGAATATCGACCGGGCACGTAGGGCACGTGCCCAAAGTTAGTTACCTTAAGGAGCAGTTCTCTCTCTGTGGGTCTAACCCCAAGAAGTTCTGAAAAACGATTAAAGACCTGGAGAATAAATGTGGGTGTTACTGACAATAAGCACATGGCTGAGCTCTTTAATCACCACTTCATTAAGTCAGGATTCCTATTTGACTCTGCCATGCTTCCTTGCCTTCCAACAATTCCTCTTCTCCCACCCATTCTAATGTGACTATCCCCGATGCTCCTCCCTCTTTTTCCACTGCCCCACCACAAAGTTTCCCCCTGCATGTGGTCACTGAGTCTGATTTCCTAAGGTGACCTCAATCTGGTTCAGATGGTTTAGACCCTTTTTTCTTTAAGGTTGCTGCCCCTATCATCGCCAAGCCTATCTCTGACCTTTTAAACCTGTCTCTCCTCTCTGGGGAGGTTCCCATTGCTTGGAAGGCAGCCACGGTGCATCCTTTATTTAATAGTTAGGATCAGGTTGATCTCCCCCTTTATAGGCCCATTTCTATTTTGCCCTATTTATCAAAAGTGTTGGAAAAACTTGTAAATAATCAACTGACTGGCTTTCTTGATGTCTATAGTGTTTTCTCGGGTATGCAATCTGGTTTCTGCTCTGGTTATGGATGTGTCACTGCAACCTTAAAGGTCCTAAATTATGTCACCATTGCCCTTGATTCTAGGCAATGTTCTGCTGCTATTTTTAATGACTTGGCCAAAGTTTTTGATACGATAGACCATTCTGTTCTTGTGGGCAGGCTAAGGAGTATTGGTTTTTCTGAGGGGTCTTTGGCTTGGTTTGCTAACTACCTCTCTCAATGAGTGCAGTGTATGAAGTTAAAACTTAAAACATCCTGCTGTCTCGCCACTGCCTGTCACCAAGGGATTACCCCCCCCCGCCCCCTCAATTTACATCAACAACATAGCTCAAGCAGTAGGAAGTTCTCTCATCCATTTACTCTATATGGAGATGATACAGTCTTACACTCAAATGGCCCCTCCCCGGATTTTGTGTTAAACACTCCACATCAAAGCTTTCTTAGTGTCCAACTAACTTTCTCTGCCTTAACCTTGTTCTGAACACCTCCAAAACAAATGTCAAGGGGTTTGGTACGAAGAATGCCCCTCTCCCCAACGGTGTGATTACTACCTCCTGAGGGTTTAGAGCTTGAGGTAGTCACCTCATACAAGTACTTGGAAGTATGGCTAGACTGTACACTGTCCTTCTCTCAGCACATATCAAAGTTGCAGGCTAAGGTTAAATCTAGACCTGGTTTCCTCTATCGTAATCGCTCCTCTTTCACCACAGCAGAAAAACTAACCCTGATTCAGATTACCATCCTACCCATGCTAGACTACGGAGACGTCATTTATAGATCGACAGGTAAGGGTGCTCTCGAGCAGCTAGATGTTCTTTACCATTCGACCATCAGATTTGCCACCAATGCTCCTTATAGGACACATCAATGCACTTCTGACACTGGTTTATGCTTATTTATGAATCCCTCTTAGGCCCCACTCCCACCTATCTGAGATACCTACTGCAGCCCTCATCCTCCACATACAACACCCACTCTGCTAGACACATTCTGGTAAAGGTCCCCAAAGCACACACATCCCTGGGTCGCTCGTCTTTTCAATTCGCTGCAGCTAGCGTCTGGAACGAGCTGCAAAAAAAAACACTCAAACTGGACTGTTTTTTCTACATCTCTTCATTCAAAGACTCAATGGACACTTACTGACAGTTGTGGCTGCTTCGCATGATGTATTGTTGTCTCTACCTTCTTGCCTTTTGTGCTGTTGTCTGTGCCCAATAATGTTTGCACCATGTTTTGCGCTGCTAACATGTTGTGCTGCTGCCATGTTGTGTTGCTACCACGCCGTGTTTTAATGTGTTGCTGCCATGCTATGTTGTTGTCTTAGGTCTATCTGAATGTAGTGTTGTGGTGTCTCTCTTTTCGTGATGTGTGTTTTGTCCTATATTTAGATTTTATTTTACATTTTTAATCCCAACCCGTCCCCGCAGGAGGCCTTTTGCCTTCTGATAGAAAGTCATTGTAAATAAGAATTTGTTCTTAGCTGACTTGGCACAAGGCGGTGCCATTCTGTGAATTTATGTGGCCTACCACTTCACGGCAAAGCCGTTGTTGCTTCTAGACTTTTCCACTTCACAATAAAAGCACTTACACTTGACTGTGGCACCTCTAGCAGGGCAGAAATTTGACAAACTGACTTGTTGGAAAGGTGGCATCCTTTGATCGTTCCACGGTGAAAGTCACTGGGCTCCTCAGGAATGCCATTCTACTGTCAATGTTTGTCTCTAGAGATTACATGGCTGTGTGCTCGATTTCACGAGTGTGGCTGAAATAGACGAATCCACTAATTTCAAAGATTGTCCACATACTTTTGTTTATATAATGTAAATCAAGTAAATGGTTTTTGGGTCCTCACTCACCTGCATAACACCTCATTTAGGAAGACACCTAGACTATACTTTCTGGAACCAACTTGAGTCATTCCGACTCCAGTTTTAACAAGACAATATCATGCAGAAATTCCTCTATTCTGAATGAGTGAATATGAACAAGCAAATAAACAACCTTCACATCTTCAAATTAGTCTAAAACCAACACGAGTGTGTGTTCATTAAGCACCAAACTAAATAAAATGGACTGAAACAGCAAGGGACTATCTGGATCTTTCCAATAAGAAACATACATTTTAGTTTTCCATTGAAAACCTTTTCCATTACGGGCCTTATTGAACCCGACCAAGGTGTCACGAGAAACAATTGGTCATTTACCATCCCTTCTAAAACAAAGTGACAAGTACATTCATAATCAATGTAAAACAGGATATGATTATAATAGGCTATATAGATACCAATTCAATACGTTTACAAAAGCTTCAAAATCAGTCACTAAAGTACTGTAGTTAGTACATCCACAGTTCTATAACATTAATATTGACAGAGCATGTCATGCGTTGAATGCTTGAATGTACAGTTGAAGTACACAAACTTCAAACCACTTGATATGAACCTAACTGACAAATCAAATCAAATCAAATGTTATTTGTCACATATTTATAGCAGATGTTATTGCAGGTGTAGAGAAATGCTCATTTGTACATCTTCGTGCACACAGATTTGTAGATGACAGTACACAACCTCTGATCAGAGGAGATGACACAGGAAGTCTAGTTAGCTGCTGCTACAGCTCATCTTCAAAGAGCAGGGGAATACAGGGCAAGATGCCAAAGAGAGTGACAGAGAGAGCTGAGAGAGAGAAAATTAGGGGGTTTGAAGAGAGGGACTAGACAGCGAGAGAGAGAGAAAGATGGGGAGTCTTCCTGCGGTGAGCACTTTAGATCTCATCCAGTTGCGCAGTAAATCATAAACTCATATGTCAATTTCTTTCTAGCAACCCGGCCCTTCGTTGACAGCTTTCATACGCTAGTAAAAAGGTTGACATGCCTCTCAAAAAACATCAGGAGCAATGGCTCTAGTAGGGCCTAGTAGGGCCTTACTTTCCAGAAGCAGGGAGGTGCCCAATTTCAGTGATACTTTTTAAGCATCTGTCACTTTAAGGACACTATGCAATGTGCTCGGTGCTTTTCAGTGGATGTTAAAAGGGTAAGTTTTCAACATCATATTCATTATCTCCAGTACCACAGCAGTGCATGTGCCATGACCAGAGTAGGCACATTTGCTATTTAATGCAACCATTTTTTGTGACAAAACTATAGGTCGAGTTGAGAATGTGATGGAAACACATTGAACTTTAGGTTTTTATTCGGTATAGTACATGAAAACAAGCAACACTATTTGGCCATCAATGTATACAACTTCGATGCCCTTTCTGAGTTTTTTTGTGAGTAGGGAACATAAAAAATGTTTAAACTTTCTGGCATCACAGCAATATAACTTCAGCTACATTGAAGTTACTCCCATGCTGTAGTTCTTGACTCAAGGTGGTTTTCTCATCTTTAGAGAGCAGTTTATTACAACGATTACGTCCTGGCTGTTCAGCCCACGATTTTCATCTCCCCAAGATGTCAAAATGAGTGTAGGAACTGTGCCTACCTTATTTGTTTTGCCGGCTCCTGTTCCACTGATCTGGGCTCTTTGGTTGGTTCATAGTGTCCGTCGAGTTCTTACTCTGATAATTAGAACCTAACAGTTGGCATTGTCAGCAGGATTCACCACGGTTTTTAATCAACGTTTATTCTTCCCAAAGAATCGAACGGCAAGAAACATTCACACAAAAGACATTCACACAAGCACGGATTTTTAACCATTTCTCCTATGCTGAGTCTACTCCTACACATCTGAAAAGCCAATGCATCTCTGTTGCTAGACAGAACCTTAGTGATACCTGTTCTTCCTCACTTCATCTGACCTGACCTCTGCCCCAAAGTGCACACCCCTCTCCAACTCATGGCTGTCATGTTGACTTGTACCAGACTGTGTATTTTCTCTTCCCATAGGATCCCTGATGGCTAACAATAACATATGTTGACATAATAGTAATTTTTATAAATGACCCTCTCTCCCTCAGTTGAAAGGAATAAGTATATTTCATGATTTCATAAGTCAAGAAATCAGAACCAAACAGTATTCAATGTAATTTCTCTAAAACAGGCTACAGGCCACATGTGCACCACCAAGTCAGAACAGTAGGGGAAAAGGGACCAAATTATTAGGGTCAAGCGCTGCTTGACACTTAGTATTACTTTCTTAGCTACAGTATACATACAGTGGGGAGAACAAGTATTTGATACACTGCCGATTTTGCAGGTTTTCCTACTTACAAAGCATGTAGAGGTCTGTGATTTTTATCATAGGTACACTTCAACTGTGAGAGACGGAATCTAAAACAAAAATCCAGAAAATCACATTGTATGATTTTTAAGTAATTAATTTGCATTTTGTTGCATGACATATGTATTTGATCACCTACCAACCACTTGTCTAATCTGATAGGTCATGTGAAATAAAGATTTACAACTCTGACTCCCTGTGGCAAAACTCAAATTTCTTCCTTGTTTAGGAAGAAACAAGCCTGAAACCTTGAACAAAGGACGGTTGACATCTAGTGGAAGCCATATGAATTGCAATCTGGGAGCTGGAATTGAATAGGACCCATAACTTTCCATTGTAAGAGCATGGGGTCTCAAAAAACAACTTCCGGGTGGCTTTTCTTTGGATTTTCTCCTGCCATATCAATTGTGTTATAGTCTAATACATTATTTTAACATTTCTACAAATGTCGAAGTGGTTTCTATCCAATGGTACCAATTATATGCATATCCTGGCTTCTGGCCCTGAGTAACAGGCAGTTTACTTTGGGCACGGCAGTCAGATGGAAAATCTGAAAAAAGGATCCTAGCCCTAACAAGATTTAACACCCAGCAACATATTGCCAAGAGGATGGGTCACTGCAGAAGATGTAAACGGTACAGCCAAATGGTTACTTGCATAATAGCAATATCAGAAATAGATAGTGTCAATATACAGTGCCTTGCTAAAGTATTCGGCCCCCTTGAACTTTGCGACCTTTTGCCACATTTCCGGCTTCAAACATAAAGATATAAAACTGTATTTTTTTGTGAAGAATCAACAACAAGTGGGACACAATGATGAAGTGGAACGACATTTTTTGGATATTTCAAACTTTTTTAACATTCAAAAACTGAAAAATTGGGCGTGCAAAATTATTCAGCCCCTTTACATTCAGTGCAGCAAACTCTCTCCAGAAGTTCAGTGAGGATCTCTGAATGATCCAATGTTGACCTAAATGACTAATGATGATAAATACAATCCACCTGTGTGTAATCAAGTCTCCGTATAAATGCACCTGCACTGTGATAGTCTCAGAGGTCCGTTAAAAGCGCAGAGAGCATCATGAAGAACAAGGAACACACCAGGCAGGTTCGAGATACTGTTGTGAAGAAGTTTAAAGCCGGATTTGGATACAAAAAGATTTCCCAAGCTTTAAACATCCCAAGGAGCACTGTGCGATAATATTGAAATGGAAGGAGTATCAGACCACTGCAAATCTACCAAGACCTGGCCGTCCCTCTAAACTTTCAGCTCATACAAGGAGAAGACTGATCAGAGATGCAGCCAAGAGGGCCATGATCACTCTGGATGAACTGCAAAGATCTACAGCTGAGGTGGGAGACTCTGTCCATAGGACAACAATCAGTCGTATATTGCACAAATCTGGCCTTTATGGAAGAGTGGCAAGAAGAAAGCCATTTCTTAAAGATATCCATAAAAAGTGTTGTTTAAAGTTTGCCACAAGCCACCTGGGAGACACACCAAACATGTGGAAGAAGGTGCTCTGGTCAGATGAAACCAAAATTGAACTTTTTGGCAACAATGCAAAACGTTATGTTTGGCGTAAAAGCAACACAGCTCATCACCCTGAACACACCATCCCCACTGTCAAACATGGTGGTGGCAGCATCATGGTTTGGGCCTGCTTTTCTTCAGCAGGGACAGGGAAGATGGTTAAAATTGATGGGAAGATGGATGGAGCCTGCAAAGGACCTGAAACTGGGACGGAGATTTGTCTTCCAACAAGACAATGATCCAAAACATATAGCAAAATCTACAATGGAATGGTTCAAAATAAACATATCCAGGTGTTAGAATGGCCAAGTCAAAGTCCAGACCTGAATCCAATCGAGAATCTGTGGAAAGAACTGAAAACTGCTGTTCACAAATGCTCTCCATCCAACCTCACTGAGCTCGAGCTGTTTTGCAAGGAGGAATGGGAAAACATTTCAGTCTCTCGATGTGCAAAACTGATAGAGACATACCCCAAGCGACTTACAGCTGTAATCGCAGCAAAAGGTGGCGCTACAAAGTATTAACTTAAGGGGGCTGAATCATTTTGCACGCCCAATTTTTCAGTTTTTGATTTGTTAAAAAAGTTTGAAATATCCAATAAATGTCGTTCCACTTCATGATTGTGTCCCACTTGTTGTTGATTATTCACAAAAAAATACAGTTTTATATCTTTATGTTTGGAGCCTGAAATGTGGCAAAAGGTCGCAAAGTTCAAGGGGGCCGAATACTTTCGCAAGGCACTGTAAATATTATACAGTATGTAGAAGAACAATATCAATGATAGATGATGAAGTTATATGCATACAATCAGGGGTAAAGTGGCTGAGCAGCAGGATAAAAAAATAATAGTGGCAACAGCGTATGGCATGTGCTAGGAGAGAGTCATTTGAATAGAGGCACTGCAGATAGTGATGATGACTGGTCCGTCTGAACCACGCATGAACAAGGGAATCTATATTCGGAGAGTTTCTGTCCTGCCCTTGACTGCAGGGCATATGTGATGTCCCTTAGCCTCTTTGTCATAACACTCTCTGATCTTCTCAAACACATAGCCAGCTAGCCCCCGAATAGCAGCACTGCAGAAACTATTACACTCAACGGAACGACTTGATTAGTGTTGTGTCAACAACGCAGCCACTGCCAGCTAGCCTACAAAGTTAACAACGCAGCCACTGCCAGCTAGCCTACTTCAGCAGTACTGTATCATTTTAATCATTTTAGTCAATAAGATTCTTGCTACGTAAGCTTAACTTTCTGAACATTCGAGACGTGTAGTCCACTTGTCATTCCAATCTCCTTTGCATTAGCGTAGCCTCTTCTGTAGCCTGTCAACTATGTGTCTGTCTATCCCTGTTCTCTCCTCTCTGCACAGACCATACAAACGCTCCACACCGCGTGGCCGCGGCCACCCTAATCTGGTGGTCCCAGCGCGCACGACCCACGTGGAGTTCCAGGTCTCCGGTAGCCTCTGGAACTGCTGATCTGCAACCAACAAGGCAGAGTTCATCTCAGCCTATGCCTCCCTCCAGTCCCTCGACTTCTTGGCACTGACGGAAACATGGATCACCACAGACAACACTGCTACTCCTACTGCTCTCTCTTCGTCCGCCCACGTGTTCTCGCACACCCCGAGAGCTTCTGGTCAGCGGGGTGGTGGCACCGGGATCCTCATCTCTCCCAAGTGGTCATTCTCTCTTTCTCCCCTTACCCATCTGTCTATCTCCTCCTTTGAATTCCATGCTGTCACAGTTACCAGCCCTTTCAAGCTTAACATCCTTATCATTTATCGCCCTCCAGGTTCCCTTGGAGAGTTCATCAATGAGCTTGATGCCTTGATAAGCTCCTTTCCTGAGGACGGCTCACCTCTCACAGTTCTGGGCGACTTTAACCTCCCCACGTCTACCTTTGACTCATTCCTCTCTGTCTCCTTTCCACTCCTCTCCTCTTTTGACCTCACCCTCTCACCTTCCCCCCCTACTCACAAGGCAGGCAATACGCTCGACCTCATCTTTACTAGATGCTGTTCTTCCACTAACCTCATTGCAACTCCCCTCCAAGTCTCCGACCACTACCTTGTATCCTTTTCCCTCTCGCACTCATCCAACACCTCCCACACTGCCCCTACGCGGATGGTATCGCGCCGTCCCAACCTTCGCTCTCTCTCCCCCGCTACTCTCTCCTCTTCCATCCTATCATCTCTTCCCTCTGCTCAAACCTTCTCCAACCTATCTCCTGATTCTGCCTCCTCAACCCTCCTCTCCTCCCTTTCTGCATCCTTTGACTCTCTATGTCCCCTATCCTCCAGGCCGGCTCGGTCCTCCCCTCCCGCTCCGTGGCTCGACGACTCATTGCGAGCTCACAGAACAGGGCTCCGGGAAGCCGAGCGGAAATGTAGGAAAACTCGCCTCCCTGCGGACCTGGCATCCTTTCACTCCCTCCTCTCTACATTTTCCTCCTCTGTCTCTGCTGCTAAAGCCATTTTCTACCACTCTAAATTCCAAGCATCTGCCTCTAACCCTAAGAAGCTCTTTGCCACCTTCTCCTCCCTCCTGAATCCTCCCCCCCCCTCCTCCCTCTCTGCAGATGACTTTGTCAACCATTTTGAAAAGAAGGTCGACGACATCCGATCCTCGTTTGCTAAGTCAAACGACACCGCTGGTTCTGCTCACACTGCCCTACCCTGTGCTCTGCCCTCCCTCCCCCCTCTCTCTCCAGATGAAATCTCGCGTCTTGTGACGGCCGGCTGCCCAACAACCTGCCCGCTTGACCCTATCCCCTCCTCTCTTCTCCAGACCATTTCCAGAGACCTTCTCCCTTACCTCACCTCGCTCATCAACTCATCCCTGACCGCTGGCTACGTCCCTTCCGTCTTCAAGAGAGCGAGAGTTGCACCCCTTCTGAAAAAACCTACACTCGATCCCTCCGATGTCAACAACTACAGACCAGTATCCCTTCTTTCTTTTCTCTCCAAAACTCTTGAACGTGCCGTCCTTGGCCAGCTCTCCCGCTATCTCTCTCTGAATGACCTTCTTGATCCAAATCAGTCAGGTTTCAAGACTAGTCATTCAACTGAGACTGCTCTTCTCTGTATCACGGAGGCGCTCCGCACTGCTAAAGCTAACTCTCACTCCTCTGCTCTCATCCTTCTAGACCTATCGGCTGCTTTCGATACTGTGAACCATCAGATCCTCCTCTCCACCCTCTCCGAGTTGGGCATCTCCGGCGCGGCCCACGCTTGGATTACGTCCTACCTGACAGGTCGCTCCTACCAGGTGGCGTGGCGAGAATCTGTCTCCTCACCACGCGCTCTCACCACTGGTGTCCCCCAGGGCTCTGTTCTAGGCCCTCTCCTATTCTCGCTATACACCAAGTCACTTGGCTCTGTCATAACCTCACATGGTCTCTCCTATCATTGCTATGCAGACGACACACAATTAATCTTCTCCTTTCCCCCCCTTCTGATGACCAGGTGGCGAATCGCATCTCTGCATGTCTGGCAGACATATCAGTGTGGATGACGGATCACCACCTCAAGCTGAACCTCGGCAAGACGGAGCTGCTCTTCCTCCCGGGGGAAGGACTGCCCGTTCCATGATCTCGCCATCACGGTTGACAACTCCATTGTGTCCTCCTCCCAGAGCGCTAAGAACCTTGGCGTAATCCTGGACAACACCCTGTCGTTCTCAACTAACATCAAGGCGGTGGCCCGTTCCTGTAGGTTCATGCTCTACAACATCCGCAGAGTACGACCCTGCCTCACACTGGAAGCGGCGCAGGTCCTAATCCAGGCACTTGTCATCTCCCGTCTGGATTACTGCAACTCGCTGTTGGCTGGGCTCCCTGCCTGTGCCATTAAACCCCTACAACTCACCCAGAACGCCGCAGCCCGTCTGGTGTTCAACCTTCCCAAGTTCTCTCACGTCACCCCGCTCCTCCGCTCTCTCCACTGGCTTCCAGTTGAAGCTCGCATCCGCTACAAGACCATGGTGCTTGCCTACGGAGCTGTGAGGGGAACGGCACCTCAGTACCTCCAGGCTCTGATCAGGCCCTACACCCAAACAAGGGCACTGCGTTCATCCACCTCTGGCCTGCTCGCCTCCCTACCACTGAGGAAGTACAGTTCCCGCTCAGCCCAGTCAAAACTGTTCGCTGCTCTGGCCCCCCAATGGTGGAACAAACTCCCTCACGACGCCAGGACAGCGGAGTCAATCACCACCTTCCGGAGACACCTGAAACCCCACCTCTTTAAGGAATGCCTAGGATAGGATAAGTAATCCTTCTCACCCCCCCCCTTTAAGATTTAGATGCACTATTGTAAAGTGACTGTTCTACTGGATGTCATAAGGTGAATGCACCAATTTGTAAGTCGCTCTGGATAAGAGCGTCTGCTAAATGACTTAAATGTAATGTAATGTATGTTGTCTATCTGTGTCCAGTCCAGGTGGTGCTTGTACAGCCAGACCATCTATTTGAGGAAGGATGTCAGCGTTGCGCAGCAGCTGAAACCTGGTCCAGACTGAGTCTGATCGCTTCTTGGCAACAACAACGAAGCTGTAAAACAGGAAATAACTAAAAAATTACATTACAACCTTACAACCTTGCACAACATCAATTCACCTCCCAGGTTTAGATAAGAAGAAGAATCTCATACAATGCAATGAAAATGATAATCACCTGAAGTGCTGGTACTGCTTGAACTGTGGCTGTGGCCTGAAGTACGGAGTCAGGTGTTGTTGCCAGCCATAGGTTTCCACCAGCACCGTACCATCCTCCAGTCCAACCAGCTGTGGGATGTTGACCCCTGTCACAGTGATGTCCTTCACAACACCAGCAATCTCAGATAGTGTTCAATCTGGTCTTTCTGAAGCGCTACTTGATGAGGCCCTACACATTACCTACAAATGTGCAGAGCAGCAGCACTGCATACAGAAACAACATCTTGGAAACTGGAAGTTAAAATGATAACACACCTAAATACAGAAATAATGTGAGATCAATAAATGTAGTGCCAATCATGTTGGAGGTCAATTAAATAATCAAAACATGTTGTTTTATTCTATACATACAAAGTGTTGTCATCGATTCCTTGTAGATGTGACGTGGTGAGGGTGGACCCAGGTGCAGAGAAGAGACCAGGCGAGGAATCAGTGGTTGAGGATTAACATAACTACTGATAAACAGTAGCCGCAGGATCAAATCCACTCCAAAAGTCGAACGAGCAGTAGATGGCGGGTGCGAGCAAGATGAAACATCATTGCGCTTGCAAATACTGAGTCGAGAGAGAAGAAAATGGTGGAGCTAGCAGGGGACCGGTCCCCCGAGTGCACAGGTCAGTCAAGAGCGCCAATTAAACTTTAGAGTGTGCAATTCTGACTTTGAGCGAGCAGAAGAACATCGTCACATTACACCCCCCCTCCCCAAAAAAAGAAAGAATACATATAGAACTGTAAGCAAAGAAACGTGATTCAAATGCATTCAATTGTCTCTCAATTTCTCAAATTGCTCTCTTTCAAGTCTTGTCACCTTTGGGTTTGAATTTCAGGCTGATTAGGGGGTGGGTTTACAGGCGGGTGCGTGTCTAGAAACCTTAGATTGGTCACTTTCACTGGAGTGATTAGGACCCCATCCTCAGTAGCCTATTCCAGAAAGCTATTGGAAAACGCAAGCACTTATTATTGTGAAATCGCCTCGCTATTCAATCATAAATTAGTCTGTTAATTTGAACTAAGCAAGCTGCTAAATCGTTCAGTTTATATCTTGTAGAGTAGAATCTGAAATGAGATGCAGGCCTACCAGGGGCGATAAGCTACCTGCCCAACGGCTGTATCCAGGCACTCCGCTTTGCATTGTGCATAAGAACAGCCCTGAGCCGTAGTATATTGGACATATGACATACCCCTTGTGCCTTATAACCTAATAAAATAATTTTAATATATGGCAAGAGAAAAGATCATTCGCCCCTTCTAAACTCGCCAGATCATTTTACATGTCGATTTAACTTGTTTGATTGCTATGATTAAGCATTGTCATAGCTTGCGATAATTATTATTTTGAGGAAACCCGAATTTAGCTTCTAACGTCATTACAAGTTACTAAGATATTCCTTCTTAATTGGCTCGGTAATGTTTTGGAAAAAGGTGTCACATTCTGACCATAGTTCTGTTATTTTATTCTTTGTTTTAGTATGGTCAGGGCGTGAGTTGGCGTGGGCAGTCTATGTTTGTTTTTCTATGTTGGTTTTTGTGTTCGGCCTAGTATGGTTCTCAATCAGAGGCAGGTGTCGTTAGTTGTCTCTGATTTAGAATCATACTTAGGTAGCCTGGGTTTCCCTTTTGGTTTGTGGGTGTTTGTTTCCGTGTCAGTCGCCACATGGGACTGTTTCGTTGATTCACATTTATTATATTGTTCCAGTGTCCAGTTGTGTTTTTTTTAAATAAATCAGTATGGACACTTACCACGCTGCGTTTTGGTCCGATCCTTAGGAGGAAATCCATTACAAAAGGGTTGATAGAAAGGGCAACACCTCTCTTGATGTGAAAAAGCCGGGTTGAGCAGTAAGCGCCGAACAACTTGGGAGACCCATTAGATGTATTGGGAAATACATTCTAATAGGTATACTATACCTTGAGTGAAATCTACTTGCTAAACTTAGCTAGCTTATTACTTGTTCGACCAGCAAAACGAAAAGCAGACAGCTCAAAAAAAGCAGTCAGCTCAAGCAAACACCATTAATCTTGAGTCCACTAATTGCAGGCAGGAGCCAGTATTTAAGGGATTAAGCCCAGGGAAGGACACACACACAGCATGGTACCTGGTACCATTCATCCAGTACATAACCAGTCCCAAATAATAAAATATAAACTGACAAACCAGCTAAACTCAGGTTAACATGTCAGAATCTGTTTTATTCGCCAAATAAATTTGCATGTACAGGAATTTGAATGTGAAATGGTGCTGCCACAATAGACAGAATATGAGGATGATAAAACAGAATATTTAGACAAAAAATATATAGTTGCAGAATTTCCACAGATCCACACTATGAAGAGTAAGTGGCAGGCAGCCTAGTGGTTAAGAGCGTTGGGCCAGTAACTGAAAGGTAGCTGGATTGAATCCCGAGCCAACTATGTCAAAAAAATATTTTGATGTGCCCTTGAGTGAGGCACTTTTCTCTAGTTGTTCTGGATAAGAGAGTGTGCTAATTGAGTAAAATGTAAACAATTAAGTGAAATTGTGTATCACAGCAGCATGCCACCCTGCATCCCACTGCTGGCTTGCTTCTGAAGCTCAGCAGGGTTGGTCCTGGTCAGTCCCTGGCTGGAAGACCAGATGCTGCTTGAAGTGGTGTTGGAGGACCAGTAGGAGGCACTCTTTCCTCTGGTCTAAAAATGATCCCAATGCCCCAGGGTGCTGTAGGGTGCTGTCTTTTGGATGGGATGTTAAATGGGTGTCCTGACACTCTGAGGTCATTAAAGATCCCATGGCACTTATATTGTAAGAGTAGGGGTGTTAATCCTGGTGTCCTGGCTAAATTCCCAAGCAGTCCCTCATATCATCACGGTCACCTAATTATCCCCAGCTTACAATTGGCCGATTCATCCCCCTCCTCTCCCCTGTAACTATTCCCCAGGTCGTTGCTGTAAATTAGTATGTGTTCTCAGTCAATTTACCTCGTAAAATAACGGTAACACAAGGAGCAGTGTGTAGTTTAGGGATGAATGTGCAAAGTTCAGGTGGCAGGAGGTTTTGGTCGCGAGAACTAGATTGAGAGAGAGAGAGGAAAATAAGATGTCAGGAAATGTCTCAGACAGAGTTCAATTAGAGTTTAAATGTTTTAACATCTCAATGTTGCATTCAAGGTAGCAGTCCATTTTAAGATTGCTGTATCAAAACTGTGGTTAATAATTTAGCCAAATAAGAGATAACAAAATGTGGTACTGAGCTGCAGGGCAATTTCACGTGAACAGAGTGATGCTGACGCAGATTTTTCACTTTAAAATGTATGTCAAACAAAAAACAATGATTTCAAAGGGAAACAAACCATACAACTCTATGCACAAGGACTATTTTTAACAATTTGCAATCATTGGTTTCTTTGAGATACATTTTAAAGGGGAAAATCTGTGTCAGCATCACTTCTACACCATTTGTCAGTCAGCATGGCTCAGTACTGAACAACATGCCGTCAGTTCATGCCCAACCCACCTCGTGGAGAACTCTCCTCCTATAGGTGCATTCCTTACATACACTACTCATATTGTTTAGCAATGACTATCACATGCATTCAGTATAGAACCATCATTCTAACCAATAATATGATTGGTGAAAGGGGGATACCTAGTCAGTTGTACAGTTGAACACATTTAACTGAAATGTGTCTTCTGCATGTAACCCAACTCCACTGAATCGGAAAGGTGCAGGGGGCTGCCATGATCAACATCCACAGAACCTGAGGAACAGTGGGTGAACTGCCTTGCTTGGGAACAGAACAACATATTTTTACCTTGTCAGCGCTGGATTTGATCCAGCAACCTTTCAGTTACTGGCTCAAAGCTCTAACCTGCCGCCCTACTAGTAGTGGTTTCTTTGCAGCAAAAAAAGAAAGGTCCCTTTTTCAGGACCCTATCTTTCAAAGATAATTAGTAAAAATCCAAATAACTTTTCCCATGCTAGTTCAATGAACCATAAACAATTAATGAACATGCACCTGTGGAACGGTCCTTAAGACACTAACAGCTTACAGACGATAGGCAATTAAGGTCACAGTTATGAAAACTTAGGACACTAAAAGAGGCCTTTCTACTGACTCTGAAAAATACCAAAAGAAAGATGCCCAGGGTCCCTGCTCATCTGCGTGAACGTGCCTTAGGCATGCAACAAAGAGGCATGAGGATTGCAGATGTGGCCAGGGCAAAAAATCACAATGTCCGTACTGTGAGATGCCTAAGACAGCACTACAGGGAGACAGGATGGACAGTTGATCGTCCTCGCAGTGGCAGACCACGTGTAACAACACCTGCACAGGATCGGTACATCCGAACATCACACCTGCAGGACAGGTACAGGATGGCAACAACATCTGCCCGAGTTACACCAGGAACGCACAATCCCTCCATCAGTACTCAGACTGTCCGCAATAGGCTGAGAGAGGCTGGACTGAGGGCTTGTAGGTCTGTTGTAAGGCAGGTCCTCACCAGACATCACCGGCAACGACGTCGCCTATGGGCACAAACCCACCGTCGCTGGACCAGACAGGACTGGCAAAAAGTGCTCTTCACTGACGAGTCGCGGTTTTGTCTCACCAGGGGTGATGGTCGGACTCGTGTTTATCGTCAAAGGAATGAGCGTTACACAGAGGCCTGTACTCTGGAGTGGGATCGATTTGGAGGTGGAGGGTCTGTCATAGTCTGGGGCGGTGTGTCACAGCATCCTCGGACTGAGCTTGTTGTGATTGCAGGCAATCTCAATGCTGTGCGTTACAGGGAAGACATCCTACTTCCTCATGTGGTACCCTTCCTGCAGGTTCATCCTGACATGACCCTCCAGCATGACAATGCCACCAGCCATACTGCTCGGTCTGTGTGTGATTTCCTGCAAGACAGGAATGTCAGTGTTCTGCAATGACCAGCGAAGAGCCCGGATCTCAATCCCATTGAGCACATCTGGGACCTGTTGGATCAGAGGGTGAGGGCTAGGGCAAATCCCCCAGAAATGTCCGGGAACTTGCAGGTGCCTTGGTGGATGAGTGGGGTAACATCTCACAGAAAGAACTAGTAAATCTGGTGCAGTCCATGAGGAGGACATGCACTGCAGTACTTAATGCAGCTGGTGGCTACACCAGATACTGACTGTTACTTTTGGTTTTGACCCCCCTTTGTTCAGGGACACATTATTCAATTTCTGTTAGTCACATGTCTGTGGAACCTGTTCAGTTTATGTCTCAGTTATTAGTCATTAAATCACACATACTAAATTAAAGCGACACTCATTGTGAATCCAGCCAACATGTCAGATTTAAAAAAAGGCTTATCCACGAAAGCATAAGAAGCTATTATCTGATGATAGCACAACAGTGAACAAAGAGTGTAGCATATTTCAACCCTGCAGGCGCTACACAAAGCAAATAAATAAAATATAAAACATGCCTTACCTTTGACGATCTTCTTTTGTTGGCACTCCAATATGTCCCATAAACATCACAATTGGTATTTTTGTTCGATTAATTCCATCCATATATATCCAAAATGTATTTGGCATGTTTGATCCCGAAAAAAACTGCTTCCAAAATGCACAACGTCACTACAAAATATCTCAAAAGTTGTCTGTAAACTTTGCCAAAACATTTCAAACTACTTTTGTAATACAACTTTAGGTATTTTTAAACGTTAATATTCGATCAAATTGAAGACGGGTCTATCTGTGTTCAATACAGGAAGACATCAAACCAATGCTACTTTTCAAGTCTTGCACAACTCTCAACAGTGTTACCCGGTTCCTAGATGGCCATACTTCTTCATTGCATAACCTCAACCAAATTCCAAAGACTGGTGACATCCAGTGGAAGCGGTAGGAACTGAAAACAAGTGCCGAAAAATAACTGAACAGACAAAGACCTAAAAAAATATATATATCTGAATGGTTAGTCCTCAGGGTTTTGCCTGCTACATAAGTTCTGTTATACTCACAGACATGATTCAAACAGTTTTGGAAACTTCAGAGTGTTTTCTATCCAAATATGCTAATAATATGCATATCTTATATTCCTGGCTTGAGTAGCAGGAAGTTGAAATTGGGCACGCTATTTATCCAAAAGTGAAAATGCTGCCCCCTATACCTTAAGAAGTTAAATGTCACACATTTGAATCAGATTAAATGCAAATAAGATGTTTTCAGTATCATACTGTATAGTGATCTTGTATTAAATCAAATACACAGTCTGTACTTTTAGCTTGAAATAACTGTATTCCAGCATGTTGACCATCTAGTATAAAATGTCATGCACACTTAACACCAAAGACAAATAATAATTAAATTTATTTTAATTTTATAATCCACATGTTTTAGACAGCCTATGTTCTCTAATTTCTCTTTGGAAATACACAAGAATCATTTATATACATTTGTTACAAAAATACATTGAACATGTACCTTTTATTGTATTTGAACAACTTTTTTAATGTTTATTTATATATATATATTTTTACCCTGTTCTCTCACCAACTTCATGGTATCCAATAGTCTTGTCTGCAACTCCCAGACAGACTCAGGACAGGCGAAGGTTGAGAGCCGTGCATCCGCCGAAACACAACCCAACCAAGTCGCACTGCTTCTTGACACAATGCCCACTTAATCCAGAGGCCAGCCACACCAATGTGTCAGAGGAAACACTGTGCACCTGGCGACTGTGTCAGCATGCACTGCGCCCGGCCCGCCACAGGAGTCACTTGTGCGCGATGGGACAAGGACATCCCTGCCGGCCAAACCCTCCCCTAACGACACTGGGCCAATTGTGCAACAGCCCCATGGGTCTCCTGGTTGCGGCCGGCTGCAACAGAGCCTGGACTTTTGAACAACTTGAACAACTTTAACAGCGATCCAAAATACTCTTCAAAGCAAGTCTTGTGAGAAGGGTATCTGCCCAGTGTTGTCATCAGTCAACCTATCTCCTTTCAAGTAGTCCACATTTTCACTGCTGTATTCAAATCAGGAGCAATCTGGCTGGTGGGGGGGACCTCTACCACTGAGGTCCAGTTCCATGGCATAGACAGTTCCACTGCTGAATATTAACTGAAGTACACAGTAGGAAATTGATTGAATGTTGAATGTCCTCAGTCACCATATTTGGCCATGCTTATTTACGTCTAAATGATTTTGTTGATTACAATGCTGCCATCTAGGGGTAGCTATACAGTACAACGTATACATGTCCAATTATTTGTGATACTTTCTGAACGTGAAAGAATAAGACACAGGTAGAGAAATACTTTTTTTCCCAAGTTTATTAACTTTGTTTCAAAAGATTCCTTCATACAAATTAATCTCTCATCTTACTTACAGAATCTTAAATATGTGGTACAGTATATCATACACATGGTAATGAACCTAGTACATTTATCATACATATGGAAATTGACATATAGTAGCTACATTTATAATGATTCCATCTTAACTATTAATACTCTGGATAGGACTCGTATCATAAAAGCAGTGCCGAAGCTCATTACAACATTAGAGACCATCTCTGGTGCTACATAGTGTAGTAGCCTAACAAAATGCAACTAGTGTGGTTTCGGGATATTCCCTAACAATGAACTGCAGTTTTTTATTGGACCATATCATAAAATCAACATTACAATATTTTATGAAAGTAACATAACCAACAATGGACCGTTGCAGCTTTTGCAATGATATGTCATTGAATTATTTCCCGTTTTGACAAGACATTTATAAACAAGCCAAACACACATGACCTAATAACAACAGTATAAGAAATCACATCATGTTCCTGTCCAGTAATAAAACATGATAACATATAAGGGTCGTTGGTAAAATGTCTGAAGTGAACAGGTAGTTATTTCTCCGGTGTGTGACTCTCATCCTCTTCAGGGTTCTGAGTGGCTTTCTCTGGTCCACTCTGTGATTGGTCCGTGGAGATATGCTCTCGGCTCAGTGACGGCAGGAGGAGATATTCCAGCTCCTCAGCACTGACAGCCACTTTCTCAGGTACCAGCCAACGCTTTAGATGCTCCAGGGCACTGTGAAGAACAGATCGGAGTTATGACACATCCTTTCATTACAAAAAGAGGCAAAGTAAGAGGTGACTTCAACCTCCCAATGCCTGACTGACTAATTTCTTTCCACCTCTTCTTTCCCCTCCTTGCCTCTTGACCTCACCCAGTCACCTCCCACTCACAAGTCAGGTAATAGGCTTGAACTCTACTTTACTAGAGGCTGTTCGCCTACAAATCTCACTGCAACCCCCCTCCAGGTCTCAGATAAAAATAAACAAAGTAGTTCTCACGCTCTCCTGCAATCCTACCCACTCAACCTATACCCAGATGATCATGGACTTCCGCAATCTTCACTCTATTCTACCATCTCTCCCTTCTGCTAAATCCTTCTCCTGCCCGTCTCCTGACTCTGCCGCTTCGAACCTGCTCTCCTCCCTTACCGCCTCATTTGACTCAAACTGTCGCCTCCCCTCCTGCTCCGTGTCTGAGTGACTGCGTGCTCACAGAACAGGGCTGCGGGCAGCTGAGCGGCAATGGAGGAAAAATTAACTTCTGGAGACCTATCATCCTTCCACTCCCTCCGCCTTACCTACTCTTCGGTATCCTCTGCTAAAGCCACTTTCTATCATTATATTCCAAGCCTCTACCTCCAAAGAGAGTAATAGGATACAGCATGTGTCAAAATGATTGATTGATGACAGGTGTCAAAAATATGATTGATTGCTGAACTTATGACCTTCTGACATGTAGTGAATATGTGCATTGTCCCGCCCCCCTGTTCGTGTGGTCATGTGTTAGAGGGTGTGTGTTATTTTGTGGCCCATGCCCCCCTCCACCCCCCAGTTTTATTTCCCTTATGGTTGTTATCTATGAAGCATGAATGTCTGGGTTTATAGATATCTCTGGGGGCCTCAGTATTATAAATGTCCAGAACAAGCCATTTTTTTAAGACCTGAATATTAAACATCTAAAATATGTCTACAAGTGTAATTCTCGGAGTGCTCTGTAGCTCATGTCACGAACCCAACGCCAAAAGCTTGGAGGATATTTTGTTAGAGGCTCCCGAATGTTTTAACGGCTTTATGTGTACAAGCGAGGGCCATATTTCGTACATATTCAACCCGGAGGAATCTACGGTTAAGATATTCACAGACAGCGTGTCCCAACCCTTTTATCGTGCAGAACCCGAGACTTATTCTCCAGCGCTAAGGATGCGAGAATGTTTTAAAATAATGTTATCTTTGTGTCAAATGCAACGTGCCCTGAGTGCTTCAAGGCTGCCAGGATATGCGTTGGAAGAACAAGTCTGTGGACGCCAGGATCTAATGGCTCTGAGAGTAACTGCCAGGGGGTATACCCCAGACTACCCCTACGTCATGATGACGCGTGCATGTTTAAATATGTGCCCCCGCCCCGTCCCCCCTGTTCGTGTGGTCATGTGTTAGAGGTTGTTTGAACTTTTGTGACCCATGCACCCCTCCACCCCCCTGTTTTATCTCCCTTACGGTTGTTATCTATGAAGCAGGAATGTCTGGGTGTATAGCGCTGGGGCCTCAGCATTATAAATGTCCAGAACATGCCATATTTAAGACCTGTGTGTGTGTGTGTGTGTGTGTGTGTGTGTGTGTGTGTGTGTGTGTGTGTGTGTGTGTGTGTGTGTGTGTGTGTGTGTGTGTATCTGTTAGAAACAAGGTCCCTTGGAATTGTGTCCATTTCAGGCTTTAAACAACAATTAAACAGCCATCTAAATAATGTTTCTCAGCCTAGTTTCCTAATTAGATCTCTTTATATGTACAGGCACAGAGCTTCCAGATGGCTCCAGCCTAAGGATTTTCAGGTCATGTACACACAGGGAGATTAGAACCCCAAAGAAAAGATCCTAAAGGTACTTTCAGATTCAGGTTTATCATGACAGCCGCTTTATGAAAGGCCTTTACTTATGGCTAAACAGCTTCTACACAGTTTATTAATTAATGCTGTGGGATGAAATTAGGTGTTTCTAGGAGGATTTAAACAAATATACAGTGAAACAAACATGCACACTTTACACACATTTTTATTGACTTTTAAAAAGACCACAGTAACATGACAGAGTAGTATTCGGTAAAAAGCAATACGTGTTAAACATGAGGCACATGCAATCAGGACAGCCTCTTTATGAAAGGTGTGTGTGTGTGTGTGTGTGTGTGTGTGTGTGTGTGTGTGTGTGTGTGTGTGTGTGTGTGTGTGTGTGTGTGTGTGTGTGTGTGTGTGTGTGTGTGTGTTTTAGAAACAAGGAATGTGTGTGTGTGTGTGTGTGTGTGTGTGTGTGTGTGTGTGTGTGTGTGTGTGTGTGTGTGTGTGTGTGTGTGTGTGTGTGTGTGTGTGTGTGTGTGTGTGTGTGTTTTAGAAACAAGGAATGTGTGTGTGTGTGTGTGTGTGTGTGTGTGTGTGTGTGTGTGTGTGTGTGTGTGTGTGTGTGTGTGTGTGTGTGTGTGTGTGTGTCTTTACTAGATGCTGTTTTTCCACTAACCTCATTGCAACTCCCCTCCAAGTCTCCGACCACTACCTTGTATCCTTTTCCCTCTCGCTCTCATCCAACACTTCCCACACTGCCCCTACTCGGATGGTATCGCGCCGTCCCAACCTTCGCTCTCTCTCCCCCGCTACTCTCTCCTCTTCCATCCTATCATCTCTTCCCTCTGCTCAAACCTTCTCCAACCTATCTCCTGATTCTGCCTCCTCAACCCTCCTCTCCTCCCTTTCTGCATCCTTTGACTCTCTATGTCCCCTATCTTCCAGGCCGGCTCGGTCCTCCCCTCCCGCTCCGTGGCTTGACGACTCATTGCGAGCTCACAGAACAGGGCTCCGGGCAGCCGAGCGGAAATGGAGGAAAACTCGCCTCCCTGCGGACCTGGCATCCTTTCACTCCCTCCTCTCTACATTTTCCTCCTCTGTCTCTGCTGCTAAAGCCACTTTCTACCACTCTAAATTCCAAGCATCTGCCTCTAACCCTAGGAAGCTCTTTGCCACCTTCTCCTCCCTCCTGAATCCCTCCCCCCCCCTCCTCCCTCTCTGCAGATGACTTCGTCAACCATTTTGAAAAGAAGGTCGACGACATCCGATCCTCGTTTGCTAAGTCAAACGACACCGCTGGTTCTGCTCACAGTGCCCTACCCTGTGCTCTGACCTCTTTCTCCCCTCTCTCTCCAGATGAAATCTCGCGTCTTGTGACGGCCGGCCGCCCAACAACCTGCCCGCTTGACCCTATCCCCTCCTCTCTTCTCCAGACCATTTCCGGAGACCTTCTCCCTTACCTCACCTCGCTCATCAACTTATCCCTGACCGCTGGCTACGTCCCTTCCGTCTTCAAGAGAGCGAGAGTTGCACCCCTTCTGAAAAAACCTACACTCGATCCCTCCGATGTCAACAACTACAGACCAGTATCCCTTCTTTCTTTTCTCTCCAAAACTCTTGAACGTGCCGTCCTTGGTCAGCTCTCCCGCTATCTCTCTCAGAATGACCTTCTTGATCCAAATCAGTCAGGTTTCAAGACTATTCATTCAACTGAGACTGCTCTTCTCTGTATCACGGAGGCGCTCCGCACCGCTAAAGCTAACTCTCTCTCCTCTGCTCTCATCCTTCTAGACCTATCGGCTGCCTTCGATACTGTGAACCATCAGATCCTCCTCTCCACCCTCTCCGAGTTGGGCATCTCCGGCGTGGCCCACGCTTGGATTGCGTCCTACCTGACAGGTCGCTCCTACCAGGTGGCGTGGCGAGAATCTGTCTCCTCACCATGCGCTCTCACCACAGGGCTCTGTTCTAGGCCCTCTCCTATTCTCGCTATACACCAAGTCACTTGGCTCTGTCATAACCTCACATGGTCTCTCCTATCATTGTTATGCAGACGACACACAATTAATCTTTTCCTTTCCCCCTTCTGATGACCAGGTGGCGAATCGCATCTCTGCATGTCTGGCAGACATATCAGTGTGGATGACGGATCACCACCTCAAGCTGAACTTCGGCAAGACGGAGCTGCTCTTCCTCCCGGGGAAGGACTGCCCGTTCCATGATCTCGCCATCACGGTTGACAACTCCATTGTGTCCTCCTCCCAGAGCGCTAAGAACCTTGGCGTGATCCTGGACAACACCCTGTCGTTCTCAACTAACATCAAGGCGGTGGCCCGTTCCTGTAGGTTCATGCTCTACAACATCCGCAGAGTACGACCCTGCCTCACACAGGAAGCGGCACAGGTCCTAATCCAGGCACTTGTCATCTCCCGTCTGGATTACTGCAACTCGCTGTTGGCTGGGCTCCCTGCCTGTGCCATTAAACCCCTACAACTCATCCAGAACGCCGCAGCCCGTCTGGTGTTCAACCTTCCCAAGTTCTCTCACGTCACCCCGCTCCTCCACTCTCTCCACTGGCTTCCAGTTGAAGCTCGCATCCGCTACAAGACCATGGTGCTTGCCTACGGAGCTGTGAGGGGAACGGCACCTCAGTACCTCCAGGCTCTGATCAGGCCCTACACCCAAATAAGGGCACTGCGTTCATCCACCTCTGGCCTGCTCGCCTCCCTACCACTGAGGAAGTACAGTTCCTGCTCAGCCCAGTCAAAACTGTTCGCTGCTCTGGCTCCCCAATGGTGGAACAAACTCCCTCACGACGCCAGGACAGCGGAATCAATCACCACCTTCCGGAGACACCTGAAACCCCACCTCTTTAAGGAATACCTAGGATAGGATAAAGTAATCCTTCTCACCCCCCTTAAAATATGTAGATGCACTATTGTAAAGTGGCTGTTCCACTGGATGTCATAAGGTGAATGCACCAATTTGTAAGTCGCTCTGGATAAGAGCGTCTGCTAAATGACTTAAATGTAAATGTTAAATGTGTGTGTGTGTGTGTGTGTGTGTGTGTGTGTGTGTGTGTGTGTGTGTGTGTGTGTGTGTGTGTTTTAGAAACAAGGAATGTGTGTGTGTGTGTGTGTGTGTGTGTGTGTGTGTGTGTGTGTGTGTGTGTGTGTGTGTGTGTGTGTGTGTGTGTGTGTGTGTGTGTGTGTGTGTGTGTGGGTGTGTGTGTGGGTGTGTGTGTGTGTGTGTGGGTGTGTGTTAGAAACAAGGTCCCTTGGAATTGTGTCCATTTCAGGCTTTAAACAACAATTAAACAGCCATCTAAATAATGTTTCTCAGCCTAGTTTCCTATTTAGATCTCTTTATATGTACAGGCACAGAGCTTCCAGATGGCTCCAGTCTAAGGATTTTCAGGTCATGTACACACAGGGAGATTAGAACCCCAAAGAAAAGATCCTAAAGGTACTTTCAGATTCAGGTTTATCATGACAGCCGCTTTATGAAAGGCCATTACTTATGGCTAAACAGCTTCTACACAGTTTATTAATTAATGCTGTGGGATGAAATTAGGTGTTTCTAGGAGGTCTTAAACAGGTCTACAGTGAAACAAACATGTACACTTTCCACACATATTTATTGACTTTTAAAAAGACCACAGTAACATGACAGAATTTGTGCAAAGGCAACGAAATCTGCTAGGGGATATTAGATGTACAACAGTAGTATTCTGTAACAAGCAATACGTGTTAAACATGAGGCACATGAAATCAGGACAGCCTCTTTATGAAAGGCCTTTAACTATGGATAAACAGTTTTTCTACACATCTTATTCATTAATGATGTGGGCATACCCAGGATTTACAGGCAGGACGTTTGATCTACACAGGGAGGGAAAACTTACGGAGTTATGATGGAGAGGGCAAGCGTCTTTGAGTTGGTGAATTCGAAACGGATAAGGGTCTTGTAGCTCCCTTCAGTAACCACGAGCACAACCGTTCCTTGATTTTAACTGGACGGCTTTATTCTGTAGTTTCAGTGAGAATTATCCCCTTCCGTGAGAACTATAAAGTAAATGAAAAATACAGTTAAGCACACCTTATCTTACGAGTGACTTATTAGCTTGGTATAACTCTGAAGTGCTTACATACATAACAGTTTAACCGGTGTTATAACGGGTTCAGATTAAACACATGAATAAAGGAAAAAATACCTCATTGGCTGCTTATTACAGAAGGGAGGAAATCAAACTTCACACTTATTATTCCTTGCATGAATTCACACTTCATCCTAACATACACGCTTCAACCTTTATGAACTACACCGGATGACATGAAAACTTAGTTAACGCAGCGCAGGGTTGCCTTCCATCCAAAAGTGTGTTGCTACAATAAGGATCCCCGTTACAACAGTATTAGCTACATAGTTCCGCTTGTATTATAATTTCCCCCGCACAGCGGACACATAAACAATTCAAACAAAAGACAACGACATAACCTGTAAGTCTAACTGTCAGTTACAGGTCGGGGCTAACAGGACCCTTTATCTGTAAGAAATAGTAAACATTTTGGAATGTGTTAAAATGTAGGTACTAAATCTTTTGAATTAAATCACTGGTTTTAAAAATGTATCTCACGCTTTATAGATAGGGGCAGAGCTAATTTCATATATCGGTTTAGGGGGGTTATTAACTTTATGTAAAACAATATTCACTCAAACAACACCGCTTAGAGCAGCTTGGAGATTATTAGACATGTAAGTGGGGAGCAAAAGAGCGGATTTAACCAACTCTGTACAAAATAACTCTGACGCGTACGTCTAATGATTATTGTAGATGTTTACATCTGAGGGAGTTGACAGTAGGTCAAGGAGATGTATAAAGGCAAATTGACATAACGGACCTCAAAAGACCAACAGCCTACTTAATAATATAGAATGCAGAGATGTGTAATGAACATGTAACCATTATAAAACAAAAAAATGTCTCGAAACAACCCCCTAGTTAGGGACAGAACGTGGAGCATATACTTTAATACAGTTACCACAGCTTTAGCGCAAACCCACAGCCCCGAATATTTAGCTGCCAGGACAGATTAAAAAAGAGATGTGAATAAGTGAATCCCTCCTAATAGATATTTCTGAAGGATACTGGACATAGGGGGTTGGGAAGCGACTGTTAGACGTAGATTCTCAGAAGCAATTTATAGTCTTCCCTACAATGGTATGTTATAAAGTTTGTAATAATGTACAAAGACCTGCATCCAAGTTTTTTTAAACATTTTTACATAAAACAGAACTCTTAGCTGTAGAGAAACGTTTGAAACCAAGGTGTGCACTATCATGCATAAGGCATGTCGAGATATCAACCGAACAGCGGGGGTTAAACATAGATATCTCTAATCTGCGGCCCCCACACACCCCGTTTGCAGACAGAATGTCACGACAGCCCCCTCTTGTTGTTTGAATTCACAGCCTGTGTTCTCTAAACCAGACATACATGGGGGGGGGGGTGTAGCATAGCATACATCTCTCAAACTCATTTCGAACTTTTAGATCGTTAGGGACAGAACTATTTTTTAACGTTGTCAGCATTGCTTTAGCGCAAACATAAAGGCCCGAATATTGAGCTGCCAGGACAGATTAAATTAATAATAATAATATTCTGAATAAGTGAATCCCAGCCTAATAGATATTTCTGAAGGCTACTGGACATAGGTGATTGGGAAGCGACTGTACCCGAGTTATTTGTGTTTTAAACAGGGGGGACAACGTTTTATTTTTATTTTTTATTATTATTTTTTAGGTATGATGGACAACGGACACAACGGGTGACTTGGATGCATTAGGGACTCTGAACGACATCGGAGGAACCGATGAAACAGACAGTATTAGGTATTTTTGGTATGAAAGGTCTACGAACGATGGAACATCTACAACTATTGAAGATGTAAAAAGGGGTTTTCAGAAATACATTTGGTTTGCAGATATGTATTATTATAAAAATAATATAACATTATTATCATAATCTAAAACACTTTAAAGGAGCTCTAATTCAAACATGCAAGGATATATATATATATATATATATATATATATATATATATATATATATATATATATATATATATATATGATACCCACTTTAAAACTGTTGCTGCAAAATCACTTCTCAATGTGTGTACATGTCAAGCGTTCAACAACAATAAACCAAACAGCTCAATAATGTTTCTCAGACTTACAAACTGTTGAGTTTTTCTAGTTAGTAAAGAAACAACCACTAAGCCAAAACACAAAGTTGTAATATAATATGTATACAAGTCATTCTATACGGAAAACAGGTACATTTTGATTGATCAAGAATTCCCAATAGGTTTGTGTCACGCCCGGACCATAGTTTGCTATGTATGTTTATAGGTTTTGTTTGGTATGTGGGGGATGATCTGAGGGGGCATTCTAGGCTGTATGTCTAGTTTGTCTTTTTATGTGTGTTCAATTCTGTGGACTGAGAATCCAAAATACTTTGCACACCTATCAATTAACCATGAAAACGGGAGTTACCCATGATATACACTATTGTGTTCTATGTTGGTAGGTCTAATAAACCGATATATTGTATACATTGATAATATTATTTTGTTAGAAATTCAAGCCGTTGATACAGTTGTGTCCTCTATCGCCCGCCCTGCTGCTCGTGCTCTATCTGAACTACATTATGTAAATGATTCTAATGATTGAAGTGTATCAAGCTATTAAGCTGACTTAAAAATTTTTTTATGATTTAGTTAATTCAGAAGCTGAATATAAAAAGTATGGCTTCTTACATAGAAATGGGTCAGGCCTCTTGCTCAATAGCACAAAGCCGATCATTCAATCTATGTTCTTACTGGTTCTAGACTATGTTTAAATAATCTTTTTTTTAAACTATTGATGCATTTGACCATAGAGGTAAATCAGCTCTTTGCTCCCCCCTTACATGGGTAATAATCTCCAAGCTGCTCTAAATGTTGATGTTTTTGGTGTCTCTGTGTTCATCTCTAGACTGGTGAATGAGGCCTGTTACAACTTTCTTACAAAATCTTTAAAGGTAGTTTGTGAAACCATTCAGTCATGGATGTATGTAAAACATATTTAACACGTATTGCAGGTTACCGAAGCCTCCTGTTGTACTATGAATCCCCACTCATCCCTGTTATATATTGATGTGTTGGCTCTCTATGTATGTACATGTTTATAATACACATAGTGGGAATATTGTTTGCCATGAATTTAATAACACCTAAACCTAAATATGAAATTACCTTTAGGATCTCTTACCGCCCTATTACTTTGTGGTTCTAATCTCCCTATTTTGCCCCAGTGACCAAATTACTAACATTCCTGATCCTTCCCATATATTTTAACCCTAAACCTCCCACAATAACTATTGTCTATTGTTAGTCTCAGTGACCTTACTGGCAATATCCCCGTTTAAAACAGCTCAAAATACATTGTTGGCTAGAGTTTTCATGTCTTTCATTATGCAGACATTTGTTTTTTTAGACTATATTTCTCATTAGGAATACGGTTGTCACCCCCCTTGGAGGCTTGGTGCATGTACAAAGAAAAAGTACCAAATTCACCCATGGGTGGCTGTTAACTAAAATAATGGCAATGTTTGTAGTCGTGTTAAGGTTTTCATTGTTTTCTTGTCAGAGTTATGGTTTTGCATATGACTGTGCATTATATGCTGTCATAATAGGGTTGAGGATCCGATCAAGCTGTCACGATCTTCATGGGTAATAAGAAGCGGACCAAAGCGCTGCGTGGTGTGAATGCATCGTTTTAATGGATGATGCAAACACAAAGTAAAGTGAACAAGCCATTAAATGAACAACTACCGTGACGCTATATATCAAATGTGCTGACCCCCTATTGAACACACATAAAAAGACAAACTAGACATACAGCCTAGAATGCCCCCTCAGATCATCCCCCACATACCAAACAAAACCTATAAACATACATAGCAAACTATGGTCCGGGCGTGACACAAACCTATTGGGAATTCTTGATCAATCAAAATGTACCTGTTTTCCGTATAGAATGACTTGTATACATATTATATTACAACTTTGTGTTTTGGCTTAGTGGTTGTTTCTTTACTAACTAGAAAAACTCAACAGTTTGTAAGTCTGAGAAACATTATTGAGCTGTTTGGTTTATTGTTGTTGAACGCTTGACATGTACACACATTGAGAAGTGATTTTGCAGCAACAGTTTTAAAGTGGGTATCATATATATATATATATATATATATATCCTTGCATGTTTGAATTAGAGCTCCTTTAAAGTGTTTTAGATTATGATAATAATGTTATATTATTTTTATAATAATACATATCTGCAAACCAAATGTATTTCTGAAAACCCCTTTTTACATCTTCAATAGTTGTAGATGTTCCATCGTTCGTAGACCTTTCATACCAAAAATACCTAATACTGTCTGTTTCATCGGTTCCTCCGATGTCGTTCAGAGTCCCTAATGCATCCAAGTCACCCGTTGTGTCCGTTGTCCATCATACCTAAAAAATAATAATAAAAAATAAAAATAAAACGTTGTCCCCCCCTGTTTAAAACACAAATAACTCGGGTACAGTCGCTTCCCAATCACCTATGTCCAGTAGCCTTCAGAAATATCTATTAGGCTGGGATTCACTTATTCAGAATATTATTATTATTAATTTAATCTGTCCTGGCAGCTCAATATTCGGGCCTTTATGTTTGCGCTAAAGCAATGCTGACAACGTTAAAAAATAGTTCTGTCCCTAACGATCTAAAAGTTCGAAATGAGTTTGAGAGATGTATGCTATGCTACACCCCCCCCCACCCCATGTATGTCTGGTTTAGAGAACACAGGCTGTGAATTCAAACAACAAGAGGGGGCTGTCGTGACATTCTGTCTGCAAACGGGGTGTGTGGGGGCCGCAGATTAGAGATATCTATGTTTAACCCCCGCTGTTCGGTTGATATCTCGACATGCCTTATGCATGATAGTGCACACCTTGGTTTCAAACGTTTCTCTACAGCTAAGAGTTCTGTTTTATGTAAAAATGTTTAAAAAAACTTGGATGCAGGTCTTTGTACATTATTACAAACTTTATAACATACCATTGTAGGGAAGACTATAAATTGCTTCTGAGAATCTACGTCTAACAGTCGCTTCCCAACCCCTATGTCCAGTATCCTTCAGAAATATCTATTAGGAGGGATTCACTTATTCACATCTCTTTTTTAATCTGTCCTGGCAGCTAAATATTCGGGGCTGTGGGTTTGCGCTAAAGCTGTGGTAACTGTATTAAAGTATATGCTCCACGTTCTGTCCCTAACTAGGGGGTTGTTTCGAGACATTTTTTTGTTTTATAATGGTTACATGTTCATTACACACCTCTGCATTCTATATTATTAAGTAGGCTGTTGGTCTTTTGAGGTCCGTTATGTCAATTTGCCTTTATACATCTCCTTGACCTACTGTCAACTCCCTCAGATGTAAACATCTACAATAATCATTAGACGTACGCGTCAGAGTTATTTTGTACAGAGTTGGTTAAATCCGCTCTTTTGCTCCCCACTTACATGTCTAATAATCTCCAAGCTGCTCTAAGCGGTGTTGTTTGAGTGAATATTGTTTTACATAAAGTTAATAACCCCCCTAAACCGATATATGAAATTAGCTCTGCCCCTATCTATAAAGCGTGAGATACATTTTTAAAACCAGTGATTTAATTCAAAAGATTTAGTACCTACATTTTAACACATTCCAAAATGTTTACTATTTCTTACAGATAAAGGGTCCTGTTAGCCCCGACCTGTAACTGACAGTTAGACTTACAGGTTATGTCGTTGTCTTTTGTTTGAATTGTTTATGTGTCCGCTGTGCGGGGGAAATTATAATACAAGCGGAACTATGTAGCTAATACTGTTGTAACGGGGATCCTTATTGTAGCAACCCTGCGCTGCGTTAACTAAGTTTTCATGTCATCCGGTGTAGTTCATAAAGGTTGAAGCGTGTATGTTAGGATGAAGTGTGAATTCATGCAAGGAATAATAAGTGTGAAGTTTGATTTCCTCCCTTCTGTAATAAGCAGCCAATGAGGTATTTTTTCCTTTATTCATGTGTTTAATCTGAACCCGTTATAACACCGGTTAAACTGTTATGTATGTAAGCACTTCAGAGTTATACCAAGCTAATAAGTCACTCGTAAGATAAGGTGTGCTTAACTGTATTTTTCATTTACTTTATAGTTCTCACGGAAGGGGATAATTCTCACTGAAACTACAGAATAAAGCCGCCCAGTTAAAATCAAGGAACGGTTGTGCTCGTGGTTACTGAAGGGAGCTACAAGACCCTTATCCGTTTCGAATTCACCAACTCAAAGACGCTTGCCCTCTCCATCATAACTCCGTAAGTTTTCCCTCCCTGTGTAGATCAAACGTCCTGCCTGTAAATCCTGGGTATGCCCACATCATTAATGAATAAGATGTGTAGAAAAACTGTTTATCCATAGTTAAAGGCCTTTCATAAAGAGGCTGTCCTGATTTCATGTGCCTCATGTTTAACACGTATTGCTTGTTACAGAATACTACTGTTGTACATCTAATATCCCCTAGCAGATTTCGTTGCCTTTGCACAAATTCTGTCATGTTACTGTGGTCTTTTTAAAAGTCAATAAATATGTGTGGAAAGTGTACATGTTTGTTTCACTGTAGACCTGTTTAAGACCTCCTAGAAACACCTAATTTCATCCCACAGCATTAATTAATAAACTGTGTAGAAGCTGTTTAGCCATAAGTAATGGCCTTTCATAAAGCGGCTGTCATGATAAACCTGAATCTGAAAGTACCTTTAGGATCTTTTCTTTGGGGTTCTAATCTCCCTGTGTGTACATGACCTGAAAATCCTTAGACTGGAGCCATCTGGAAGCTCTGTGCCTGTACATATAAAGAGATCTAAATAGGAAACTAGGCTGAGAAACATTATTTAGATGGCTGTTTAATTGTTGTTTAAAGCCTGAAATGGACACAATTCCAAGGGACCTTGTTTCTAACACACACCCACACACCCACACACCCACACCCACACCCACACACACACACACACACACACACACACACACACACACACACACACACACACACACACACACACACACACACACACACAGGTCTTAAATATGGCATGTTCTGGACATTTATAATGCTGAGGCCCCAGCGCTATACACCCAGACATTCCTGCTTCATAGATAACAACCGTAAGGGAGATAAAACAGGGGGGTGGAGGGGTGCATGGGTCACAAAAGTTCAAACAACCTCTAACACATGACCACACGAACAGGGGGGACGGGGCGGGGGCACATATTTAAACATGCACGCGTCATCATGACGTAGGGGTAGTCCGGGGTATACCCCCTGGCAGTTACTCTCAGAGCCATTAGATCCTGGCGTCCACAGACTTGTTCTTCCAACGCATATCCTGGCAGCCTTGAAGCACTCAGGGCACGTTGCATTTGACACAAAGATAACATTATTTTAAAACATTCTCGCATCCTTAGCGCTGGAGAATAAGTCTCGGGTTCTGCACGATAAAAGGGTTGGGACACGCTGTCTGTGAATATCTTAACCGTAGATTCCTCCGGGTTGAATATGTACGAAATATGGCCCTCGCTTGTACACATAAAGCCGTTAAAACATTCGGGAGCCTCTAACAAAATATCCTCCAAGCTTTTGGCGTTGGGTTCGTGACATGAGCTACAGAGCACTCCGAGAATTACACTTGTAGACATATTTTAGATGTTTAATATTCAGGTCTTAAAAAAATGGCTTGTTCTGGACATTTATAATACTGAGGCCCCCAGAGATATCTATAAACCCAGACATTCATGCTTCATAGATAACAACCATAAGGGAAATAAAACTGGGGGGTGGAGGGGGGGCATGGGCCACAAAATAACACACACCCTCTAACACATGACCACACGAACAGGGGGGCGGGACAATGCACATATTCACTACATGTCAGAAGGTCATAAGTTCAGCAATCAATCATATTTTTGACACCTGTCATCAATCAATCATTTTGACACATGCTGTATCCTATTACTCTCTCTCCAACCCCGGGAAACAATTTTACCACCTCTTAATCCTACACTTACTCCCCCTCCCTGCAGACGAGATTGTCAACCACCTTGAAAAAAGAAAAAAAGTTTGACGACATCCGCTCCTCATACACTCAGCCTACTGAGTCCCCTGGTCTCACTCACACATAACTACCCTACACCTTGACCTCTTTCTCCCCTCTCTCTCCAGATGAAATCCTGTGAGTAGTGATGTCCAGTCGCCAGACAACCTACCCACTCCATCCCCTCTTCCCTTCTCCTATTCCCTCATCATCTCATACCTGACCACTGGCTGTGTCCCCTCTGACTTGAAGATGGCCATAGTTGCTCCCCTTTTCAAGAAACCAACACTCAACCCCTCTGAAGTCACTGCTCTCTGTGTCATGGAGGCTCTCCGCTCTGCCAAAGCTGACTCTCTCTCCTCTGTCGTTATCCTCCTAGATCTATCCGCTGCCTTAGACGCTGAACCATCAGATCCTCCTCTCAGGCTCCGCAACTCCTGGATTGCATCCTACCTGGCACATCACTCCTACCAAGTGGTGTGGAGAGGATCTGTGTCTGCACCACGTGTTCTCACTGCTAGTGTTCCCCTAGGGCTCGGTTCTAGGCCCTCTCCTCTTTCAAATCAAATCAAATTTTATTTGTCACATACACATGGTTAGCAGATGTTAATGCGAGTGTAGCGAAATGCTTGTGCTTCTAGTTCCGACAATGCAGTGATAACCAACAAGTAATCTAACTAACAATTCCAAAACTACTGTCTTATACACAGTGTAAGGGGATAAGGAACATGTACATAAGGATATATGAATGAGTGATGGTACAGAGCAGCATACAGTAGATGGTATCGAGTACAGTATATACATATGAGATGAGTGTGTAGACAAAGTAAACAAAGTGGCATAGTTAAAGTGGCTAGTGATACATGTGTTACATAAGGATGCAGTCGATGATGTAGAGTACAGTATATACATATGCATATGAGATGAATAATGTAGGGTAAGTAACATTATATAAGGTAGCATTGTTTAAAGTGGCTAGTGATATATTTACATCATTTCCCATCAATTCCCATTATTAAAATGGCTGGAGTTGGGTCAGTGTCAATGACAGTGTGTTGGCAGCAGCCACTCAATGTTAGTGGTGGCTGTTTAACAGTCTGATGGCCTTGAGATAGAAGCTGTTTTTCAGTCTCTCGGTCCCAGCTTTGATGCACCTGTACTGACCTCGCCTTCTGGATGATAGCGGGGTGAACAGGCAGTGGTTCGGGTGATTGATGTCCTTGATGATCTTTATGGCCTTCCTGTAACAACGGGTGGTGTAGGTGTCCTGGAGGGCAGGTAGTTTGCCCCCGGTGATGCGTTGTGCAGTCCTCACTACCCTCTGGAGAGCCTTACGGTTGAGGGCGGAGCAGTTGCCGTACCTGGCGGTGATACAGCCCGCCAGGATGCTCTCAATTGTGCATCTGTAGAAGTTTGTGAGTGCTTTTGGTGACAAGCCGAATTTCTTCAGCCTCCTGAGGTTGAATAGGCGCTGCTGCGCCTTCTTCACAACGCTGTCAGTGTGAGTGGACCAATTCAGTTTGTCTGTGATGTGTATGCCGAGGAACTTAAAACTAGCTACCCTCTCCACTACTGTTCCATCGATGTGGATAGGGGGGTGTTCCCTCTGCTGTTTCCTGAAGTCCACAATCATCTCCTTAGTTTTGTTGACGTTGAGTGTAAGGTTATTTTCCTGACACCACACTCCGAGGGCCCTCACCTCCTCCCTGTAGGCCGTCTCGTCGTTGTTGGTAATCAAGCCTACCACTGTTGTGTCGTCCGCAAACTTGATGATTGAGTTGGAGGCGTGTGTGGCCACGCAGTCGTGGGTGAACAGGGAGTACAGGAGAGGGCTCAGAACGCACCCTTGTGGGGCCCCGTGTTGAGGATCAGCGGGGAGGAGATGTTGTTGCCTACCCTCACCACCTGGGGCGGCCCGTCAGGAAGTCCAGTACCCAGTTGCACAGGGCGGGGTCGAGACCCAGGGTCTCGAGCTTGATGACGAGCTTGGAGGGTACTATGGTGTTGAATGCCGAGCTGTAGTCGATGAACAGCATTCTCACATAGGTATTCCTCTTGTCCAGGTGGGTTAGGGCAGTGTGCAGTGTGGTTGAGATTGCATCGTCTGTGGACCTATTTGGGCGGTAAGCAAATTGGAGTGGGTCTAGGGTGTCAGGTAGGGTGGAGGTGATATGGTCCTTGACTAGTCTCTCAAAGCACTTCATGATGACGGAAGTGAGTGCTACGGGGCGGTAGTCGTTTAGCTAAGTTACCTTAGCTTCATTGGGAACAGGAACAATGGTGGCCCTCTTGAAGCATGTGGGAACAGCAGACTGGTATAGGGATTGATTAAATATGTCCGTAAACACACCGGCCAGCTGGTCTGCGCATGCTCTGAGGGCGCGGCTGGGGATGCCGTCTGGGCCTGCAGCCTTGCGAGGGTTAACACGTTTAAATGTCTTACTCACCTCGGCTGCAGTGAAGGAGAGACAGCATGTTTCCGTTGCAGGCCGTGTCAGTGGCACTGTATTGTCCTCAAAGCGGGCAAAAAAGTTATTTAGTCTGCCTGGGAGCAAGACATCCTGGTCCGTGACTGGGCTGGATTTAATCTTGTAGTCCGTGATTGACTGTAGACCCTGCCACATGCCTCTTGTGTCTGAGCCATTGAATTGAGATTCCACTTTGTCTCTGTACTGACGGTTAGCTTGTTTGATAGCCTTACGGAGGGAATAGCTGCACTGTTTGTATTCAGTCATGTTTCCAGTCACCTTGCCCTGATTAAAAGCAGTGGTTCGCGCTTTCAGTTTCACGCGAATGCTGCCATCAATCCACGGTTTCTGGTTAGGGAATGTTTTTATCGTTGCTATGGGAACGACATCTTCGACGAACGTTCTAATGAACTCGCACACCGAATCAGCGTATTCGTCAATATTCCCATCTGACGCAATACGAAACATGTCCCAGTCCACGTGATGGAAGCAGTCTTGGAGTGTAGAGTCAGCTTGGTCTGACCAGCGTTGGACAGACCTCAGCGTGGGAGCCTCTTGTTTTAATTTCTGCCTGTAGGCAGGGATCAGCAAAATGGAGTCGTGGTCAGCTTTTCCGAAAGGGGGGCGGGGCAGGGCCTTATATGCGTCGCGGAAGTTAGAGTAACAATGATCCAAGGTTTTACCACCCCTGGTTGCGCAATCGATATGCTGATAAAATTTAGGGAGTCTTGTTTTCAGATTGGCTTTGTTAAAATCCCCAGCTACAATGAATGCAGCCTCCGGATAAATGTTTTCCAGTTTGCAAAGAGTTAAATAAAGTTCGTTCAGAGCCATCGATGTGTCTGCTTGGGGGGGGGATATATACGGCTGTGATTATAATCGAAGAGAATTCTCTTGGTAGATAATGCGGTCTACATTTGATTGTGAGGAATTCTAAATCAGGTGAACAGAAGGATTTGAGTTCCTGTATGTTTCCTTCATCACACCATGTCCCGTTAGTCATGAGGCATACGCCCCCGCCACTCTTCTTACCAGAGAGATGTTTGTTTCTGTCGGCGCGATGCGTGGAGAAACCCGTTGGCTGCACCGCCCTGGATAGCGTCTTCCCAGTAAGCCATGTTTCCGTAAAGCAGAGAACGTTGCAGTCTCTGATGTCCCTCTGGAATGCCACCCTTGCTCGGATTTCATCAACCTTGTTGTCGAGAGACTGGACATTGGCAAGAAGAATACTGGGAAGTGGTGCGCGGTGTGCCCTTTTTCGGAGTCTGACCAGAACACCGCCGCGTTTCCCTCTTTTTCGGAGTTGTTTCCTTGGGTCGCTGCATGCGATCCATTCCGTTGTCCTGTTTGTAAGGCAGAACACAGGATCCGCGTCGCGGAAAACATATTCTTGGTCGTACTGATGGTGAGTTGACGCTGATCTTATATTCAGTAGTTCTTCTCGACTGTATGTAATGAAACCTAAGATGACCTGGGGTACTAATGTAAGAAATAACACGTAAAAAAACAAAAAACTGCATAGTTTCCTAGGAACGCGAAGCGAGGCGGCCATCTCAGTCGGCGCCGGAAGTAATCTCTATACACCATGTCACTCAGCTTCGTCATATCCTCTCATGGTCTCTACTATCACTGCTATGTGGATGACACACTAGCCACTTCAATAATGAAAAATGTATGTAATAAATGTATCACTAGCTACTTTAAACAATGTCACTTTATATAATGTTTACATACCCTACATTACTCATCTCATATGTATATACTGTACACTATACCATCTACTGCATCTTGCCTATGCCGTTCGGCCATCGCTCATTCACATATTTTTATGTACATATTCTTATTCATTCCTTTACACTTGTGTGTATAAGGTAGTTGTGAAATTGTTAGGTTAGATATTACTGCATGGTCGGAACTAGAAGCACAAGCATTTCGCTACACTCGCATTACATCTGCTAACCATGTGTATGTGACAACAAAATTTGACTATTTTTCTCATTCCCCCCTCTGATTCCCATGTAGCAACACACATCTCTGCATGCCTTGTAGATATCTCAGCTTGGATGTCAGCCCACCACCTCAAGCTCAACAAGAAGGAGCTGCTCTTCTTCCTGGGAAAGGCCTGCCCGCTCCAAGACCTCACCATCATGGTCGACAACTCCACGGTGTCCCCATCCCAGAGAGCAAATAACCTTGGCGTGACCCTGGACAACATCCTGTCGTTCTCTGCAAACATCAAAGCAGTGACTCGCTCCTGCAGGTTCATGTCATTCTCTACAACATCCGTAAAGTACAACCTTTCCTCACACAGGAAGCGGTGCTGGGCCTCCCCGCTTGTGCCATCAAACACCTGCAACTTATCCAGAATGTTGCAGCCCGTCTGGTGTTCAACCTTTGCAAGTTCTCCCATGTCACCTTCCTCCTTTATACACTCCACCGGCTCCCAGTCAAAGCTTGGATCCACTACAAGACCAAGGTGCTTGCCCAAGGAGCAGCAAAATGAACTGCACCTCCCTACCTTCAGGCTATGCTCAAACCCTACATCCCAATCTGAGCACTCCGTTCTGACACCTCTCGTCTCATCAGTCTTACTATCCCCCTCAGTCCTACTAGCAGTGACTTTGCTGATAACATCTTTGAGGATAAATATACTTACTATGACTGTGAAATGTGGTTGTCTCACCTAGCTCTCTTAAGATGAATGCACTAGGACAAGAGCGTCTGCTAAATTACATAAATGTAAAACAAATGTTAAATGTTTATAACAGAACAATCCATGGACCTGTAAGACTCTTTACAAGCTCAGCCTCCAAAGCTGTCCAGAACTAGTGGAGAAGGTTAATAGGCCTACTTCAAACAGAACAACAAAACAAATGATGCTCTTCAGCTCACCTCTGATCTAGTTCACCCTCCTGAAAGAGTTCTGAGCTCTGAGCGTCATGCAAGAATCTATCCCAGCATTCTTTTTTGGCCTGAGATAGGGAGCGCAGCATCTCCCTGGAAGTCACCTCAGTGCACTGGCCCTTTATTCTCTTCAGACGGTTATCTGAAAGACAGGATTCATAATGAACTTTAATATTAAAAACTATGAGATTAGGATTAATAGAACCTTGATTTCCGACCTTGATTTCCGGCTTTCTCACAATCATCCCAAATAGCTGTGTGAAAATAAGACTTTGAAGTGTGTTGCAAGGAGAGAATGGAATCAATAGTAAAATCCCACTGGGCACAGATGTCAATTCAATGTCTATTCCACGTTGGTTCAATGTAATTTCATTGAAATGACATTTATTTATTTTTTATTTTACCTTTATTTTACTAGGCAAGTCAGTTAAGAACAAATTCTTATACATGAAAACAGTTTTGATTCAACCAGTGTATGCCCAGTGGGATATGCATTTGGATACTTTCAAATGAATTATTCCTCTATTTCTGGACATAACATTGATGCATGAGAAGTTTTACACTACTGTTTACATGAACCCAACATAGAAACTGGAAAGAAGGCTAAGCCTCTAAAACTACAGTAAAGCAGACAGCTGTTGGGTGTGCAGGCTTTCGTTCCAGCCTAGCACACACAGGCGTTGGAGTTAAAATCAAGGACCAGGGTTGATGCCATCAAAAGGGCCATAGATAAGGGTGGAGGGCCACACATGACAGAAGTTTGATATTAGATTGACTTTACCTAAACTAGCAATGTAGACATCTGAGTCTTCCATAGGTTCCCAGACGCTGTGAGAGGAGGAACTCGTAGACATGCCATTAGATTGCAGGCCATTGCCAACATGTGAGGGTTGGAATGAATCTGTGAACAGTGTGGCATCATCCCCCTCTTGGCCTTGAGCTTCCTCCTGTACGTCAGGCAGGCTCGAGCAGATTTCTGACCACAGCTCTCCGCTGGATCGAGTCTCGTGACTCTCGAAATCCTCAATCATCTTCATGCAGATGCAGTCTGTCTGTGGTCTGTTGAGAAAAGCATGTCAACTCTATGAACGGATAGCTAGCTCAAAAATCAATTCAGTGATAGCTAGCTTGAGCAATGCAATTAAGTTAAACTGTATACCAACTGCAAGGTCTTGGTAAACTTTTCACCAAGTTAAAAATTAGCTGCTGTTTACAAGCATTGAATGAGTGTTTCTACGTTATGTGTTAGCTTGCTAACCGTAACTACCAAGTTGGCGCGTTTAGCTTTAAATTAATCACATTGTCATTGGAATTTCAAAAGTATAGCTAAATGGAAGCTAAACGTTCACTCTGCTAAACATGTTATCTTGGTGTCTTACCTGCGAATAAAACGTAAAGCAACTAAACCGTATTTTCCTGGCAGTAGGACATAAACGTGCTAACGTTAGCTAGCTAGTCTACTAGTCTAGCAGGAATCCTAAACAAAATCCAAATACTCCTTCTTTGGCGTGTTTTGAGTGATTTGATTAGATGAGGTCACTGCCTGTCAAGTCATTCTGAGGTTCTATTGGTGCTCATTGGCTTTCAGTTATGTAAACCCAAAGTTATTGGCCAGCTATGGTAGTCCTTTGTGGGGACCAGGAAGTGTCCTGCAACAGTCCAAATGTTGAAGATCGATGGTGGTAAGTAGCTACTATCAAGGTACGTTTTCATCATTTGGAAAATCTTTGCTACTCACGTTAGTGTTACATGTAGTATATTCTGAGTTATGCAAGCAATAAACCAACCGTTTTTGTTCGATGGCAAGCTAACAAACTTGATATTTTCGATAGTTTTTATAAACGTGTGTGTGTGTCGGTCTGAGCATACCTTGCAATGGGGTTTTTGTGTGACATTGTGTGGTTTTATTTTCATTGTCAGGGAGCTCCACCAGTGTAGGAGATGCAAGCAGTGTTCAGACTGGTTGTAGTGGCAGTCCCTATGGGTGTGCTGCTTTCAAGAACCATGGCATGGATGTCCACTGGAAAGACACACCCAGAACTTATCGACCGCCTGAGAGGTATGAGAGACTGATGTCAGTCCTGGGCTGTGTTCAGCAGGACACGACATTGTGGAATGTTCAGATGGAAACATGTTATGTTGACCTGTGGTTCTCAACCTTTTTTGGTTACTGTATATATATATTTTCTGGTTACTGCATATCCTTCTAAAAAGCCACTGTGTTCAATAATTGTCTTTGAAAATGACCTCCTTTACTCCAAAGAACATGGGGTTATCCGCAGTGATCGGGTGTTTGACGCCATGCTTGCCACCGACCGAGGGATCTACTCCAGAGACTACCCCTATGCTGACTCCCCTCAGTCCATAGGTACAGTGCCTAATGAAATTCTACACATCTAATATGTTTTCCAAATTATTTAAAAAAAAATGGTGTCTTGATTGCGTTTGTCTTCACACCCAAGAGTTAATACAGTACTTACAGCTGTGAATCATTTTGAATAAGATTCTACCATCTGAGGGCAAGATACTCTATATCCATTGTTTTTGTAAAAAAAATTCAAGCTCAGTAAATTTGGATTAATCTAATCTGATTTTCAAGCAGATTTAAATCAGGACTGAGACTGGACTATTTAAGAACACAAAATTCAAATGCTATTCCAGGGTTAGGTATTAAAAGGACTGAGGCAGGGCTTCCTCTTAACTTAAAAAAATATATGGGCTTTGATCCATTCATATTTCAATCCTACCAATAACATGCTGCCACCACAATACTTCAAAATACAGAGGATTGTGTTCACTCCATATTACTGGTCTGTATGACAAAGTAAAAAGAAAGAAGCCTTTGTTAATAAAACAAAAAAAAATACACAACACTGCAATTTATTATCATTATGTTTTGCCAAATTTTAAGTATTGTGGCATTAGCATCATGTTATGGGTATGCTGGAAGGTCTGTCATGTTCAAAATAAATAGGAAAGGAGCAAATCTCAAGTAAAAAAAGTACAAGGAAAATCCGCCTCAGTCTTCTGAAATCCTAACCCTGTGATAGTTTTATTTTTTCGCAGGACAAATACAAAATATGTAATGCCAAAGACACACCAGAATGGCTTTTCAAGAGGTGTTGAGTGTTCCTGAGTGGTCCAGTCTCAGTCTTGACTTAATTTAGCTTGAAAATCAGAGACAAGGTTTATCATATTGCTGTCGATCAATGATTCCTAACCAAATTTACTGAGCTTGAACAATTTTGACAAAAACAATGGATATACACTGAGTGTACAAAACATTAACAAACACCTTCCTTATACTGAGTTGCTTCAACATTAGGAATTACTTCAGTGTAATTTACATACAAAGTATAGGTTATAGAACTTCAGAAATATTTTTGTTGTTCTGCTCATTGATCTGCATTATATACACTGAGTACACCAAACCTTAGGAACACTTTCCTAATATTGAGTTGCACCACCCCTTGCTCATTTTAGTTGTCCCCCCTTTTTTTCTCTCAGAACAGCATCAATTTCTTGAGTTATGAACTCTACAAGGTGTCGAAAGTATTCTACAGGGATGCTGGCCCATGTTGCTTCCCACAGTTGTGTCAAGTTGGCTGGATATCCTTTGGGTGGTGGACCATTCTTGATACACATGGGAAACAGTTGAGTGTGAAAAATACAGCAGCATTGCAGTTCTTGACACAAACCGGTGCGCCAGGCACCTACTATCATACCCTGTTCAAAGGCACTTAAATATTTTGTCTTGCCCATTCACCTTCTGAAAGGCACACATGCAAAATAATTGTCTCAAGGCTTAAAAATCCTTTAACCTGTCAACTCCCTTTCATCTACACTGATTGAAGTGGATTTAACAAGTGACATTAATAAGGGATCATAGCTTTCACCTGGTCAGTCTGTCATGTACAGAGCAGGTGTTGTTAATGTTTTGTACACTGAGTTTATGTTACCCTAAGTGTTCTGCAAAGTTGGTGGAATCTTATTCAAAATGATTTACAGCTGTAATGGATGCTAAAGGGGCTTCCACCAAGTATTAACTCTGGGGTGTGAAGACATACACAATCAAGACATCTTCGTATAATTATATTTTTCATAATTTCTCTTTCACTTTGAAAATGTGAAGTAGGTTATGTAGATCTATCGTGAAAAAAATGTAATGTATTCCCTTTTTAGAGTTAATTTTAAGGCAGCAAAATGTGAAGACTGTGCAAGGGGTGTGTAGACTTACTTCAGTTATGATTAGCATACAAACTTGTACAGAGTAGCATAATTGACAGTTGAATAGATGTTATCACTACATACAGTACATAATGAGCTCCTTTGTTTTCATAGGATTCAAGGCAACAATCAGTGCTCCACACATGGTAAGTTTCTCAGTATAGAACTTGTAGTTTTCTAAGTAGGAAAGATAATGACACGATGCTGTCCGGTGTTTATTCAGCATGCACATGCCCTGGAGATACTAAGTGACAAGCTAATGGACGGTGCATCTGCATTGGATGTGGGATCAGGCAGTGGCTATCTCACAGCGTGCTTTGCAAGGATGGTAAGTTCCAGAATCGATCAGTATGAGTACTTCACAATAATCATATTTGTGATATTTCCTTATAGTCATTTGCGTCTCCTTCCCTCTGTAGGTAGGGCCCTCAGGGAAAGTAGTAGGGATTGAACACGTAGATGAGCTGGTCCAAACCTCTGTGAGGAATGTCCAGGCTGACGACCCCGAACTGCTCTCTTCAGGGCGTATCAGACTTGTCGGTAAGTCCGGTGAATGAAAGGCTATGTATTCAGCTGTAGGTTCAGACAACATACAAACAAATAATGATAGATGGAAATGTTGAGTTGGCAAACTGTATCTAGTCATGATACACTATATGTTTGTTTTGGTGTCTGATAAATCTAAGATTTCTTAGTGGTGTCATTCCCTATTGGATTAGTGACCTTTCAATGATTTATTGCACAAAAAAGGCTCAGAAACTGTCACAACACAATAACTTTTAGGTGTCTGAAACATTATAGCAAAGATGCATTTATTGATCACTTGAATAAAGTTAATTGGGACCCGGTACTTAAATGTATAGATATGGATAAAGTATGGGAGTGTTTATAGTGGCTCCATGGAAAGCCATAAGAATTAAACAAAGAACTGAAACTTGGATGAATCAGGAAATCCTTGAGGCCATTAAATCAAGGAATACTGCATTTCTAGAATATAACAGAACCAAAGAGGAAGATGCTTTCACCAGACACAGTACCCTAAGGAACAAAGCTAGTCAGATGATTGAAGATGCCAAAAAAGCATATTTTACAACAGAATTTGTGAGAATAGGCATAATCCTAAAATGTTGTGGCCGTCCTTAAAACATTTGGTATATAGATAACAGAAAACAAATTGCAAAAGCTTGAGTATTGAGGCCAATGGAGAAGTGGCAGCTGACAATCTCAATACCTTTTTCACAACAGTTTCCTCAAATTAGGTTGAGAAGCTATCTGGTAGTACTGGAGTGTATGCTAGGATCAGGTCCTAGGCTATTACTTCATGATGCATGTACAAGCTGATGCCTTTTCCTTTATAGCAGTGTCTCAGGCTGAAGTTGTTAAGAAACGGTCTGAATTAAACTGCTCTAAAGCTACAGGCCTCAACAATATCCCTACCAGGTTTTTAAGAGATGGTGCTGAACTTATTGCCCCCTGTGTCACCCAACATTAAATGGGTGATACAGAGTTCCCACGAATACGACACTTGCTAGAGGGATCCCTATCCACAAAAAGGGCAGCAAAACAAACAAGGGCAACCTGTATCTATTTTGAGTGTGATGTCTAAAGATAGAGGAAAATACTAGTAAGAATAATATTTAATACGAACTATAGTCTGGTTTTAAAAAGTCCCTCTCCACTGACACACCTATTGTTTTTAACTGACTTAATCAGGAAAGAATTTTACCAGGGACATTTCTGAAGGCGTTTAACATGTTTGATCATAGTATCATGCTCTATAAGTTAAAAGCCCTTGGATTTAAGAGAATGGTCATTGACTGGGTTGAATCCCATTTAACGGGTAAAGACCAAATGATGGATGTTAATGGAAAACATTCTATTGCAAAGGGGATTAGCTGTGGGGTGCCACAGGGGAGGACCTTGGCACACTTCTCTTCCTACTGTACATTAACCATATGAAATCAGTCTGCTCTTGTAACTAGTTGTATGTGGATGACTCTGCTCTACTGGTGTCCCATAAGGACAAAGCCTCAGTAGAAGAGAACCTTTGTGCAGAGTTATCCAATATCACTAAATGGCGATCAGATAACAACCCTTCTCTGCATCTTGGAAAAACATTTTGGTTCCAGAGTAAAGCTTGCAAGGCCCCCTATTTTTAGTGTCAAAGTGGGCAACTCAGGGGTTACACCAAAAACCTCAGTCAGCTACTTTGGGTGTGAATTGGATAGGTACCTGGTGAGACTATGTCCCTGAAGGTTTTAACAAAGATGAACCAAAAAATACAATTCCTAGCTCGGACCTGAAAATATCTTGATAGTGACACCCTAAAGACTGGCAGGTGCACAAGTTCAGTGTCACTTTGATTATGCATGGACATCATGGTTCACCAGCATCCCTAAACATCTAATGATCATCTAAGCGACAGACCAGCCTAAACAAGCTGGTGAGAGTTGTACTTAAACTCCCCCCTCGTACTCATCTGGTGGTTGAGCATTTTAATCAGCTAGGCTGGCTATCTGTAGAGAAAAGGGTCAAATTAAATCAACTTTGTCTGATCCATAAAATTATTACTTACTCAGCCCCTATGTACCTATCAATTTTTTAAAAACTTATATTAGAGATGTCCACTAATACAACACCAGAGCCAGAGACTCTGTTTTTATATACCGGGACTGTTGAGTGGAACAACCTACCACAGCAACTCAAAGCCAAACCAACCATAACTTCATTTAAAAAGAATGTCAAAAGCTGACTCATGATCGAGCAATTAAAAATAAACGTCTGTATGTAATGCCCCAGGCTATGACAATGTCGTCCTGTCTTTTTGTTTTGTTATGAGTTATATGTCTAACCAATGTATATGCCTAGTAAGAGGACCACAATGAAAATACGTTTTCAAATGTTCTTGTGTTATCCTTGATGATTGTAAATGCATTATCCACGTGTGATTGTATTGTTTTAAATTGTCAAATAAATTCTCTCTCTCCACACGCCATAACAATGTTTCATAATATTTATGTTTTTCTCAGTCGGAGATGGACGGTTAGGCTACCCTGATGGAGCCCCATATGATGCCATTCATGTAGGGGCAGCCGCGCCTACGCTCCCTAAAGCTGTAAGGTCTTGGCCGATCAATAACTTTCAAGCCAGTGTTTTTATTTTACTGACGACTTGAATTTATCATCAGTAATAGATGAGGTGAGGTGAATTGAATATGAGCGAAACAATGGAATTGCCATGGAAACGTGTGGGGTCTCTTCACTGCCCCTGGGTATAATTAGCTTACATTTAGGCTATTGTTTATGTGTATTTCACACTATGTTGAGGTAAAAATCTCAGTATGTAGGACCTCCCGAGTGGCGCTGCGGTCTAAGGCACTACATCGCAGTGTTCAATCCCAGGCGGTGTCATTACCTGCCATGACTGGAAATCCTATAAGGCGGCACACATTTGGCCCAGTGTTGTCCGGGTTAGGGGAGGGTTTACTTGGCTCATCGCGTTCTTGTGGCGGGTCGGGCGCCTGCAGGCTGACTCGGTCGTCAGTTGAACAGTGTTTCCTCCGACACATTAGTGCAGCTGTCTTCCGGGTTAAGCGGGCGGGTGTTAAGAAGCGCGGTTTGGCAGGTCATGTTTCGGAGAGCACATGACTCAATCTTCGCCTCACCCGAGCCCGTTGGGTAGTTGCAGAGATTAGACAAGATCGACTTTGTCTACTACCACCGATTTCTGTATGCTAGCTATACTAACCAGCTTATACAAACAGGAGTTAGCATTTAGCCATTGTATGCAGAGAAAACAGCCAAATATATCCAAATCGGACTTACATTGCCTTCAGAAAGTATTCACATACCTTGCATTTTTACACATTTTGTTGTTACAAAGTGGGATCAAAATGGATTTAATGGTCATTTTTTGTCACCCATCTACACACAATAATGATGAAGTGAAAATTTGTTTTTAGATATTTTTGAAGATTTATTGAAAATTAAATACAGAAATATCTCATTTACATTATTTTCAAAATTCTTCAAGCTCTGTCAAATTGGTTGTTGATCATTGCTAACCAACCATTTTCAGGTCTTGTCATAGATTTTAAAGCTGATTTAAGTCAAAACTCAGGAACATTCACTGTCTTCTTGGTAAGCAAATATAGATTTGGCCTTGTGTTTTAGGTTATTATCCTGCTGAAAGGTGAATTAATCTCCCAGTGTCTGGTCAAAAGCAGACAGAACCATGTTTTCCTCTAGGATTTTGCCTGTGCTTAGCTCCATTCCGTTTCTTTTTATCCTGAAAAACTCCCCGGTCCTTAATGATTACAAGCATACCCATAACATGATGCAGCCACCACTATGCTTGAAATTATGAGAGAGGTACTCAGTAATGTTATGTTTGAGGCAAATCCAATACAACACTTTGTATTCAGGACAAAAAGTGAATTGCTTTGCAGTATTATTTTAGTGCCTTGTTGCAAACAGGATGCATGTTTTGGAATATGTTTTATTCTGTACAGGCTTCCTTCTTTTCACTCTGTCAATTTGGTTAGTATTGTGGAGTAACTACAATGTTGTTAATCGAACCTCAGTTTTCTCCTATCACAGCCATTAAACTCTGTAACTGTTTTAAAGTCACCATTGGCATCATGGTGAAATTCCAGAGCGGTTTCCTTCCTCTCCGACAACTTTGGAGTTTGGAAGGACGCCTGTATCTTTTTAGGGGCTGGGTGTATTGATACACCATCCAAAGCCTAATTTATCATTTCACCATGCTCAAAGGTATATTCAGTGTCTTCTTTAAAATAAAAATGTATCTAGAAGGTACCCTTCTTTTAGAGACATTGGAAAACATCCCTGGTCTTTGTGGTTGAATCTGTGTTTGAAATTCATTGCTCATGTTAAACACTATTATTGCACGCAGAGTAAGCCCATGAAGTTATGTAGGCTTGCCATAACAGAGGTTGAATACTTATTGACACAAGACAATTAATTAGTGAAAAATGTAACAACAAAAACATTCCACTTTGACATTATGGGTTATTGTGTGTAAGCCAAAGATGAAAAGATCCAAATGTAATACATTTTAAATGCCAGCTGTAATACAACAAAATGTGGAACAAGTCAAGGGTTGTGAATACTTTACAATACATATATCATGACAGATTTGACGAATATCCACTTTGTAGGTCAGATTTGTTGAATATGCGCCAATCTGGTCAATGGAACGTCTGTGTTCCATTGACTCCTTTACCGCATCTACAGTACCAGTCAAAGTTTGGCATTCTCAAGTGTGCAAAGCTGTCATCTAGGCAAAGGGTGGCTACTTTGAAGAATCTCAAAGTATAAAATATGTTTTGATTTGTTTAATTGTTTTTTGGTTACTACACGATTCCATATGTCATTTTATAGTTTTGATGCCTTCACTATTATTCTACAATGTAGACAATGGTAAAAATAAAGAAAAACCATGTAATAAGTAGGTGTGTCCAAACTTTTGACTGGTACTGTATATCGGAGCATCATTACATCATCGCTCTGGATAAGAGCGTCTGCTAAATGACTTAAATGTAATGAAATGATGAAGGCCATTATGTCAGAGCATTATTACACCATTAAGGGCATTATTACATTTACATTTAAGTCATTTAGCAGACGCTCTTATCCAGAGCGACTTACAAATTGGTGCATTCACCTTATGACATCCAGTGGAACAACCACTTTACAATAGTGCATCTAAATATTTTAAGGGGGGGGGGTGAGAAGGATTACTTTATCCTATCCTAGGTATTCCTTAAAGAGGTGGGGTTTCAGGTGTCTCCGGAAGGTGGTGATTGACTCCGCTGTCCTGGCGTCGTGAGGGAGTTTGTTCCACCATTGGGGAGCCAGAGCAGCGAACAGTTTTGACTGGGCTGAGCGGGAACTGTACTTCCTCAGTGGTAGGGAGGCGAGCAGGCCAGAGGTGGATGAACGCAGTGCCCTTATTTGGGTGTAGGGCCTGATCAGAGCCTGGAGGTACTGAGGTGCCGTTCCCCTCACAGCTCCGTAGGCAAGCACCATGATCTTGTAGCGGATGCGAGCTTCAACTGGAAGCCAGTGGAGAGAGCGGAGGAGCGGGGTGACGTGAGAGAACTTGGGAAGGTTGAACACTAGACGGGCTGCGGCGTTCTGGATGAGTTGTAGGGGTTTAATGGCACAGGCAGGGAGCCCAGCCAACAGCGAGTTGCAGTAATCCAGACGGGAGATGACAAGTGCCTGGATTAGGACCTGCGCCGCTTCCTGTGTGAGGCAGGGTCGTACTCTGCGGATGTTGTAGAGCATGAACCTACAGGAACGGGCCACCGCCTTGATGTTAGTTGAGAACGACAGGGTGTTGTCCAGGATCACGCCAAGGTTCTTAGCGCTCTGGGAGGAGGACACAATGGAGTTGTCAACCGTGATGGCGAGATCATGGAACGGGCAGTCCTTCCCCGGGAGGAAGAGCAGCTCCGTCTTGCCGAAGTTCAGCTTGAGGTGGTGATCCGTCATCCACACTGATATGTCTGCCAGACATGCAGAGATGCAATTCGCCACCTGGTCATCAGAAGTGGGAAAGGAGAAGATTAATTGTGTGTCGTCTGCATAGCAATGATAGGAGAGACCATGTGAGGTTATGACAGAGCCAAGTGACTTGGTGTATAGCGAGAATAGGAGAGGACCTAGAACAGAGCCCTGGGGGACACCAGTGGTGAGAGCGCGTGGTGAGGAGACAGATTCTCGCCACGCCACCTGGTAGGAGCGACCTGTCAGGTAGGACGCAATCCAAGCGTGGGCCGCGCCGGAGATGCCCAACTCGGAGAGGGTGGAGAGGAGGATCTGATGGTTCACAGTATCGAAGGCAGCCGATAGGTCTAGAAGGATGAGAGCAGAGGAGAGAGAGTTAGCTTTAGCGGTGCGGAGCGCCTCCGTGATACAGAGAAGAGCAGTCTCAGTTGAATGACTAGTCTTGAAACCTGACTGATTTGGATCAAGAAGGTCATTCTGAGAGAGATAGCGGGAGAGCTGACCAAGGACGGCACGTTCAAGAGTTTTGGAGAGAAAAGAAAGGGATACTGGTCTGTAGTTGTTGACATCGGAGGGATCGAGTGTAGGTTTTTTCAGAAGGGGTGCAACTCTCGCTCTCTTGAAGACGGAAGGGACGTAGCCAGCGGTCAGGGATAAGTTGATGAGCGAGGTGAGGTAAGGGAGAAGGTCTCCGGAAATGGTCTGGAGAAGAGAGGAGGGGATAGGGTCGAGCTGGCAGGTTGTTGGGCGGCTGGCCGTCACAAGACGCGAGATTTCATCTGGAGAGAGAGGGGAGAAAGAGGTCAGAGCACAGGGTAGGGCAGTGTGAGCAGAACCAGCGGTGTCGTTAGACTTAGCAAACGAGGATCGGATGTCGTCGACCTTCTTTTCAAAATGGTTGACGAAGTCATCTGCAGAGAGGGAGGAGGTGGGGGGGAGGGGAGGAGGATTCAGGAGGGAGGAGAAGGTGGCAAAGAGCTTCCTAGGGTTAGAGGCAGATGCTTGGAATTTAGAGTGGTAGAAAGTGGCTTTAGCAGCAGAGACAGAGGAGGAAAATGTAGAGAAGAGGGAGTGAAAGGATGCCAGGTCCGCAGGGAGGCGAGTTTTTCTCCATTTCCGCTCGGCTGCCCGGAGCCCTGTTCTGTGAGCTCGCAATGAGTCGTCAAGCCACGGAGCGGGAGGGGAGGACCGAGCCGGCCTGGAAGATAGGGGACATAGAGAGTCAAAGGATGCAGAAAGGGAGGAGAGGAGGGTTGAGGAGGCAGAATCAGGAGATAGGTTGGAGAAGGTTTGAGCAGAGGGAAGAGATGATAGGATGGAAGAGGAGAGAGTAGCGGGGGAGAGAGAGCGACGGGTGAGCCGTCCTCAGGAAAGGAGCTTATCAAGGCATCAAGCTCATTGATGAACTCTCCGAGGGGACCTGGAGGGCGATAAATGATAAGGATGTTAAGCTTGAAAGGGCTGGTAACTGTGACAGCATGAAATTCAAAGGAGGCGATAGACAGATGGGTAAGGGGAGAAAGAGAGAATGACCACTTGGGAGAGATGAGGATCCCGGTGCCACCACCCCGCTGACCAGAAGCTCTCGGGGTGTGCGAGAACACGTGGGCGGACGAAGAGAGAGCAGTAGGAGTAGCAGTGTTATCTGTGGTGATCCATGTTTCTGTCAGTGCCAAGAAGTCGAGGGACTGGAGGGAGGCATAGGCTGAGATGAACTCTGCCTTGTTGGCTGCAGATCGGCAGTTCCAGAGGCTACCGGAGACCTGGAACTCCACGTGGGTCGTGCGCGCTGGGACCACCAGATTAGGGTGGCAGCGGCCACGCGGTGTGGAGCGTTTGTATGGTCTGTGCAGAGAGGAGAGAACAGGGATAGACAAACACATAGTTGACAGGCTACAGAAGAGGCTACGCTAATGCAAGGAGATTGGAATGACAAGTGGACTACACGTCTCGAATGTTCAGAAAGTTAAGCTTACGTAGCAAGAATCTTATTGACTAAAATTATTAAAATGATACAGTACTGCTGAAGTAGGCTAGCTGGCAGTGGCTGCGTTGTTGACTTTGTAGGCTAGCTGGCAGTGGCTGCGTTGTTGACACTACACTAATCAAGTCGTTCCGTTGAGTGTAATAGTTTCTACAGTGCTGCTATTCGGGGGCTAGCTGGCTAGCTAGCAGTGTTGATTACGTTACGTAGCTACGATCAAACAAATCAAACCGTTGTGCTGTAATGAAATGAAATGAAAAATGTGATACTACCTGTGGAGCGAAGCGGAATGCGACCGGGTTGTTGAGTGCGGAAGTTCTATTCAGTAGACGTTGGCTAGCTGTTGATTATGATGTCAAACCTTTACTATATCAATGGTATTAGTATTTCAGAGCATTTAAAATCATTATGGGAATTATATCAGAGCATTATAATGTGATTAACACAAATTTTACAACATTGTCTTTTCACAAGGGAGGGAAAGTAAATGTGCATTTTTCTCATCATTTATGCCTTCATTACACAGCTATTGGATCAGTTGAAGCCTGGTGGAAGGCTGGTTTTGCCTGTTGGTCCTGATGGGGGAAGCCAGGTCCTAGAACAGTACGATCGCCAGAGTGACGGCACCTTCATCAGGAAAGCCCTTATGGGGGTGATCTATGTTCCTTTGACTGACAAGCGACGCCAATGGCCTGGGTACGTATACAGACAGACCAGGTGAAAGCTATAATCAGCAACGGTGCTGGGTTTTTCACACTGGCTACTTTGATGCTACTATTGATGTCACTTGTTGGGCAAGACAACATATTTAAGTGCCTGTGAACTGGTATGGTAGTAGGTGCCAGACATACCGGTTTGAGTCAAGAACAGCAACGGTGCTGGGTTTTTCACGCTCATCAGTTTCCCATGTTTATCAAGAATGGTCCACCACCCAAAGGACGTCCAGCCAACTTGACACAAGTTGAAGTTTGTCACCATCACCTGCCGTCAGGAGGTTCATCATTAGTTCATCTCACATCTAGAATTATTTCTCCTGAGAGATGTTGTTCTGTGTTTCTCTTTCCAGAGGTGAGCTCTGACTGCTGTGTCGTGTGGCTGCCCCTGCAGGAGGTGGCGCTGGTGCTGCAGCTCTTGTGTTCCCTAGATCGCCATCTGTCTGCAGCCTAGCAACATGTCCTATGTGCTTATTGACTAAAACTGGGTTGCAGATGACAGTTGTCCCAGAGGGTTGCCACGGGCTGTTGGATTAATGGTTGCAATTGGAGTTGCATTCAGAACATCAAATCACAATGTTTATGTTCCTCACAGATGTCTGGCTGAAAGGTTGGCTTATTTATTATAAGGTTTCATAAAATAAACATATGATGTAATTTTACAAAGATGCAACACTCATACAAATTCAGTGATTGGGCTTCACCAACCAACATGAAGGTTACATGTCTTGATAAAGGGAAGAAATTAATTAAAAATGTTTCTAATGTCTGACGTGAATCCAAGTAAACATAGTGACCTAAATGACCACAATTACTGTCTTATTAACAGAAAAACAACCCTTTTTACATAGCGATGGGAATACATCCACTTTATTTAGAAAAAATAATTTAAATTATTATGCGCAAATGCCATAACCTCTTAATAAAAACATTGTAATGAAAATGCTTGCTTGTTTGTAAATGTATGAGAAATAATGTTGCTTTTTTTGAGACATTGTGGATTATCCATCTACAGTATTCACACCCCTTGACTTTTTCCACATTTTGTTGTGTTTCAGACAGAATTTAAAATGGATAATTTTTTATATAGTATATATTTATTTATTTCAACCTTATATTTAGTCAGTTAAATCAGTTAAGAACCAATTCTTATTTACAATGATAACCCACTGTTCCCCGGTAGGCTAACTGCCTTGTTCAGGTGCAGAACGACTGATTTTTACCTTGTCATCTCGGGGATTCGATCCTTGTTTTTGAAAGAATAGCAAAAAAAAAGTCCATTTAAAATAACATCAAATTGATCAGAAATACAGTGTAGACATTGTTAATGTTGTAAATGACTATTGTAGCTGGAAACGACAGATAAAAAAAAAAATGGAAAATCTACATAGGAGTACAGAGGCCTATTATCAGGAACCATCACTCTGTATTTCAATGGCATATTGTGTTAGCTAATCCAAGTTCATAATTTTAAATGTGTAATGTATCATTAGAAAACCCTTTTGCAAATATGTTAGCACAGCTGATAACTGTTGTGGTAATTAAAGAAGCAATAAAACTGGCCTTCTTTAGAGTAGTTGAGTGTCTGGAGCATCAGCATTTGTGGGTTTGATTACAGGTTCAAAATGGCCAGAAGCAAAGACCTTTCTTCTGAAACTCGTCAGTCTATTCTTGTTCTGAGAAAGGAAGGTTATTCCATGCGAGAAATTACCAAAAAACTGAAGATCTTGTACAATGCTGTTACTACTCCCTTCACAGAACATTGCAAACTGGCTCTACCCAGAATAGAAAGAGGAGTGGAGGCCCCGGTGCACAACTGAGCAAAACAGACGCCTCACAGGTCCTCAACTGGCTGCTTCATTAATTAGTACCTGCAAAACACCGGTCTCAATGTCAACAGTGAAGAGGCAACTTCGGGATGCTGACCTAGGCAGACTTGCTTTTTTGAGCTGTTCTTGCCATAATATGTACTTCGTCTTTTAGCAAATAGCCCTATCTACTGTATACCACCCCTACCTTGTCACAACACAAGTGATTGGCTCAAACGCATTAAGGAGGATTGAAATTCCCAAAATGTACTTTTAACAAGGCCCACCTGTTAATTTAAATGCATTCCAGGTGACTACCTCATGAAGCTGGTTGAGGGAATACCAAGAGTGTGAAAAGTTGTCATCAAGGCAAAGGGTGGCTACTTTGAAGAATTTGAAATCTAAAATTATATTTTGATTTGTCTAACACTTTTTTGGTTATGCGTGATTTCATAGTTTTGATGTCTTCACTATTATTCTACAATGTAGAAAATATTAAAAATAAAGAAAAGCCCTTGAATGAGTAGGTGTGTCCAAACTTTTGACTGGTACTGTATATTTCAACTGATGTTCCAGCTGGTGGTGCAATGTTGTAAACGCAGTCTGCACTACTGTTGTGATTTACATTTTTGAATACCTTGTCAAGTGTAAATAGAGATTGAATTACTCTACGCTGAATCTTAATTCACATCACTGTGCAAATAAATTATCTGAAGGAGCCACATGATGGATGGAGCCACAGGCCAGTAAAATTCCCCTTTCTCAAATTCAGGCCTGCCAATAAATGTGCAAGAAATTCCTTTTTCATTATCGAAACTGGGATATGCTTTAACACCCCAGCCGTCCTACAATCTAAACTAGAGGCCCTCAATCTCACCCAAATTATCATGGAACCTACCAGGTACAACCGCAAATCCGTAAACACGTGCACCCTCATAGATATCATCCTGACCAACCTGCCCTCTAAATACACATCTGCTGTCAACCAGGATCTCAGCGATCACTGCCTCATTGCCTGCGTCCGTAATGGGTCCGCGGTCAAACGACCACCCCTCATCACTGTCAAACGCTCCCTAAAACACTTCAGCGAGCAGGCCTTTCCAATCGACCTGGCCCGGGTATCCTGGAAGGATATTGACCTCAGTCCATCAGTAGAGAATGCCTGGTTATTCTTTGAAAGTGCTTTCCTCAACATCTTAAATAAGCATGCCCATTCAAAAAATGTTCAACCGGGAACGGATATAGCCCTTGGTTCACTCCAGACCTGACTGCCTTTGACCAGCACAAAAACATCCTGTGGTGTACTGCATTAGCATCGAATAGCCCCCGCGATATGCAACTTTTCAGGGAAGTTAGGAACCAATATACACACAGGCAGTTAGGAAAGCAAAGGCTAGATTTTTCAAACAGAAATTTGCATCCTGTAACACAAACTCCAAAAAGGTAAGGGACACTAAAGTCCATGGAGAATAAGAGCACCTACTCCCAGCTGCCCACTGCACTGAGGCTAGGAAAAACGCACCACCGACAAAATCTACAATAATCGAGAATTTCAAGAAGCATTTGTCAACGGCTGGCCATGCTTTCCACCTGGCTATCCCTACCCCGGTCAACAGCTCAGCACCCCCCATAGCAACTTGCCCAAACCTCCCCCATTTCACCTTCACCCAAATCCACATAGCTGATGTTCTGAAAGAGCTGCAAAATCTGGACCCCTACAAATCAGATGGGCTAGACAATCTGGACCCTCTCTTTCTAAAATTATCCACCGCAATTGTTGCAACCTCTATTACTAGCCTGTTCAACCTCTCTTTCGTATCGTCTGAGATCTCCAAAGATTGGAACGCTGCCGCGGTCATCCCCCTCTTCAAACTGTTACAAACCTATATCTATCCTACCCTGCCTTTCTAAGGTATTCGAAAGCCAAGTTAACAAACATATTACTGACTATTTCGAATACCACCATACGTTCTCCGCTATGGTTTTAGAGCTGGTCATGGGTGCACCTCAGCCACACTCAAGGTCCTAAACGATATCATAACCACCATCGATAAAAGACAATACCGTGCAGCCATACTAATCGACTTGGCCAAGGCTTTCAACTCTGTCAATCACCGACTTCTTATTTTTATTTATTTTATTTCACCTTTATTTAACCAGGTAGGCTAGTTGAGAACAAGTTCTCATTTGCAACTGCGACCTGGCCAAGATAAAGCATAGCAGTGTGAACAGACAACACAGAGTTACACATCGAGTAAACAATTAACAAGTCAATAACACAGTGGAAAAAAAGGGGAGTCTATATAGAATGTGTGCAAAAGGCATGAGGAGGTAGGGGAATAATTACAATATTGCAGATTAACACTGGAGTGATAAATGATCAGATGTTCATGTACAGGTAGAGATATTGGTGTGCAAAAGAGCAGAAAAGTAAATAAATAAAAACTGTGGGGATGAGGTAGGTGAAAATGGGTGGGCTATTTACCAATAGATTATGTACAGCTGCAGCGATCGGTTATCTGCTCAGATAGCTGATGTTTGAAGTTGGTGAGGGAGATAAAAGTCTCCCAACTTCAGCGATTTTTGCAATTTGTTCCAGTCACAGGCAGCAGAGTACTGGAACGAAAGGCGGCCGAATGAGGTGTTGGCTTTAGGGATGATCAGTGAGATACACCTGCTGGAGCGCGTGCTACGGATGGGTGTTGCCATCGTGACCAGTGAACTGTGAACTGAGATAAGGCGGAGCTTTACCTAGCATGGCCTTGTAGACAACACCCTGTCGTTCTCAACTAACATCAAGGCGGTGGCCAGTTCCTGTAGGTTCATGCTCTACAACATCCGCAGAGTACGACCCTGCCTCACACAGGAAGCGACGCAGGTCCTAATCCAGGACTGTTCTACTGGATGTCATAAGGTGAATGCACCAATTTGTAAGTCGCTCTGGATAAGAGCGTCTGCTAAACGACTTAAATGTAATGTAAATGTAGATGACCTGGAGCCAGTGGGTCTGGCGACGAATATGTAGCGAGGGCCAGCCAACTAGAGCATACAAGTCGCAGTGGTGGGTAGTATAAGGTGCTTTAGTGACAAAACGGATGGCACTGTGATAAACTGCATCCAGTTTGCTGAGTAGAGTGTTGGAAGCGATTTTGTAGATGACATCGCCGAAGTCGAGGATCGGTAGGATAGTCAGTTTTACTAGGGTAAGCTTGGCAGCGTGAGTGAAGGAGGCTTTGTTGCGGAATAGAAAGCCGACTCGTGATTTGATTTTCGATTGGAGATGTTTGATATGGGTCTGGAAGGAGATCAGCAGACTCAACAGCCTTGGTTTCTCAAATGACTGCTTTGCCTGGTTCACCAACTACTTCTTAGACAGAGTTCAGTGTGTCAAATCGGAGGGCCTGTTGTCTGGACCTCTGGCAGTCTCTATGGGGTTGCCACAGGGTTCAATTCTCGGGCCGACTCTTTTCTCTGTATACATCAATGATGTCGCTCTTGCTGCTGATGATTCTCTGATCCATCTCTACGCAGACGACACCATTTTGTATGCTTCTGGCCTTTCTTTGGACACTGTGTTAACTAACCTCCAGACGAGCTTCAATGCCATAGAACACTCCTTCCGTGGCCTCCGACCGCTCCAACCTCCAACCGCAAGTAAAACTAAATGCATGCTCAGTCTGGTTAGACTGTAAACTCTCCTTACAGACTCACATTAAGCATCTCCAATCTAAAATTAAATCTAGAATCAGCTTCCTATTTTGCAACAAAGCATCCTTCACTCATGCTGCCAAACATACCCTCGTAAAACTGACTATCCTACCGATCCTTGACTTTAGCGTTTCATTTACAAAATAACCTCCAACGCTCTACTCAGCAAATTGGATGCAATCTTATCACAGTGCCGTTCTTTTCTTCACCAAAGCCCCATATACTACCCACCACTGCGACCTGTATGCTCTCGTTGGCTGGCCCTCGCTTCATATTCGTCGCCAAACCCACTGGCTCCAGGTCATCTATACGTTTTTGCTAGGTAAAGCCCTGCCTTATCTCAGCTCACTGGTCACCATAGCAGCACCCACCCGTAGCACGCGCTCCAGCAGGTATATTTCACTGGTCACCCCCAAAGCCAATTCCTCCTTTGGCCGCCTCTCCTTCAGTTCTCTGCTGCCAATGACTGGAACGAACTGCAAAAATCACTGAAGCTGGAGACTCATATCTCCCTCACTAACTTTAAGCATCAGCTGTCAGAGCAGCTTACAGATCATTGCCCATCTGTAAATAACCCACCAACTACCTTGTCCCCATATTGTTTTTTTGTTTGTTGCTCCTTTGCACCCCAGTATCTCTACTTGCACATTCATTTTCTGCACATCTATTACTCCAGTGTTTAATTGCTAAATTGTAATTATTTCACCAGTATGGCCTATTTATTTCCTTACCTCCCTAATCTTACTTAATTTGCACACACTGTATATAGACTTTATATTGTGTTACGTTTGTTAATTCCATGTGTAACTCTGGTGCTGTTTGTGTCGCACTGCTTTGCTTTATCTTAGCCAGATCGCATTTGTAAATGAGAACTTGTTCTCAACTGGTCTACCTGGTTAATTAAAGGTGAAATAAAAAAAATATTTAAAAAAACAAGGCTCAAATATAGCTTTGTACCTGCAGGTCTGCAACAGTGCTGTTCAGTTCCCCTAAATAATTAATACACACAAAATTGTCAAATTGTCAAAACAGTTACCAAATTAATGTTACATTTCTTGGCATTGACTTTGAGCAACAGCAATGGGTGGTACGTTCTGACATTAAAATGGTTACACAATGTATAGAGAGATGACTCCATCTCTGAACTATTTTTAGTGATTTGATGTGAATTACATCACTTTTCCATGTTAAGATAAAGTGAAGTGTGCCTCCTGTTTTAGTGGTCTTTGCCTCTAATCACATGGCACAAGTTAATAGCATAGGCACAAGCATTGCAAAAGAGCACCTTCTCTCACATCTAAAATGTATTGGGAAATTATTCAATTTGTGGTTCAGTCCAAGACAAAAAGGCCAGTGACTATCCAAGTTCCAGTGTCTGTCTAGCTGTGAATTTTCAACATTTCTAAATCCATTATGAAGAATCTTTGTCACATAACATTCCACATGAAGCAGTATCTGCATTAACTAGACCTTTATCAAAGGATAGTTTCTGATTGAGCGAATGAAGCTGACAGACGATGAACTGAACACTTTTGCATGCTTAGATTATTTTGAAATCGCATTCAGTTTGTATCTTCCCTTGGCCCAACTCGTTTGATCCATACATCAGGCAAATCTGGTTCACTGTTTGGCAACATGACTGGTCCTTCACTCTGGCTTGTATGACCCCTCCCACTTTCGGGAGAGGCTGTCTCATAGGTGGTCTCTCTCAGGGAGAGACGTAGGGTCTCTCTCTGCCCATTAATAAGGTGCCCTGGTTGTGATTCAAGTTCTCCCTCTGCTTTAATAGATATATGTTGGTTTGAGGGCCGTGGTTCAGTATCACTCAGCCAAGTCTCATTGGAATCTTCTAGCGCGTCAGATGAACTCTGAGTTGACTGTCTTTGCCGCTGTTGGTTTGGGTAAAGGTAATTACCCTGGTCTTTATTGAAATTCCTTTGAACTCCCAAAAGCCCCTCTGACTGCAGAGGTCGAGGACCTAGGTTCTGATGCTGAGCAGGAAGGCAGACCTTCAGTTCCCTGTTTAGATGAACATGGCAACATTATTTTACCACAGTTTTTTTAGGACTGAAAAAGCAACATAGTGATTGGTGCCAAATCCACATGCTACACATTTCACCAGAAGTAGGATTATCCCCAGCTTTCTGAACAACGAGGCAGTAGTAGGGAGCATAATGATGCCCGCACAGCAAAAGGCCATGGATCCAACTCTTCCAGCTCTATCAGCGTATGGAGCTGAATTATATGATATGCAGTAGTTGGCTAAAAAGTCAAGACAGCCCAGCAGCAGCTGATATGCAGAATGCCTTCACACCACTAAGCTGCCATTCTAGAAGGACAAGGAGACCGATGGTGACAAAAAACACTTTCTCCAACAGCAGCAGTGCCATAAATACTCAGTGGAATATTCCATGTGGTCAGAAGAAGTAAGGCAAACGTTAGGGCTATGGAGAACCCAGTAACCACAAGGGTCTCTGAGTTTAGACATTGTTGCAAGTCAGTGTCAACTGGCTCTCAGTGGAGCCCTAGAAATTTCTCCATTAAACCATGACACAATATCATTATAGAAACGGGTGGTGTTACTAAAGTTGTAACTATAGCGGTGCGTAGTTCTAAATACCATTACCAGGGCTTCTATTTGCCCATATGCCCCAAAATGTAGGCCTCCAACCTCGGACACATAACCCTCTGCATGCCGCTCGGCCACCATCATGCTCAGGCTTTGTTCAAAAACACCCGGTTGGTAAGGAAAATGAATAGCGTTGCAGCAAAAAAAAAAAAGCATCCTCATTCTCGGAGCAACGTCGGATAGACACCCAGTCTATGAGTTGCTTGACAATACAGACATTGTCTGTTGAGCCTTTGTTTTCTGACGATGAGGTTAAATAAAAGCCTTGGTTTTGAACTCTTCCACACAATTCCACACGGTTTACTCATGTTAAACTCATGTTAAACTGGATCCATAACTCTGGATCAAAGGGAGTGCCATTATTGGTTGGGGTGACTCCCCAAACAATAGTTAATGTAAAAAACTGGTCCTCCCCATTCACCAGTCATTCAAACATGAATTGGTGGCAATATTCAGCATCATATCTTTCAAAGGGATGGCTGGAGTGGAATAACTGAGTTGCCCTGTTTTCTAAAGTGGGTAGTCTCATACCAGGGTCTACAGCTGAGATACATGTTCCACCTGCGGGCAACGCTGCGAACCAGCAGACCCAAATGTAGCTGAACTTGACCACTCCACAAGGGAGGATTTTTCAGGGAAAGTACATTGGAGGTGTCGGACAGTCCCTGCTTCAACCCTCGTAGCTTCTGACCAAAGGTGAAGATGCATTGTCTTAGTGAACTTGTGTCCCAGAACCCGCCTGGGCTTTCCGTTCCGTAAGGCTTCCAGGTCTGAACAGTAACTGAGGCTGAGGCAGCCGCAGTGTAGCGCTCACACAAAGTGAGAGAGCTGGGCAACCACGCAAGGGCGGAGAGAGTACAGATTAAGTACACAGTTCCCAGGTACACCGCAAAGCATCGCACTCCTGTGATGAGAAAAACATGGCACTAGAAGTCAGTCCTGATACAAGTATCAAATATCCATCCTCTTGGAGAACTTGATTGACTCTCTTCTCTAGAGAAGCAGGTGGATTCTGGGATAGTTGTTGGTTCCAGAAATCAATGAAAGTAAAAGTCTGGTTAGAGCAACTGCCGAACAGGACGAGAGCTGAAGCTAAGTTGAAGAATGTCAGCTGGAAAACCACTTTGTAGAAGAAATAGGAAGTCAAGTGCAAAATCACAATTGCGAGTAAAGACCGTGCTGATAGGAAAAGTGACCGCAAATAAAGGGCCATGGTGAGGAACAGCGAAACTACAGCCAGAACAGTGTAGATGGCATCCCTAGCCAAATAATACTTGAATAGCTTTTGCTTTCCATAACTTTATTTTCTTTCAAATTAAGAATATCACACCATTGTAACGTTGTTCGTCTGTTGAAAGAAGAGAGTCAGACCGAAATGCAGCGTGTAGGTTACTCATGACTTTAATGAACTGAATCGCGGTACATGAAATAACTGAAAACTAAATACAAAAACAAAACAGAACGGAACGTGAAACTTATTACAGCCTATCTGGTGACTAATAACACAGAGACAGGAACAAACACCCACAAAATACAAAGCGAACTCAGGCTACCTAAATACGGTTCCCAATCAGAGACAACGATAAGCACCTGACTCTGATTGAGAATCGCCTCAGGCAGCCAAGCCTAACAACACCCCTAATCAGCCGCGATCCCAAATAATACAAACCCCAATACGAATACAACATATAAACCCATGTCACACCCTGGCCTACCCAAACATATAACAAAAACACAAAATACAATGACCAAGGCGTGACAACCATTTTGTTTATTATATCAGTGTCTGCCAAGTTCTGCGGAGGAGGACACACAGTAATTGGGTGTAATTGGGTGTGGCTACATTTTAGCCATTTAGCAGACGCTCCTATCCAGAGCGACTTCCAGGAGCAATTGGGATTAAGTGCCTTGCTCAAGGACACATCAACATATTTTTCATCTAGTTGACTGAGGAATTTGAACCAGCAACCTTTTGGTTGCTCTGAACTGCTCGGCTACCTGCAGCACTGTAGACGTCAGGGCATTCATACTTCTTGCCCTTCGCAGAACAGTGCAGAGCTGTTGTGAAGGAAATTGTCTAGAAAGTGAGTTTGTGTCTATACAGGAATGCAAATTAATTACTTAAAAATCATAATGTGATTTTCTGGATTTTTGTTTTAGATTTTGTCTCACAGTTGAAGTGTACCTATGATAAAAATTACAGACCTCTACATGCTTTGTAAGTAGGGAAACCTGCAAAATCGTCAGTGTGTCAAATACTTGTTCTCCCCACTGTAATTGACATGGGAGACGTTCTATCAAAGGTTGATATAACAATGTATTTTGGTCTAAAGTATCATATGCTGATACACCAGAAACAACCTTAGTTTGGCAGTGCTGGGCTATTTGATAAATGTTGATATTACATCATATTTGGGTCTAAAGAGGATGTTGATTTGCTGACACTGCTGCTTTCATGTTTGCCCGATACTGCTACTGAGGCCTGCATAGCTGTGGGAAGTAGGGGTTCTGGAGGTGCTGTAGCATCCCCTGATAAATGTAAATCATCTTGCCATAATTAGGCTATATAAATAATACTTTTTCATACAATTATATTACTCTTGTCTATTTTGAAAATCATTCAAAATATTACACCAGAGAGCATAATTTAGCCACAGAAGATAAATAGCTTCAAAAATAGAAGTTGATTAAGTTTTATCATAAACCCTTAGTCGGGAAGGCTGCAATTTGGGCAGCACACGTGCCAAATATAGAACAACTTGTTGTATTGTGGCCATAGACATGTAATCCACAGAAGGGTTTTGGAACCTCTAACCCTGGCAATTTGACCATTAAACACATGGGTACACTAGCAATGGCTGCCAGTCCTGATTTGAATTGGAACCGCCATCTATGGATTACATTTCTATGGCAGTCAGTTTGCATTTCGCACATTTCTAAATACAATCGCAAGAAGAATGTACAGTTTGGAAGCAAATGCCTACTGCTGAAAAGAGAAGACAAATCTGTCTGTAGAAGCTAATAATGATGCTTAGCATTTTTAACACTACAGTTGACCAAACAAGTCCTGCAGGCTCTAGTTTTATCTAATGTTTAGAAAGCTGACATAAGGCCATAAACCTGTAGCCTATGTCTGAATAATTTATTGTGAATAATAAAGTATTGTCACATATCTAGCCTATATAATAGGCAATACTATCCCTTTAGGTCAATTTTTAAAAATGATTTTACAGCTCAAGGCTGAGTGGAAAGATTTCCATAATTGGGAACATTTGTATCGTTCTCCCCTAAGGCAAGATGTTGCTTATGACAAGAGATAGGAAGATAAATGGGCAAGGAGTACAAAAAGGCATGCTCTCAGAATTATTGTTCCCAAATGACCAACCATATTATATATTTCAGTAAGGAAAGTGTGAACTGTGAACATTTCACAATGAATCATCTAATCTGAACTTCGGTCTAGGATCGAGAGTAATGGTTAATAATCAGCTATGTTACATGTTTAATGCCATTAAACCTATAGTTAGTGCTTCCTAACAGAACTGCTGGGCTTTCATTTAAGTAGAGATCCAGTTCATTTCTCCAGCACTGGCAATTGGCTAGCTGTTTTTTCTGACGTTGTGCCACCACAAGCCGCCAGAACAGCTTTAATGCACCTTGGCATAGTGTCTGGAACACTATTGGAGTGATGCAACACCATTCTTTAAAAACTTCTTATGGGCAAAAAAAAACAGGGGAAATGCAGCACAGCAAATAAATAAAAAATGATATAAAAATCTAACTTTCATTAAATCACACATGTAAGATACTCAATTAAAGCTACACTCGTTGTGAATCCAGCCAACATGTCAGACTTTTTAAAAGGCTTTTCGGCGGAAGCATAAGAAGCTATTATCTGATGATAGCCCAATAGTAAACAAAGAGGGTAGCATATTTCAACCCTGCAGACGCTACACAAAACTCAGAAATAAAATATAAAACATGCATTACCTTTGACAAGCTTCTTTTGTGTTCTGGGTTGAGATCTGGTGACACATTACATTTACATTTACATTTAAGTCATTTAGCAGACGCTCTTATCCAGAGCGACTTACAAATTGGTGCATTCACCTTATGACATCCAGTGGAACAGTCACTTTACAATAGTGCATCTAAATCTTAAAGGGGGGTGAGAGGGATTACTTATCCTATCCTAGGTATTCCTTAAAGAGGTGGGGTTTCAGGTGTCTCCGGAAGGTGGTGATTGACTCCGCTGTCCTGGCGTCGTGGGGGAGTTTGTTCCACCATTGGGGGGCCAGAGCAGCGAACAGTTTTGACTGGGCTGAGCGGGAGCTGTACTTCCTCAGTGGTAAGGAGGCGAGCAGGCCTGAGGTGGATGAACGCAGTGCCCTTGTTTGGGTGTAGGGCCTGATCAGAGCCTGGAGGTACTGAGGTGCCGTTCCCCTCACAGCTCCGTAGGCAAGCACCATGGTCTTGTAGCGGATGCGAGCTTCAACTGGAAGCCAGTGGAGAGAACGGAGGAGCGGGGTGACATGAGAGAACTTGGGAAGGTTGAACACCAGACGGGCTGCGGCGTTCTGGATGAGTTGAAGGGGTTTAATGGCACAGGCAGGGAGCCCAGCCAACAGCGAGTTGCAGTAATCCAGACGGGAGATGACAAGTGCCTGGATTAGGACCTGCGCCGCTTCCTGTGTGAGGCAGGGTCGTACTCTGCGGATGTTGTAGAGCATGAACCTACAGGAACAGGCCACCGCCTTGATGTTGGTTGAGAACGACAGGGTGTTGTCCAGGATCACGCCAAGGTTCTTAGCGCTCTGGGAGGAGGACACAATGGAGTTGTCAACCGTGATGGCGAGATCATGGAACGGGCAGTCCTTCCCCGGGAGGAAGAGCAGCTCCGTCTTGCCGAGGTTCAGCTTGAGGTGGTGATCCGTCATCCACACTGATATGTCTGCCAGACATGCAGAGATGCGATTCGCCACCTGGTCATCAGAAGGGGGAAAGGAGAAGATTAATTGTGTGTCGTCTGCATAGCAATGATAGGAGAGACCATGTGAGGTTATGACAGAGCCAAGTGACTTGGTGTATAGCGAGAATAGGAGAGGGCCTAGAACAGAGCCCTGGGGGACACCAGTGGTGAGAGCGCGTGGTGAGGAGACAGATTCTCGCCACGCCACCTTGTAGGAGCGACCAGTCAGGTAGGACGCAATCCAAGCGTGGGCCGCGCCGGAGATGCCCAACTCGGAGAGGGTGGAGAGGAGGATCTGATGGTTCACAGTATCGAAGACAGCCGATAGATCTAGAAGGATGAGAGCAGAGGAGAGAGAGTTAGCTTTAGCAGTGCGGAGCGCCTCCGTGATACAGAGGAGAGCAGTCTCAGTTGAATGACTAGTCTTGAAACCTGACTGATTTGGATCAAGAAGGTCATTCAGAGAGAGATAGCGGGAGAGCTGGCCAAGGACGGCACGTTCAAGAGTTTTGGAGAGAAAAGAAAGAAGGGATACTGGTCTGTAATTGTTGACATCGGAGGGATCGAGTGTAGGTTTTTTCAGAAGGGGTGCAACTCTCGCTCTCTTGAAGACGGAAGGGACGTAGCCAGCGGTCAGGGATGAGTTGATGAGCGAGGTGAGGTAAGGGAGAAGGTCTCCGGAAATGGTCTGGAGAAGAGAGGAGGGGATAGGGTCAAGCGGGCAGGTTGTTGGGCGGCCGGCCGTCACAAGACGCGAGATTTCATCTGGAGAGAGAGGGGAGAAAGAGGTCAGAGCACAGGGTAGGGCAGTGTGAGCAGAACCAGCGGTGTCGTTTGACTTAGCAAACGAGGATCGGATGTCGTCGATCTTCTTTTCAAAATGGTTGACGAAGTCATCTGCAGAGAGGGAGGAGGGGGGGAGGGGGAGGAGGATTCAGGAGGGAGGAGAAGGTGGCAAAGAGCTTCCTAGGGTTAGAGGCAGATGCTTGGAATTTAGCATGGTAGAAAGTGGCATTAGCAGCAGAGACAGAGGAGGAAAATGTAGAGAGGAGGGAGTGAAAGGATGCCAGGTCCGCAGGGAGGCGAGTTTTCCTACATTTCCGCTCGGCTGCCCGGAGCCCTGTTCTGTGAGCTCGCAATGAGTCATCGAGCCACGGAGCGGGAGGGGAGGACCGAGCCGGCCTGGAGGATAGGGGACATAGAGAGTCAAAGGATGCAGAGAGGGAGGAGAGGAGGGTTGAGGAGGCAGAATCAGGAGATAGGTTGGAGAAGGTTTGAGCAGAGGGAAGAGATGATAGGATGGAAGAGGAGAGAGTAGCGGGGAGAGAGAGCGAAGGTTGGGACGGCGCGATACCATCCGAGTAGGGGCAGTGTGGGAGGTGTTGGATGAGAGCGAGAGGGAAAAGGATACAAGGTAGTGGTCGGAGACTTGGAGGGGAGTTGCAATGAGGTTAGTGGAAGAACAGCATCTTGTAAAGATGAGGTCGAGCGTATTGCCTGCCTTGTGAGTAGGGGGGGAAGGTGAGAGGGTGAGGTCAAAAGAGGAGAGGAGTGGAAAGAAGGAGGCAGAGAGGAATGAGTCATAGGTAGACGTGGGGAGGTTAAAGTCGCCCAGAACTGTGAGAGGTGAGCCGTCCTCAGGAAAGGAGCTTATCAAGGCATCAAGCTCATTGATGAACTCTCCGAGGGAACCTGGAGGGCGATAAATGATAAGGATGTTAAGCTTGAAAGGGCTGGTAACTGTGACAGCATGGAATTCAAAGGAGGCGATAGACAGATGGGTAAGGGAGAAAGAGAGAATGACCACTTGGGAGAGATGAGGATCCCGGTGCCACCACCCCGCTGACCAGAAGCTCTCGGGGTGTGCGAGAACACGTGGGCGGACGAAGAGAGAGCAGTAGGAGTAGCAGTGTTGTCTGTGGTGATCCATGTTTCCGTCAGTGCCAAGAAGTCGAGGGACTGGAGGGAGGCATAGGCTGAGATGAACTCTGCCTTGTTGACCGCAGATCGGCAGTTCCAGAGGCTACCGGAGACCTGGAACTCCACGTGGGTCGTGCGCGCTGGGACCACCAGATTAGGGTGGCCGCGGCCACGCGGTGTGGAGCGTTTGTATGGTCTGTGCAGAGAGGAGAGAACAGGGATAGACAGACACATAGTTGACAGGCTACAGAAGAGGCTACGCTAATGCAAAGGAGATTGGAATGACAAGTGGACTACATGTCTCGAAAGTTCAGAAAGTTAAGCTTACGTAGCAAGAATCTTATTGACTAAAATGATTAAAATGATACAGTACTGCTGAAGTAGGCTAGCTGGCAGTGGCTGCGTTGTTGACACTACACTAATCAAGTCGTTCCGTTGAGTGTAATAGTTTCTGCAGTGCTGCTATTCGGGGGCTAGCTGGCTAGCTAGTAGTGTTGTTTACGTTACGTTGCGTTAAAAGAACGACAATAGCTGGCTAGCTAACCTAGAAAATCGCTCTAGACTACACAATTATCTTTGATACAAAGACGGCTATGTAGCTAGCTATGTAGCTAGCTACGATCAAACAAATCAAACCGTTGTACTGTAATGAAATTAAATGAAAATGTGATACTACCTGTGAATGCGACCGGGTTGTGAGTCTATTCGGTAGACGATGGCTAGCTGTCGGCTAGCTGTTGGCTAGCTGTTGGCTAGCTAGCAGAGTCTCCTACGTTAAGGACGACAAATAGCTGGCTAGCTAACCTCGATAAATTAAGATAATCACTCTAAGACTACACACTCTAAACTACACAATTATCTTGGATACGAAGATACGAAGACAGCAAAGACAGCTATGTAGCTAGCTAACACTACACTAATCAAGTCGTTCAGTTGAGTGTAATAGTTTCTCCAGTGCAGCTAATCAATGGACGTTAGCTAGCTGGCTAGTGAAGACTACGTTAGGACGGCGAAATACGATAATTACGCAATTATCTTTGATACAAAGACGGCTATGTAGCTAGCTGAGAAGAAATTGCTAAGATTAGACAAATCAAACCGTTGTGCTATAATGAAATATAATGAAATGTAATGAAATGTAATTAAAAAGTTATACTACCTGCGGGAGCGAAGTGCCGCGCACACCCTTTAAACCCCCTGCACTCCTTTTGAGACCCCTCTTTCAATGTCACTGAGATCTCTTCTTCTAGTCATGGTAGCCAAAATAATGGACAACTGTGCATTTTTATACATGACCCTAAGCATTAGGCTATGGAATGTTAATTGTTTAATTAACTCAGGAACCACACCTGTGGAGGCACTTGCTTTGAATATACTTTGTATCCTTAATTTACTCAAGTGTTTCCTTTGTTTTGGCAGTTACCTGTATATTACTGTTAGACTACTAATCACCACATTTTGTGTACTGTTCGACACACCAGCTTTTGGTGCTTTACTGCTTTACGGTCTGAGCATACATTGCAATGGGGTCTTTGTGTGACAGTATGTGTTTTTATTGACATTGTCAGGGAGCTCCACCAGTGTAGGAGATGCAAGCAGTGTTTATACTGGCTGTAGTGGCAGTCCCTATGGGTGTGCTGCTGGCAAGAACCATGGCATGGATGTCCACTGGAAAGACACACTCAGAACTTATCGACCGCCTGAGAGGTATGAGAGACTGATGTCAGTCCTGGGCTCCATTCAGCAGGACACAACGTTGTTGAATGTTCAGATGGAAACATGTTACCTGTGGTTCTCAACCTTTTTTGGTTACTGTACCTACCAAGTACCCCCTCATCCATTTTACCAGTAAGCCTATGGTCTCAAGAGTCTTCTCAAGTAGCCCCTGGGGATAAGCCAAGTACCCACAGAGGTACTACCCCTGGTTGAGAACCACTGATGTAGACCAAACATGCCTCTCTGTCATGTAGAGTAGGAAACATACTACTGCAAGAAGCAAACAGTTTTTTTATGTTTTTGCTGTTGAATATTGATGCCCATATCCTGCTAAAAAGCCACTGTGTTCAATGTGTGTGTGGATGCGAGCATGGTCGCACTCTTCTTTTTTTGCCTAGGCACTGGTGTACCACACACACCCGCAGGCCCCGCAAGGTTAAGGGGACCACAGGAAATTAGCTGTAAAACCGCAAAATATTCTGTCAGCTTCATGGCAAAATGTGTAGAAAAGCAGGAAATTAGCTTTAAAAATGTATAATTCTCTCATCCTCATAGCAAAATGTGCAGAAAAGACAGCCAGTTCACCCATGACACAAGTCCGTATTCGACGTCTAGCCATGTCTGAGGACGTCAAGAGACGACATGGAAACCGGCCACTAGGAGCAATAGTAAGCGCTGTTACCTTCAAGTAGGCTTGCTCCCCCGATTGATCAGTTTGGCTGCTGGCTAGCGATATGAAGAGTCTTGGTGGTTGCAGACTAATTCCATTTAAGAATGATGGAGGCCACTGTGTTCTCGGGGACCTTTAATGCTGCATAGATGTTTTAATACCCTTCCCCATATCTGTGCCTTGACACAATCTGACATGGTCTCAGAGATCTACAGACAATTCCTTTGGGTCATGCACTGTTAAGTATGGGACCTTATATAGACAGGTGTGTGCCTTTCCAAATCATGTCCTACTACCCTGCGTCTGACAGACACGGCGGTTGAAACCAAAAATCTCTAATTTGGTCTAATTTTATCAGAACAAAGGACAGATTTCCATTGGTCTAATGTCCATTGCACATGTTTCTTGGTCCAAGCAAGTCTCTTCTTATTATTAGTGGGCTTTAGCTGTGGATTCTTTGCAGCAATTCTACCACGGAGGCCTGATTCTCCTCTGAACAGTTGATGTTGAGATGTATTACGTGAACTCTGTAAAGCATTTATTTGAGCTGTAATTTCTGAGGCTGGTAACTCTAATGAACTTGTAACTTGTAACTTGTAACTGGTAACTGGTAACTCTGGGTCTTCCTTTCCTTTGGCGGTCCTCATGAGAGCCAGTTTCATCATAGTGCTTGATGGTTTTTGCGACTGCACTTGAAGAAATTTTCAAAGTACTTGAAATTTTCAGAATTGTCTGACCTTCATGTTTTAAAGTAATGATGGACTGTCATGTCTCTTTGCTTATTTGAGCTGTTCTTGGCCATAATATGGACTTGGTTTTTTACCAAATAGGTATCTTCTGAATACCACCCCTACCTTCAAATTTTAGAAGGAAAGAAATTACATAAATTAACTTTTAATAAGGCACACCTGTTAATTGAAATGCATTCCAGGTGATTACCTCATGAAGCTGGTTCGGAGAATGCCAAGAGTGGGCAAAGCTGTCATTAAGACAAAGGGTGGCTACTTTGAACAGTCTACATGATTCCATATGTGTTATTTCATAGTTTTAATGTCCTCACTATTATTCTACAATGGAGAAAATAGTCAAATAAATAAAAACCCTTAAATGAGTAGGTGTGTCCAAACTTTTGACTGGTACTGTATAAGCTGTTTTTTATTTGTAATAAATTTACAAACATTTCTAAAAACGTTTTTTTGCTTTGTCATCATGGGGTATTGTATGTAGATAGATAGATGAGTGAAAAAAAAAATTAATCCATTTTAGAATAAGGCTGTAATGTAACAGAACGTGGAGAAAGGGAACGGGTCTGAATACTTTCAGAAAGCACAGTATACCTAAAGGGTCCAAAAATCTAAATCAAGTAGCTAAATGATCCAAGGTATTTTAACATAGTTCCATATGTTCCAAATTACCCTGCACTAGCTAAATCAGGGGCAGGATTGTACTTTTAAGGGAAGACACGCCTCTGGGGCGTGCCACAAGAGGTGAAAACTACGAGCTCAACCTTTCTCTCTTGTCATGACGACAGAAGAGGTCTTCCTCCGATTGAAGTTCAGTGCGTTTTCCTTCGACCCGCGCACGAAATGTCAACGATGGGCAGCTCTCTGTGCGCCGCGGCACTTTTAGCTTTTCTGGTATTTTCTTTAAGTCTTTTTGTGAACAGTTGGCACTTCAGAGTTCATAAAGGAATTTTTACCAATGGAACTATTGAGGATGGTTTTGTTATGGATCGTAACGGATTAGTTCGAGAACTCAACGAAAGACGCAAGGAAATTCTTCCTTTCCTCATCTCTTCTGGGGTAAAGAGGTTATTGGATGAATCGGGACACTTTGGGCAGCACAAATCATTTGAAAGTAAACATTTTGATGTTAGTTTGGAGAATGAGAGTGACGTTTCCAGTGGATCTATTAGAATGAATAAGGATCATATTGGCTGTGATCAGCTTGTTGATATGAAAGCTGTGGATATCCTTGGCTCGGGCTATACCAAAATAGTACTTAAAGTTTTGCTATCGGAGGGACAGTCTGTGGCATTGAAAACTGTGTACGATCAAGGAACTGACATGGGGAGATGTCTCGAGGATTTTAAAGACCCCTTGGGCTGTCACGAGCTTGTGTCTTTTAAACTGAAAAAAGAAATAGTTTTATTGCAGAGACTGCAACATCCAAACATCATAAAGGTACGCGAATAAAGTATTATTCATTAAATACATAATTAGCCTAAGGTAAACAGTAGAATATAACTTTATTGATCTCCAGGGTGTATAGGCTAATCAAGGTGTCAGAAGCTTACATACATCACAAACACACAACATAAACGTTACAGACAACATGGCCTACAGTGCTAGAAACCATTGATGCGACTTTGCTGTCTATTTAAGGAGCTAACTGCTTCCCTGTGCCTATATGCTCTGCTGCATGTGGAATATTGATGAAAAGCCTCACTGCATCTGTAGGACCTTCCCATGTAATTCAATTACACCTCTTGAATCTCCCCTGATCTTGAGTCACAGTTTTGCACCAGCAGCTGGAGGAGATACAATGCCCCTTTCTATCTGTTAACCTAGAATAGGTGTAAAAATCCCCAAAGTCTATTTAATCAATCCATTACGGGCAAATGTGCAACTTGAATGTAAACAATCCTAACCTGTTTACAGGCTACCATGTAACACAGTTTAATGAATACCTTTATGAACGCACCTATTCACTGTAATAGTACTGGTTTGTCCTGAGAACATGTGTTTTGATATTATTATGCTGCGCTCACATAATTTTATCCCTATGCTTTACTAGTTTACATTCCCGGTGTCAGGTTTACTGTGACACTAATAATGCAGTATAACATATTTCCTTTCTGCAGCTCCGAGGCCACTGCGAGGACAGTGTGGGGGCAGGAGGCATCACAGCCATCCTGGAGCAGGGCTTCCCACTGCAGATGATCCAGCTCCTACAGAGCCCCTGGGAGGAACGATTTCGGGTAAGAAGGCCACTAGGCCCTCTGTCTCTCTCTGATCTCTCATCACACACACACACACACACACACACACACACACACACACACACACACACACACACACACACACACACACACACACACACACACACACACACACACACACACACACACACACACACACACACACACACACACACACACACACACACACACACTTAATCTCCCACTCTCTACCATGCCCCTCCTCCTCCACATCCCTGGAGAGAGTGTTAATCAGGAGTGGCCCACCCCCTGGCTCCCTCTGGGGCATACCTGGGGTGGGAATGGGAGGGATGGGGGTGGAGAAGGAGCTGCTGTTGGAGGATGACATTCTTTGCCTGGAATGGATTAACCCAGGCCCCATCTCCATTCCAACTGAGCCTGATCAAATACTCTGAAGGACAGATGTCTGCATTTAGGCGGATCTCGAATGTCGGTCCCCTCTTCTCATGCCTTAAGCCCTCTACTATCTTCTAGTGTGCGTAGTGCGTACTGTGTGTGTGACACTGATAGTGTGTGTGTGAGGGAGCATGCATATGAGTGTGCATTGGTATATGTTCAGAAGTACATAAGTGTTCCTGTTTCCTTCAGACCAAGTAATTTCAAGCATCCACGAAAGTAAGAAATTAGTAACAGTGAGCAACAGTTAGGGGTGAGGTGTTAAAGGAACACTTATTTCAACGTGCCTGGTCTCTCGGAGCAAAACGCTTCACCGCTGTAGAGTCATTCAAAAAGGTGTTTGGTTTCATCCACCTCTGTTTTTTGTAGCGCTGCGGCTGCACTGAGAGACGTTCAACAGACTCGGCGGGTTACCTAATGTCCCAACTATGTTTGCAGCGTGACAAAATCATTTTCTGCCGCGTCAACGCATGGCAAATGCTACCTGTTTCATTTCTTTGTGGGCTGTGCCAACACGATGCTTGTTCCACTGCTTTGTTTCATCTTGACAATTCTTCTATGGCTCATGTTGTACAGGGATGCAGTAACAAGCATAGATGTGATGTGACGCAGCAACTGCACAAATGTTCTGAAAAAGCAGTGTGATACAAGAAGAGTCTTTGTACAATATAATTTGTTTTCTTCTTCTTTCCTTTTTTAGAGTGGGTAACACGTTACAAGATGTTGCCCATAAACCTGTGTAGTAACCCTTTAATTACACTTGTAACAACAATGTATTACAATGTATTTTCTTGCACATATTTTTTACATACCACAGGACATAGGCGAAAGAGCAGACTGTCAGAATAATACTATCACATATGATGACATCATCCCCATATCACCAAGTACATATGACATATACTGTACATGTCAATGGACAACAGAGTAGACAATGGCAACCATAATGTCAACAACATCCAACCTGTACATTTTTCCCTCAGGTTTGTTTGGGCCTGGTGAGGCTTCTCCACTACCTCTCCCACTCCCCTCTGGGCTCAGTGGCTCTATTGGACTTCCAGCCCCGTCAGTTTGTCATGGTGTCTGGGGAGCTGAAGCTCACAGACCTGGATGATGCCAGCGTGACGGAGCCTGCCTGTCAGATGGACCAGGACTGCATCTTACAGTTCCCCCTTCGCAACTTCAGCCTGCTCTGCTCGGCCCAGGGAGTGTGTGAGGGCCTCAACGAGATGAGGAATCTCTACAACGCCTACAGGTAATATAGCTGCACTCCCATTGCTAGGCTAAATCTGGGTAAAAAAAACAGAGGCATTTTCAAGTGTTTTGCAGGTTGGTGAGATGTCATTGCTGCACTCCTAGGGATAGTTTCCCAGATCCAGATGAAGCCTAAGTTTCTGCTAGACTAAAAAAGTCTCTCCAATAACCAGGTTTCCATCCAACCATTTCATGCCGACAGACAATTTGTTCGTTCGACATGGTTGGATATTTTTCCGTCTGTAAAATTAATTATGCGAGAAATGGCAGTGCAAATATTGATACAATAACCATCATATCAAAGTAAACTTGTAGTCACGCGATGGAAATCAAGCAGTTCATGAGGCTATAGATCAAATAAGGGTGGTGAAAGTGCAATTGATTAGCTTGATTGAATTTAACCACAAAAGTTATTTTTATGTGCCCTATGTCATCATGCATATAATTTTATCCATAATAATTCAGTTTGATAGAAACACATCTCTAGCTGTGGAAAGTAAAATTTGTCCTACATTTTTTTTAAGCATTGGAAAGGTGGGTGAGATGTGTTATAGCTCACTTTGTTCTGTGACACTGCCATTTTGTAGGCTACATATATTCACTCATGATTCTGCCAGGTTTACTGCATGCTTGGTTTAATAGTGTGATGAAGAGTCAACATTTCATGAAATATGTGACGGGACTTGTCTAAATGAGAAGTGTTTCTTTTACCCTGCCTCAGGTATTTCTTCACCTATCTGCTGCCTCACCAAGCCCCGCCTGCTCTGAGACATCTGGTGGATCACATCATGAACTCAACGGGTGAGGACTGGAGTAGACTGAACATGACCCGCCATTACTATTAATCATTTGGAAAGACCAAATATGGCCCTTTCATATGTCATGTTAAAACCTAGAGTTTTTCCCTAACCATGTGCGCCTGACTAGGAAAATCTTTAGGCCCAAAAGTTGGAGTTGGTCATACTCTTCTATGTGAACAATACCATTTCCCCCACATATGAACATAACTAGAGTCAGGTGTTATGACCGACCACATTAGCCTGACCAGGAAAAACAAATTGTTCACCTATGACCAAGCGTGTGACCAATTCCAGGGGTGTTTCCACTCATACCTTTTCTGTGCTGACCAGTTCCGCTGTGTTTCTCCAGGAGAGCTGAAAGGGGATGTGAATGACACGCTGGAAGCTTTTGAAGACATGTTCCATCTGTACAAATCCGGCCTGCATCTGGACAACATGCCTTCGTCAATAATCAGAGGTATGAAGTGAACCCCTTCTTACCACAGTCTCCTGTTTTCTTTGATTCTTTGGTCTAAATGGATTTTACAGTGCTCCAGACTGGCCCAGATCCTGCAGCTGTTTTTTCAAGCTGCTCAATGGTTTATACGGCTACATTATGAGTAGTAATCATAGTAAGCTCGGGAAGTGGATTGATTGGACTGAGTCTGGAAATATGAAGGAATGCTTTAGACCAACATTGTTGTGATATATTAACACTGTAAGCTGCTAGGTCACGGCAAAGCAGTTCACAGTTCCTTTTTAGAACTCTAGTTCTCAAGTACGTGTCTTCAGTTACAGGCAAAATTGATTCCTGGGCCTATAGATCTCATGAATGGTATGTTGACTTAGAATTTTTTGAGTATCTGGAACTCCATAGACAGAGGATATACATGGGAGACTCACTGTCCAAGACTTAAAATAAAACAGATAATCCCAATGTCTTCCCTTTTTCCAGATTATTTTCTTCTACTGAGTGTACTTATAAAGAGCCTTCTGTTTGCCGCACTAATGCCCCAACTGGAGCGGTTGTTCCCCTATTAATATGCCCCTTCCAACATTTTTAACCCCGGTCTTGTAGGTTTAGGTGAAGGAGTACCAATGGAGTAACATGACACCCCTGCCACCTTCCCCTCACTGTGAATGAGTTGACTTCTGTTCTGATGTTGGGTCAGAGGGGGTCAGGCGTTCCTAATTTGCAGCCCATGAAAATGTTTAGCAGATGAGTTTGGCTCAGGCCCCACAACGTCTCTGAAAGACTGGTGTTTCTTCTCCCCCCATTAGATTATGCAGTCATGAAAGGCATGAGCACCTCTGGAAATATGGAATACAGATGCTGGCCCTCGTACAACCACCAAGGCTGCATGCTGTCGGTGCACAGCGACAAGGAGGCGGCCTTTATCTGTAACTCCCTTCCTCAGTGCACTAGCTTCAGCCTGAGCGACCAGAGGACTTGGACAGGTTAGTGTCACTGACTGTCAGCCTTGAGGCATTGACCGAATTGTGGTTGTCATCTCGAGTGGAATTGGAAAATGATTTATCTTTGGGAACTCCTAGTTGTCATTAATAAGCATGCCTAAAGCATTCACATTTAAACCCCTTAATACTTAAGTAAACTTTTATGGGTGCTCTCTTTATTGAACATTTGGCCTTTAAATATGATATCAAGCTCCAGTTGAGATGTACTGTAATTCTGAGTCACTGAAGAACTTTACTTTGGCATTTTTGTTATTTCTTTGCCTTTGCTTGTCTGCAGGACGGCTCCTCGCCTCGTTCCAAAGTGGTTTCAGCCATTTGGTTACAGATGGGAACTCAGAGGTGTATTTGAAAAAGACAAAAGCATCACCAGGAACTACGGTGTAAGGAGTGGGACAATGGGAGTTGGGGAATGCAGGGAGAATGTGATATATTTATAGGGCTTTTGATCTGGCTGCCAATCCTGCATGCTGCCAATATTTATTTAAAGGGATTCCCCATCAGATATAATTATGAAAAAATAGTGTCCTCACTGTTCAGTCCCCCCTCTCTCTTTATTTGCATTGTGTGTTGTGTTTGCGAGGCTACATTGGTCCAGTGGTCGGACTCGAAGCCCCACTCTGACTGATGCCTGGATGAGAAAAAAAAACCAACTACACTTTGATGTTAATGCGCCATGAAACTTTGTGGCTTGGCATAGGGATACGGGTTTATGCATTGAGGGCTGCACATGGTAACAAGCATATAAGTGCTTTACATCACAGCAGTTGGCCCAGATGATTACAACTATTCCAGTCCCCAGTAGTTGCCTTTGATTTTAATGCCAAATTAAGTTAATGCCATATGTGATGTTAAAATATAATTATCATTACATTGTTTGTGTATAATATGTACACCTTGTGGGTGTGAACCTGTTTAACTTTTTCAATGAAAGGGATTCTGTTCAATGACAATTCATTCTGTACTTGACATTCTGTACTTTGTTATTATGGTTGTTTTATATTATAAATACTTTAATATATTTTGTTGTTTTGGAGTCTGTCTTTGTGAAACAGTATGCAATTCAAATGCTAGAATTAATTTGAACTAATAGCATATTCTATTCTTGTTAGTGACAATATAGGAATTGATCTGCTCTATACTCTACTCCAACCAACCAATCACACAATATGTGGGCATGTGTATGCACTCCTTTCAGCCCTCTCTTCCCACAATCTGTTACCCATTTCAAAGGGGGGAGATCCCAAGCCATACTGTGCTCTGCAAAGTTTACAAAAGCCCAGGGAATGCATGCCAATAATCACTTGCCGGGTCATTATGGGGCTTAATTAATACATGTAAATGTTCCTTGTTTTCAAGCTCTTTCTCATGGAACAGGCCCATAATACAAAGGAGCACTAAGAACAGTTCAAAGTAAATCTCCTTTTAGCACACGAATGGGACCAACCATCTGCCCTGTTTCGGGGAGTTCCATTGAGGTCTGTGGGTATTGATGATATGCAGAGCCAGAGATAAGCTAAAATAGCTACAGCCTGGGGTTTGCCTGGTAGGTCAGGTTCTGGAGGGCTAAGGTGGGGGACTGGAGTGTCTCATTGTACCCAAACCTGGACCCCTACCGTCTACGTCAGAGGTGGTTGAATTGATAAGGCCTTGGGGAGATAAGCCTACTTGAATGACTGACTGGGCCACTGATATCTGGACTGAACTGAATGTAAAGTAGTACTGAATATACTGTAGTACTTGGCTACGTTCAGCAGGGCACAACATTGTTGAAGTGAGGTCTCGAACTCCCGGAGGAGATGGCTGCCATTTTACAGTGCCCTATTATGCCCTATTTTAAATGTTATTGGTCACATACACATGGTTAGCAGATGTTAATGCGAGTGTAGTGAAATGCTTGTGTTTCTAGTTCCGACAACAAAGCAGTAATATCTAACAAGTAATCTAATAAAAATCACAACTACCTTATACACACAAATGTAAAGGGATGAATAAGAATATGTACATATAAATATATGGATGAGTGTTGGCTGTGCATCATAGGCAAGATGCAGTAGATGGTATGGTATACACATATGAGATTAGTAATGTAGCATATGTAGACATTATTAAAGTAACTATTAAATCCATTTATTAAATGTATTAAAGTTGCCAGAGATTTGAGTCTATGTTGGCAGTAGTCAATCTATGTTAGTGATGGCTGTTTAACAGTCTGAAGGCCTTAAGAGAGAAGCTGTTTTTCAGTCTTTCGGTCCCAGCTTTGATGTACCTGTACTGACCTCACCTTCTGGCTGATAGCAGTGGCTCGGGTGGTTGTTGTCCCTGATGACATTTTTGGCCTTCCTGTGACATTGTGTGCTGTAGGTGCCCTGGAGGGCAGGTAGTTTGCCCCCGGTGATATGTTGGGCAGACCGCACTACCCTCTGAAGAGCCTTGTGGTTGTGGGTGGAGCAGTTGCTGTACTAGACGGTGATACAGCCCGACAGGATGCTCTCGATTGTGCATCTGTAAAAAAATGAGTGTTTAAGGTACCAATCCAAAATTCTTCAGCCTTCTGAGGTTGAAGAGGTGCTGTTGCACCTTCTTCCCCACGCTGTCTGTGTGGATGGACCATTTCGGTTGGTCCATGATGTGTATTCCGATGAACTTGAAACTTTCAACCTTCTCCACTACTGTCCCGTCAATGTGGACGGGGAGGGGGGGCTCCCTCTGCTGTTTCCTGAAGTCCACTATCCTCTCCTATGTTTAGTTGACATCGCGTGAGGTTATTTTCCTGACACCACACTCCGAGGGGCCTCACCTCTCTGTAGGACATCTCGTCGTTGTTGGTAATCAAGCCTCCCACTCTAGTGTCGTCTGCAATCTTGATGATTGAGTTGGAGGCGTGCATGGCCACGCAGTCAGGAGTGAACAGGAAGTACAGGAGAGGGCTGAGAATGCATCCTTGTGGGGCCCCAGTGTTGAGGATCAGCGGGGTGGAGATGTTGTTTCCTACCCTCACCACCTGTGGGCGGCCCATCAGAAAGTCCAGGACTCAGTTGCACGGGGGGGGGTCGAGACCTAGGGTCTCGAGCTTAATGACGAGTTTGGAGGGTACTATGGTGTGAAATGCTGAGCTGTAGTCAATGAACAGCATTCTTACATACAGTAGGTTGTCTCTTGTCCAGATGGGATAGGACAGTGTGCAGTGTGATGGTGATTGCGTCATCTGTGGACCTATTGGGGCGGTAAGCAAATTGGAGGTGATATGATCCTTGACTTGTCTCTCAAAGCACTTCATGATGACAGAAGTGAGTGCTACGGGGTGATAGTCATTAAGTTCAGTTACCTTAGCTTTCTTGGGAACAGGAACAATCGTGGCCATCTTGAAGCATGTGGGCACAGCAGACTTGGGATAGGGATTGATGGCGCAATATGTCTGTAAACACACCACCCAGCTGGTCTGCGCATGCTCTGAGGATACGGCTAGGGATGCCGTCTGGGACTGCAGCCTTGTAAAGGTTAACACGTTTAAATGTTTTACTCACATTGGCTATGGTGAAGGAGAGCCCACAGACTTTGGTAGCGTGGCACTGTATTGTCCTCAAAGTGGGCAAAGAAGTGGTTTAATTTGTCTGGGAGCAAAGACATCAATGTCCGCGACGGGGCTGTTTTTCTTTTTGTAATCCGTGATTGACTGTTGACCCTGCCACATATGTCTTGTGTTTGAGCCGTTGAATTGTGACTCTATTTTGACTCTATACTGACGCTTTGCTTATTTGATTGCCTTGCGGAGGGAATAGCTACATTGTTTGTATTCGGTCATGTTTCCAGTCGCCTTGCCATGATGTAAAAGCGGTGGTTCGCGGTTTCAGTTTTGCGAGAATGCCAGACCACATCTCCCCATGCACTTGCTAATGAACTCGCTCACTGAGTCAACATATACATCAATGTTGTTGTCAGAGGCTACCTGGAACTTGATCGATGCAATCTTGAAGCATGGAATCTGATTGATCAGACCAGCATTGGATAGACTTGAGCATGGGCATTTCCTGTTTTAGTTTCTGTCTATAGGCAGGGAGCGACAAAATGGAGTCATGGTCAGATTTGGTCAGGGAGGGTGGGGGAGGGCTTTGTACAATAAATGCAACCTCGGGATATATGGTTTCCAGTTTACTTAGAGTCCAGTGAAGTTCTTTCAGGGCCGCCGAGGTATCTGCTTGGGGGGGATATACACGGCTGTGACTATCATCGAAGAGAATTCTCTTGGTAGATAATGCGGTCGGCATTTGATTGTGAGGAATTCTAGGTCAGGTGAACAAAAGGACTTAAGTTCCTGTATGTTGCTATGATTATACAGTTAGTCGTTATTCATAAGGCATACACCCCCGCCCTTCTTCTTCCCGGAGAGATGTTTACTTCTGTCGGCCCAACGCAAAAAGAATCCAAGTGGCTGTGCCGACTCTGACAGTATATCCCGAGTGAGCCATGTTTCCGTGATGTCTCTCTGGAAGGCAACTCGTGCCCTAATTTCATCCACCTTGTTGTCTAGAGTTTGGACATTGGCGAGTAATATGCGGTGGATGATGTGCTACCTAAGTCTGACCAGTAGGCCACTCCGTCTGCCTCTCCTGCGGCGACTGCATTGTTTTGGGTCGTACTCTGGGATAAGATCCCATGTCCAGGGTGGAGGTCCGAACAAAGGATCCGCTTCGGGAAAGTCGTATTCCTGGTCGTACTGTTGGTAAGTTGACGTCGCTTTTTTATCCAGTAGTTCTTCCCGGCTGTATGTATTAACACTTGAGATTTTCTGGGCTAACAAACAAAGTAATAATACATAAATAAATAAAATTACTGCATAGATTCCTAAGGACCTAAAGCGAGGCGACCATCTTTGTGCTATTGTGTGTGTTTGTCTGCGTTATTTGTAACTTATTTTGTACATAATGTTTCTGCCACTGTCTCTTATGACCGAAAATAGCTTCTAGATATCAGGACAGCGATTACTCACCTCGTATTGGACGAAGATGTATCTTTAACGAGTCGGACGCGAAGGATTTACTAAAGACACCCAACGAGGCCCAAATCCCTGTGATTCATATGAGAAAGAGATGTAGGTCAGGGTGCTTTGTAACGATCCGACGGCAAGTGGGTAATCTGCCTCTACCATCAGTCCTACTGTGTTAGCCAATGTACAATTATTGGGAAACAAAATAGAAGAACTACGATCATGTATATCCTACCAACAGGACAATTAAAACTGTAATATGTTATGACGACTTGAGTAACATACAGTTGGCGGGGGTTACACTGCATTGTCAAGATAGAACAGCTGCCTCCGGTAAGACAAGGGGTGGCGGTCTGTGTATAGTTGTAAACAACAGCTGGGGCATGAAATCTAATAGTAAGGAAGTATCGAAGTTTGCTCGCCTGAGGTAGAGTATCTCATAATAACCTGTAGACCATACTATTTATCAAGAGAGTTTTCATCTATATTCTTCGTAGCTGTCCATTTACCACTACAAACCAATGCTGGCACTAAGACTGCACTCAATGTATATGGCCATAAGAAAACAGGAAAACGCTCATCCAGAGGCGGCGATCCTAGTTGCAGGGAAACTTAAATCATGTTTTCCTCATTTCTACCAGCATGTTAAATGTGCAACCAGAAGAAGAAAAACTCTAGACCACCTTTACTCCACATATAGAGATGTGTACAAAGCTCTCCCTTGCCCTCCATTTGACAAATATGACCATAATTCTATCCTCCTGATTCCTGCTTAAAAGAAAAAACTAAAAGGAGGAAGCACCAGTGAATCGCTCAGTAAAGAAGTGATCAGATGATGCAAATGCTAAGCTACAGGACTGTTTTGCAAGCACAGACGGGATTCATCAAAAAGTGCATCAATGACGTCGACTGTACGTACATACCCTAATCATGGATTACAGGCAACATCCGCTCTGAGCGAGAGGGTAGAGCTGATGCTTTCAAGGAGCGGGACTCTAACCCGGAAGCATATAAGAAATCCCGCTATGCCCTCCGACGAACCATCAAACAGGCAAAAACGTCAATACAGGACTAAGATTGATTCGTACTACATCGGCTCGGACACTCGTCGGATGTGGCAGGGCTTGCAAACTATAGCATACCACAAAAGGGAAGCACAGCTGCAAGCTGCCCAGTGTCACGAGCCTTCCAGACGAGCTAAATTACTTCAATGCTTGCTTAGAGGCAAGAAACACTGAAGCATGCATGAGAGCATCAGCTGTTTAGGACGACTGTGTGATCACACTCTCCTCAGCGTGATCACACAGTTGACCTGTTTAAAGTAAGACCTTTAAACAGGTCAACATTCACAAGACCCAGTCGAATTACCAGGATGTGTACTCCAAGTGTCTTCACTGACATTTCCAACATCTCCCTGTCTGTAATACTAACATGTTTCAAGCAGACCACAATAGTCCCTGTGCCCAAAAACACTAAGTGATGACCTGCCTAAATGACTTACGACCCATAGCACTCACGTCTGTAGCCATGAAGTGCGTTGAAAAGCTTGTCATGGCTCACATCAACACCATTATCACAGAAACCCTAGACCCACTACAATTTGCATACCGCCCCAACAGATCCACAGATGATGCAATCTCTATTGCACTCCACCCTGTCCTTTCCCACCTGGACAAAAGGAGCACCTATGTGCGAATGCTATTCATTGACTACAGCTCAGCGTTCAACACCATAGTGCGCTCAAAATCATCATTAAGCTAAGACCATGGGACTAAACACCTCCATCTGCAACTGGATCCTGGACTTCCTGATGTGCCGCCCCCAGGTGGTAAAGGTAGGTAACAACACATCTACCACGCTGATCCTCAACATGGGGGCCCCTCAGGGGTGTGTGCTCGGTCCCCTCCTGTACTCCCTGTTCACTCATGACTGCATGGCCAGGCACGACTCCAACACCATTAAGTTTGCAGAGGACACAACAGTGGTAGGCCTGATCACAGACAACGATGAGACAGCCTATAGGGAGGAGGTCAGAGACCTGGCCGTGTGGTGACAGGACAGAAACCACTCCCTCAATGTGATCAAGACAAAGGAGATGATTGTGGACTACAGGAAAAAGTGGACTGAGCACGCCCCCATTCTCATCGATGGGGCTGTAGTGGAGCAGGCTGAGAGCTTCAAGTTCCTTGGTGTCCTCATCACCAACAAACTATCATGGTCCAAACATACCAAGACAGTCGTGAAGAAGGCACGACAAAGCCTATTCCATTCAGGAGACTGAAAAGATTTGGCATGGATCCTCAGATCCTCAAAAAGTTATTCAGCTGCACCATAAAGAGCATGATTGCATCAACGTCTTGTAGTATGGCAAAAGCTCGGCATCCGACCGCAAGGCACTACAGAGGGAAGTGCGTACGGTCCAGTATATCACTGGGTCCAAGCTTCCTGCCATCCAGGATCTCTATACCAAGCGGTGTCAGAGGAAGGCCCTAAAAATGTCAAGGACTCCAGACACCCTAGTCATTGACTGTTCTCTCTGCTACCACACGTCAAGAGCTACCGGAGCACCAAGTCTAGGTCCAAAAGGCTTCTTAACAGCTTCTACCCCCAAACCATAAGACTCCTGAACAGCTAATAAAATAGATACACAGACTATTTGCATCGTCCCACCCAGGTCTACACTTGTTGCATTCGGCTCATGTGATGAATACAATTTGATTTAAGCCACATCAGGCCCAAAAACGTTATTTTTGTGGCCTGCTGGTTTGAGACCACTGATGTTTGAGACCACACTGTGTTAACAAACGTACAAATGAGCTTCAATGCCATACAACACTCCTTCTGTGGCCTCCAACTGCTCTTAAACGCTTTTAAAACTAAATGCATGCTTTTCAACCAATCGCAGCCCACACCCACCCGCCCAACTAGCATCACTACTCTGGACGGTTCTGATTTAGAATATGTGGACAACTACAAATACCTAGGTGTCTGGTTAGACTGTAAAATCTCATTCTAGACTCATATTAAACATCTCCAATCCTAAATTAAATCTAGAATCGGCTTCCTATTTCGCAACAAAGCCTCCTTCATACATGCTGCCAAACATGCCCTCGTAAAATGGACTATCCTACCGAGCCTCGACTTTGGCGATGTCATTTACAATATAGCCTCCAACAGTCTACTCAGCAAACTGGATGCAGTCTATAACAGTGCCATCCGTTTTGTCACCAAAGCCACGAACTGTATGCTCTCGTCAGCTGGCCCTCGCTACATGTTCGTCGCAAGACCCACTGGGTCCAGGTCATATTTAAATCTTTGCTAGGTAAAGCTCCAACCTAATCTCAGCTCACTGGTCACCATAACAACACCCACCTGTAGCACGCTCTCCAGCAGGTATATCTCACTGGTCATCCCCAAAGCCAACACCTCCTTTGGCCGCCTTTTCTTCCAGTTCTCTGCTGCCAATGACTGGAAGAAATTGCAAAAATTGCTGAAGTTGGAGACTAATATATCCCTCACTAATTTTAAGCATCAGCTGTCAGAGTAGCTTACCGATCGCTGCAGCTGTACACAGCCCGTCTGTAAATAGCCCATCCAACTACCTACCTCATCCCCATATTGTTTTTATTTACTTTTTTCTGCCCTTTGCACACCAGTATTGTTATGCAGGTGAATGAGGACCCAAAAGCGACTTGGCGAAAACAGAGTCTTTAATCCAGTTTAAGGAAATAACAATACTCCTAGACAAATCGGAGCGGTAAATAAAGCATAAAAAACAATTCCACTCGTAATCACGAGAACTGACTGGAGACTCGATAATAAACTGCAGGTTGCCTCGGGAAGGCACTTGACCGTAGCAGACTCAGACACCTGCTCACCACGCAGCATCTGAGGGAAACACGACACGACAGGGCGATACAAAGACACAGCACGGTGAACAATATACAACGATCCGACAGGACAGAAACGGAAAACAAGGGGAGAAATAGGGACTCTAATCAGGGGAAAAGATAGGGAACAGGTGTGGGAAGACTAAATGATTGATTTAGGGGAATAGGAACAGCTGGGAGCAGGAACGGAACGATAGAGAGAAGAGAGAGAGGGAGGGAGAGAGAAAAAAGGGGAACGAACCTAAAAAGACCAGCAGGGGGAAAACGAACAGAAGGAAAAGCAAAATGACAAGACAATATAAGACAAAACATGACAGTACCCCCCCACTCACCGAGCGCCTCCTGGCGCACTCGAGGAGGAATCCTGGCGGCAACGGAGGAAATCATCAATCAGTGAACGGTCCAGCACGTCCCGAGACGGAACCCAACTCCTCTTGGGACCGTAACCCTCCCAATCCACTAAGTATTGGTGACCCCGTCCCCGAGAACGCATGTCCATGATCCTACGTACCTTGTAAATAGGTGCGCTCTCGACAAGGACGGGAGGGGGGGGGAGGGAAGACGAACGGGGGTGCGAAGAAAGGGCTTGACACAGGAGACATGGAAGACAGGATGGACGCGACGAAGATGTCGCGGAAGAAGCAGTCGCACAGCGACAGGATTGACGACCTGGGAGACACGGAACGGACCAATGAACCGCGGAGTCAACTTACGAGAAGCTGTCGTAAGAGGAAGGTTGCGAGTGGAAAGCCACACTCTCTGGCCGCAACAATACCTTGGACTCTTAATCCTACGTTTATTGGCGGCTCTCACAGTCTGTGCCCTGTAACGGCAAAGTGCAGACCTCACCCTCCTCCAGGTGCGCTCACAGCGTTGGACAAACGCTTGAGCGGAGGGAACGCTGGACTCGGCAAGCTGGGATGAGAACAGAGGAGGCTGGTAACCCAGACTACTCTGAAACGGAGATAACCCGGTAGCAGACGAAGGAAGCGAGTTGTGAGCGTATTCTGCCCAGGGGAGCTGTTCTGCCCAAGACGCAGGGTTTCTGAAAGAAAGGCTGCGTAGTATGCGACCAATCGTCTGATTGGCCCTCTCTGCTTGACCGTTAGACTGGGGATGAAACCCAGAAGAGAGACTGACGGACGCACCAATCAAACGACAGAACTCCCTCCAAAACTGTGACGTGAATTGCGGACCTCTGTCTGAAACGGCGTCTAACGGGAGGCCATGAATTCTGAACACATTCTCGATGATGATTTGTGCCGTCTCCTTAGCGGAAGGAAGTTTAGCGAGAGGAATGAAATGTGCCGCCTTAGAGAACCTATCGACAACCGTAAGAATCACAGTCTTCCCCGCAGACAAAGGCAGACCGGTAATGAAGTCTAGGCGATGTGAGACCATGGTCGAGAAGGAATGGGGAGCGGTCTGAGACGACCGGCAGGAGGAGAGTTACCTGACTTAGTCTGCGCGCAGTCCGAACAAGCAGCCACGAAACGGCGCGTGTCACGCTCCTGAGTCGGCCACCAAAAGCACTGGCGAATAGAAGCAAGAGTGCCTCGAACACCGGGATGACCAGCTAACTTGGCAGAGTGAGCCCACTGAAGAACAGCCAGACGAGTGGAAACAGGAACGAAAAGAAGGTTACTAGGACAAGCGCGCGGCGATGCAGTGTGCGTGAGTGCTTGCTTAACCTGTCTTTCAATTCCCAGACTGTCAACCCGACAACACGCCCATAAGGAAGAATCCCTCGGGATCAGTAGAAGCCACAGAAGAACTAAAAAGACGGGATAAGGCATCAGGCTTGGTGTTCTTGCTACCCGGACGGTAAGAAATCACAAACTCGAAACGAGCGAAAAATAACGCCCAACGAGCTTGACGAGCATTAAGTCGTTTGGCAGAACGGATGTACTCAAGGTTCTTATGGTCAGTCCAAACGACAAAAGGAACGGTCGCCCCCTCCAACCACTGTCGCCATTCGCCTAGGGCTAAGCGGATGGCGAGCAGTTCGTGGTTACCCACATCATAGTTGCGTTCAGATGGCGACAGGCGATGAGAAAAATAAGCGCAAGGATGAACCTTATCGTCAGACTGGAAGCGCTGGGATAGAATGGCTCCCACGCCTACCTCTGAAGCGTCAACCTCGACAATGAATTGTCTAGTGACGTCAGGAGTAACGAGGATAGGAGCGGACGTAAAAACGTTCTTTTAGAAGATCAAAAGCTCCCTGGGCGGAACCGGACCACTTAAAACACGTCTTGACAGAAGTAAGAGCTGTGAGAGGGGCAGCAACTTGACCGAAATTACGAATGAAACGCCGATAGAAATTAGCAAAACCTAGAAAGCGCTGCAACTCGACACGTGACCTTGGAACGGGCCACTCACTGACAGCTTGGACCTTAGCGGAATCCATCTGAATGCCTTCAGCGGAAATAACGGAACCGAGAAATGTAACGGAGGAGACATGAAAAGAGCACTTCTCAGCCTTCACGTAGAGACAATTCTCTAAAAGGCGCTGGAGAACACGTCGAACGTGCTGAACATGAATCTCGAGTGACGGTGAAAAAATCAGGATATCGTCAAGGTAGAGAAAAACAAAGATGTTCAGCATGTCTCTCAGAACATCATTAACTAATGCCTGAAAAACAGCTGGCGCATTGGCGAGACCAAACGGCAGAACCCGGTACTCAAAATGCCCTAACGGAGTGTTAAACGCCGTTTTCCACTCATCCCCCTCTCTGATGCGCACGAGATGGTAAGCGTTACGAAGGTCCAACTTAGTAAAGCACCTGGCTCCCTGCAGAATCTCGAAGGCTGATGACATAAGGGGAAGCGGATAACGATTCTTAACCGTTATGTCATTCAGCCCTCGATAATCCACGCAGGGGCGCAGATTACCGTCCTTTTTCTTAACAAAAAAAAACCCCGCCCCGGCCGGAGAGGAAGAAGGCACTATGGTACCGGCGTCAAGAGACACAGACAAATAATCCTCGAGAGCCTTACGTTCGGGAGCCGACAGAGAGTATAGTCTACCCTGAGGAGGAGTGGTCCCCGGAAGGAGATCAATACTACAATCATACGACCGGTGAGGACGAAGGGAGTTGGCTCGGGACCGACTGAAGACCGTGCGCAGATCATGATATTCCTCCGGCACTCCTGTCAAATCGCCAGGTTCCTCCTGAGAAGTGGGGACAGAAGAAATGGGAGGGATGGCAGACATTAAACACTTCACATGACAAGAAACGTTCCAGGATAGGATAGAATTACTAGACCAATTAATAGAAGGATTATGACATACTAGCCAGGGATGACCCAAAACAACAGGTGTAAAAGGTGAACGAAAAATCAAAAAAGAAATAGTCTCACTGTGGTTACCAGATACTGTGAGGGTTAAAGGTAGTGTCTCAAATCTGATACTGGGAAGATGACTACCATCTAAGGCGAACATGGGCGTAGGCTTGTCTAACTGTCTGAAAGGAATGTCATGTTTCCGAGCCCATGCTTCGTCCATGAAACAACCCTCAGCCCCAGAGTCTATCAAGGCACTGCATGTAGCACCCGAACCGGTCCAGCGTAGATGGACCGACATAGTAGTACAGGATCTAGATGGAGAGACCTGAGTAGTAGCGCTCACCAGTAGCCCTCCGCTTACTGATGAGCTCTGGCTTTTACTGGACATGAATTGACAAAATGTCCATCAAATCCGCAATAGAGGCACAGGCGGTTGGTGATCCTCCGTTCCCTCTCCTTAGTCGAGATGCGAATACCTCCCAGCTGCATGGGCTCAGTCTCTGAGCCAGAGGAGGGAGATGGTTGCGATGCGGAGCAGGGAAACACCGTTGACGCGAGCTCTCTTCCACGAGCTTGGTGACGAAGATCTACCCGTCGTTCTATGCGGATGGCGAGAGCAATCAAAGAGTCCACACTGGAAGGAACCTCCCGGGAGAGAATCTCATCTTTAACCACTGCGTGGAGTCCCTCCAGAAAACGAGCGAGCAGCGCCGGCTCGTTCCAGTCACTAGAGGCAGCAAGAGTGCGAAACTCTATAGAGTAATCCGTTATGGATCGATCACCTTGGCATAGGGAAGCCAGGGCCCTAGAAGCCTCCCTACCAAAAACTGAACGGTCAAAAACCCGAATCATCTCCTCTTTAAAGTTCTGGTAATTGTTAGAACAATCAGCCCTTGCCTCCCAGATAGCTGTGCCCCACTCTCGAGCCCGGCCAGTAAGGAGTGAAATGACGTAAGCAACCCGAGCTCTCTCTCTAGAGTATGTGTTGGGTTGGAGAGAGAACACAATATCACACTGGGTGAGAAAGGAGCGGCACTCCTTGGGCTGCCCGGAGTAGCAAGGTGGGTTATTAACCCTAGGTTCCGGAGGCTCGGCAGACCAGGAAGTAACAGGTGGCACAAGACGAAGACTCTGGAACTGTCCAGAGAGGTCGGAAACCTGAGCGGCCAGGTTCTCCATGGCATGACGAGCAGCAGACAATTCCTGCTCGTGTCTGCCGAGCATGGCTCCTTGGATCTCGACGGCAGTGTTACGAGCGTCTGTAGTCGCTGGGTCCATTCTTTGGTCGGATCGTTCTGTTATGCAGGTGAATGAGGACCCAAAAGCGACTTGGCGAAAACAGAGTCTTTAATCCAGTTTAAGGAAATAGCAATACTCCTAGACAAATCGGAGCGGTAAATAAAGCATAAAAAACAATTCCACTCGTAATCACGAGAACTGACTGGAGACTCGATAATAAACTGCAGGTTGCCTCGGGAAGGCACTTGACCGTAGCAGACTCAGACACCTGCTCACCACGCAGCATCTGAGGGAAACACGACACGACAGGGCGATACAAAGACACAGCACGGTGAACAATATACAACGATCCGACAGGACAGAAACGGAAAACAAGGGGAGAAATAGGGACTCTAATCAGGGGAAAAGATAGGGAACAGGTGTGGGAAGACTAAATGATTGATTTAGGGGAATAGGAACAGCTGGGAGCAGGAACGGAACGATAGAGAGAAGAGAGAGAGGGAGGGAGAGAGAAAAAAGGGGAACAAACCTAAAAAGACCAGCAGGGGGAAAACGAACAGAAGGAAAAGCAAAATGACAAGACAATATAAGACAAAACATGACAAGTATTTTGACTTGCACATCATCATCTGCACATCTATCACTCCAGTGTTCATTTGCTAAATTGTAATTACTTCGCTACTATGGCCTATTTACTGCCTTACGCCATTTGCACACACTGTATATAGATTTTTCTATTGCGTTATTGACTGTAGTTTTTTTTCCGAACTGCTTTGCTTTATCATCTTGACCAGGTCGCAGTTGTAAATGAAAACTTTTTCTCAACTGGCCTGCCTGGTTAAATAAAAAAAATATATAAAAATTGTAAATAAGAATTTGTTCTTTACTGACTTGCTTAATAATAAATGTTAAATAAGAAAATGTAGAGTGTATATGCCTCTCTGACATACAGGAAATATGTAAGCTCTATTCATGACTTATCAATCGCAACGTTCCACAATGTTTGCCTATTTATATGTAAGTTTTATTTAACAAGGCAAGTCAGTTAAGAACAAATTATTTTATTTTACAATTACGGCCTACCCCGGACAAACCCTAACAACGCTGAGCCAATTATGCGCCGTGACAACAGTACATGGGCCTGGTCTTCTGGAAGGACAGTCCTGAATCTGATATAGTCGGGTGTTGTTCGTTGTTTGCCAGATGATGATCATGCCTCAATGTCTTCACTTTCACCAAATGACAAGAAAGATGCATTTTAAACTCAAACTATAACCATTGAATTTTAGGACCCCTTTAAAAATACAATGCATTCGGAAAATATTCAGATCTATCTACACACAATACCCCATAATGACAAAGCAAATAAAGATTTTTAGAAATGTTTGCAAATGTATCACAAATAAAAAACAGAAATAACTTATTTACATACAGTACCAGTCAAAAGTTGACACACTTACTCATTCAAGGGTTTGTCTTTATTTTGGACTATTTTCTAGATTGTAGAATAATAGTGAAGACATCAAAATGATGAAATAACACATATGGTATAATGTAGAAACCAAAAAAAAGTGTTAAACAAATCTAAATATATTTTATATTTGAGATTCTTTAAAGTAGCCATCCTTTGCCTTGATGACAGCTTTGCACACTCTTGGTATTCTCTTGACCAGCTTCATGAGGTAGTCACCTGGAATGCCTGGACTCCGGGATGCTGGCCTTCTAGGCAGAGTTCCTCTGTCCAGTGTCTGTTATTTTGCCCATCTTAATCTTTTCTTTTTATTGACCAATCTGAGATATGGCTTTTGATTTGCAACTCTGCCTAGAAGATCAGCATCCCGGAGTCGCCTCTTCACTGTTGACGTTGAGATGGGTACTATATAATGAAGCTGCCAGTTGAGGACCTGTGAGGCATCTTTTTCTCAAACTAGACACGCTAATGTACTGTCCTCTTGCTCAGTTGTGCACTGGGGCCTCCCACTCCTTTTTCTATTCTGGTTAGTGCCAGTTTGCGCTGTTCTGTGAAGGGAGTAGTTCACAGCATTGTACGAGATCATCAGTTTCTTGGCAATTTCTCGCATGGAATAGCCTTAATTTATCAGAACAAGAATAGACTGACGAGTTTCAGAAGAAAGGTCTTTGTTTCTGGCCATTTTGAACCTGTAATCGAACCCACAAATGCTGATGCTCCAGAGAGTCGACTAGTCTAAAGAAGGCCAGTTGTATTGCTTCTTTAATCAGACAAGAGTTTTCAGTTGTGCTAACATAGTTGCAAAATGGTTTTCTAATGAACAATTAGCCTTTTAAAATGATAAACTTGGATTAGCTAACACAACTTGCCATGGAACACAGGAGTGATGGTTGCTGATAATGAGCCTTTGTAGATATTACATTTGAAAAATCTGCTGTTTCCAGCTACAATACTTATTTACAACATTAACAATGTCTACACTGTATTTCTGATCAATTTGATGTTATTTTAATGGACAAAAAAATAGCTTTCTTTCAAAAACAAGGACATTTCTAAATGACCCCAAACTTTGAACGGTAGTGTGTGTGTATGTGTGTATTTAATTATTATTATTTATTTTTTACATGAACCGCCCCAGGAGAAGGCTGCATTTTTCTAATTCTCCATAGGGATTGTCTGTTTCCTCCCTTTTTCTGCTTGTTGTTTGTTTTGCTTGAATTATACATTGTTTCAAGGTCGAGCTCTGGTCTTTTGGTGTAGAGCTTGAAAAGTGACTTCATTTTAGTTTTTTTTTGGCTGGATCATGTCCACACAAAAAAACTAAGATAATGATTCATTTAAACCCGTCATACAGAACGTCTCTGTTCGAAACTGAGAAATTAGTATTTTTCATGGAGTTGCTTACTTTCCTCCATTGCTGCTGCTTCAATTTCCAGTTTCACTCAACTTGTTTCCATCGTTTTTATTTTTGACCATCGGTGAGCCTCATTCGTTTTGGGTTTTGTCTGTTCTGAGAACTCCTAGGGGTTGAGTGAGTAGCTCTGAGGGCCATGTACTGAGTTCACAGATCGTGCTGTTATGTAGGGAGTACACTCTTTGAAATAGAGTGAAACAGGGATGTACATAGCTGAACTTTTTCCAATAAGAACACAGATTTTTGTTTTCAGATGTAAAATGTTTGGCAACATTGTGCCCTCCTGAACGTGACTCTGGGCTATCTGCTGACAGAGCTGTTCCTTTGAGTAGCCATATTGAACTTCACAGGCCCGGGGAGAGAGAGAGGGGCCATGGATCATGTTTTTAAAGCCCCCAAGTTAACCCCCATACAAAGGTTTATTCCGCCTCCTATACCCGTGGAGCCAAGGTAGCATCTGCTAACATGGTTAGCAGATGTTAATGCAAGTGTAGCGAAATGCTTGTGCTTCTAGTTCCGACAATGCAGTGATAACCAACAAGTAATCTAACTACATGGAGCCAAGGTAGCATTTCACCATGGCTTCCAGTGACTATGCCAGTGAACCATGAATGGACTCAATCCACCAAAGGTTCAAAACCTAGCTCTTAAATATTTCTTGAAACTGAGATGGCTGGGACTCAGTAAGGACAGCCCTGAATCTCATTCAGTTAACATATCCCCATGTGCACTTTCAGTCTGTGCAAGATCAGACGTTTGGGCCTGGATCAGCTTTCCTTTTGAAGCTTCTCTCCCTCTCACCCCCATCTCCCCCTGAGCCCATCCATCACACTGGAGCTCCAGCAGCCTCTCCTCCCCACCCTCCACCTCTCCCCAGTCCAGCACCTCTGTAAGTCATCTGTGACTGCCTGGCCCTTTCTACTGCAACCCCCAGTCCTGCCCTCAGGTCCTCGGAGGGGGAGTGGAGGGGAATGGATTCTGGCTACAGGAGTGGCCCGGTCTTGTCACTGCTGGAGTTAAAATCAAAGGCCGTTACCTTTTGTTCTGGGGTCTCATATCCATTCTCCTCTTGTATCTTCACAGCCATTTCTCAGTGGAGCCAAACCTCCAGGAGCCCAGGACAGAAGTAACATGTTCCAATATCCACACTAGTGTATTAATTAGAATGCATGGCCACTAGCTACATAGCTTAGTAGTATGCAATTCTAGATATTGAAACAGTCACAGTCAGTTTCAAATTGATTAGGGCCTTTTGGTTAATTATATTTGTTATTCCAAACTAAAAGGCCTACATACAGGCGAAAAAGGGCATTGTCTACTTGATTTCACTTGTCTGCTCGAGAGTTTGCAGTATGTAGACCTCCCTTTGACCTTTAGCAAGTGCAGTTTACTACTCTATAAAGATACGCTTTGCGTCAAAGGAAAAGTAACACCTGGAACCTAGTCATCAGCTTGGCTTATTTGTTACTGTTTTAAAAGCTATTTTACATGCCAAGAAAGTGACACAACCAGAAGAATACATTAAAATATTATAGATGAACATACAGTAGGTGCCGTATTCATATTAATTTATTTACTTGTTTTGTTTGTGACTGTGCTCTGACACGCCAAATGTAGGGTTCAGGAACCTTGTTGACACCGTTAAACCAAGGAGAGACCTGTAAAACGCTGTGAACAGCCACAAGTCCCTAATTAGCGTATTGCCTCATAAAACAGTTAAGGGAATCAATGAGGTGCTGTAAAAGTTAGCACCATTAGGAGTTAATTAGGGCATACAGTGCTGCATCATTAACATATTGCCAGTATATGTCCATCAGTTATATCAATTCAATACAAATCCTTGGCTGGTTACCTGTGGTAATGATTTATGGAGCTGGCTTACTTCAGGCAGACCATTAGAAATGTAAACTAGTAGGTAGGCTGTAACTCTGATGCAGTAAACACACCGCTTTTACAGTTCTTTTACAAACTTGCACCATAATTCCCCTTTAAAATGCAAGCAAACATAATAGTGAGAAAAAAAATGAGAAGAATCATTCCATATATTACACAGAATTATATTTTTGCTGGCTGCCCAACTAAATTCTGCCCCAAAGTTAATTTGCACAGCATCATCTCATAACTTTGATATTTGTCAGATCAAATGTATTTTGCGTAAGTAGAGGAAGCAATTTGGGGTTGTGGAGTACATTACTTCCATTGAAAGTAATCTTAAACAATTAGATAAGTAAAAACAGTCAACGCCAATCCAAAACTTTGTCAGCAAAGAGGGTTTGAGGTGGGGATTATGTTTGGGAGAATTTTTGTAAACAGGGGTTGGAGATCAAAGAAGAAGGCTGGTGTGGGATGGTGATTTTGTTCAGGGTCTTAGCAGGGCCTGGAGAGAGGGAGCCAAGCTTGGAAGAGACAGAGCTGCCCAGAGCGGTCACAACTGACTGCCCCTTCCCCTTCCACTTCAAAACACAACTCAAGCTCCAGCCAGCCTAGAGAAAGTAGGCTACTCATTCTCTAGGCTACTCATTCTCTGCTGTCGTTTAGGGTCACATAATTGGTTTGAAGTGGTTGACAGAATGTATTCCTTTCCTGTCTCTCTAAACGTTATCTTTGGTGACAGCTCTCCCCTGGCCTCCACAGAAGTGCTGACGGAGAACTCTCTGACCCTAGGAGTACACGTTTGAACTTCCTCAAAAATAAACATCACGGTGACAGACCAAACACGGCAACCATTATTTAACACAAGACATCAAGTCAGCTGAATGCACCAACAATCTTTCACCTACAAGTGACACAGCAACATACTTTTGTAGCTCAAAATAGAAGTAGTTAAGTGCATAAGGACTTCAGGGTCAGGGTTAGACAAATCTCCATATAAGAAGATTTTTTGTAAGTCACCTATGAAATATATTGCAGTGTCAGTCTCTACTAACCCATTTCACTGCACCTTTTCAGTGTAAGTGACAATATATGTTTTTTCCTAGGTTTGCCAGTCAGCACTGTACTGTGATCACTTTAGTCCAACTTAGGCAGCCCAGCCTGGATAGAGTCCAGACACGCTCCAGGTCTTGAAGTGTCAGGTAATATGTAAAGCTTCACCTAACCTCATATCACCACCTTTTCCCTTGCAATCTTGAACATGCTGCAGTAGACTGGTGATGAAATGTGATATGGGGCCTGAAGGAGTCCTAGGTGGTCCTTCTGTAGCTCAGTTGGTAGAGCATGGCGCTTGTAACGCCAGGGTAGTGGGTTCGATCCCCGGGACCACCCATACGTAGAATGTATGCACACATGACTGTAATTCGCTTTGGATAAAAGCGTCTGCTAAATGGTATATATTATTATTATATTATGTTACCTATCAAATCAAAGCCTATTGGTCGCGTACACAGATTTGTAGATGTTATCGCAGGTGGAGCGAAAGCTTATGTTTCTAGCTCCAACAGTGCAGCAATATCTAGCAAAACAATAACAATACACACAGTGGGATTAAAATGGATTTAATAGTCATTTTTTGTTAATGATCTACAGAAAATACTCTGTAATGTCAATGTGGAAGGAAAATTAACATTTATAAAACATTTATAAAAATAACACCGTAATATATATATATATTTTTTATTATTATTATAGTTTTTACCACTAATATATTTTGATTAGATAAGTACATGTTATTAACTTTTTTGGTTACTACATGATTCCATGTGTTATTTCATTGTTTTGATGTCTTCACAATTTTTCTACAGTGTAGAAGTGGGTCTCGGGTGTCAGGTAAGGTAGAGGTGATATGATCCTTGACTTGTCTCTCAAAGCACTTCATGATGACAGAAGTGAGTGCTAAGGAACGATAGTCATTTAGTTCAGTAACCTTTGCTTTCTTGGGTACAGGAACAATGTTGGACACCTGGAAGCATGTAGGACCAGCAGACTGGGATAGGGAGAGATTGAATATGTCCGTAAACACTCCATCCAGCTGGTCTGCACATGCTCTGAGGATGCGACTAGAGATGCCATCTGGGCTGGCAGCCTTGCAAGGGTTAACACGCTTGTCTTACTCACGTCGGCCACGGCGAAGGAGAGCCCACAGTCCTTGGTAGTGGCCGCGTCGGTGGCACTGTGTTATCCTCAATGCGGGCAAAGAAGGTGTTTAGCTAGACTCTGGGGGGTTAAAACGTCTTCGGGATCGGTGTCCCTTCCACGGGATGGTTGAGCTAATGCAATTAACATGAGGTTGTAAGTAACAAGACACAGACATATCTGATATTAGCAGAAAGCTTACATTCTTGTTAATCTAACTGCACTGTCCAATTTACAGTAGCTATTACAGTGAAAAAACACCATTCTATTGTTTGAGGAGAGTGCACAATTTAGAATATGAAAAGTTATTAATAAACAAATTAGGCACATTTGGGCAGTCTTGATACAAAATGTTGAACAAAAATGCAATAGTTCATTGGATCAATCTACAACTTTGCACATGCACTGCTGCCATCTAGTGGGAATAATCTAAATGGCACCTGTGCTGGAATAATACATTATGTCCTTTCTCTTGCAAAAAAAAAGATGGTGCAGAAAAAATACACAAGAACGGTTCATTTTATCTCTGTTTTAACTTTCACCAGATCTGTTGTTTTACTCTCCTACATTCCTTTCACATTTCCACAAACTTCAAAGTGTTTCCTTTCAAATGGTATCAAGAATATGCATATCCTTGCTTCAAGGCCTGAGCTACAGGCAGTTAGATTTGAGTATGTGATTTTCAGCTAAAATTGAAAAAAAGGGCGGATATATATTTTACATTTGAGATTCTTCAAAGTAGCCACCCTTTGCCTTGATGACAACTTTGTACACTCTTGGCATTTTCTCAACCATGAGGAATCTGGAATGCAGTTCAATTAACAGGTGGGCCTTGTTGATTTGTGGAATTTCATTCCTCTGAGTTTGAGCCAATCAGTTGTATTGTGACAAGGTAGGGGTGGTATACAAAAGATGGTAAAAGATCAAGTCCATATTATGGCAAGAACAGCTCGAATAAGCAAAGAGAAACAACAGTCCATCATTACTTTAAGACATAAAAGTCAGTCAATCAGGAACATTTCAAGAACTTTGAAAGTGTCTTCAAGTGCAGTTGCAAAAAACATGAAATGCTATGATGAAACTGGCTCTCATGGGGACCACAACAGGAAAGGAACACCTAGAGTGACCTCTGCTGCGGAGGATAAGTTCATTAGAGTTAACTGCACCTCAGATTTTAGCCCACACAAATTCTTCACAGAGTTCAAGTGACAGACACATCTCAACATCAACAGTTCAGAGGAGACTGTGTGAAACAGGCCTTAATGGTCGAATTGCTGCAAAGATACCACTACTAAAGGACACCAACAAGAAGAAGACAGTTATTTGGGCTAAGAAACACGAGCAATGGCACACTTAACTAGCAAAGCATTCTGCAGCAATATGCCATCCCATCTAGTTTGCGCTTGGTGGGACCATCATTTGTTTTTCAACAGGACCATGATCCAAAACACACCCCCAGGCTGTGTAAGAGCTATTTGACCAAGGAAAGTGATGGGGTGCTGCGTCAGATGACCTGGCCTCCACAATCACCTGACCTCATCCCAGTTGAGATGGTTTTGGATGAGTTGGAACTCAGAGTGTAGGAAAAGCAGCCATCAAGTGCTCAGCATATGTCGGAACTCCTTCAAAACTGTTAGAAAAGCATTCCTCATGAAGCTGGGTGAGAGAATGCCAAGAGTGTGGAAAGCTGTCATCAAGGCAAAGGCTGGCTGCTTTGAAGAATCAACAATCAGTCCCCCGCCCATTCCAGGACATTTTTTAACCTTTATTTAACTGGGCAAGTAAGTTAAGAACAAATTCTTAATTAAAATGACGGCCTAGGAACAGTGGGCTAACTGCCTTGTTCAGGGGCAGAATGACAGATTTTTAAATTGTCAGCTCTGGGATTCAATCTTGCAACCTTTTGGTTAGTCTAACCACCACTCCAGAGCAGAAAGCTTAAATTCTTGGTAACCTAACTGGACAGTCCAATTTATAGTAACTATTACATTGAAAGAATACCATGCTATTGTTTGAGTAGAGTGCACAATTATGAACTTGAAAATGTATTAATAAACCAATTAGGCACATTTGGGCAGTCTTGATTAATTATTTTCAACAGATATGCAATGGTTCATTGGATCAGTCTAATACTTTGCACATACACTGCTGCCATCTAGTGGCCAACATCTAAATTGCGTTTGGCCTGGAATAATACATTATGGTCTTTCTCTTGCATTTCAAATATGTTTATTTAATTTTTTTATTTTAACCATGCATTGTATTACCATGCTTTGTATTATCTCCTATGTATTCCCCTACATTAGTTTCACATTTCTACAAACTTCAAAGTGTTTTGATATCAAGAATATGCATACCCTTGCTTCAGGTCCTGAGCTACAGGCAGTTCGATTTGGGTATGTCATTTTAGGCGAACATTTAAAGATTTTGATGTCTCCACTATTATTCTACAATGTAGAAAATAGTAAAAATAAAGAAAAACCCTTGAAAGAGTAGGTGTGTCCAAACGTTTGACTGGTACTGTAGGTATTCCTACCTATGTACAGGCACGGGAGACAGTTAAGTATGTAAGATGATCTCTGTACGTTTGTGAGATCATCAACAAAAAACATATAGCCTTAAAGTAGAATGTATGCACACATGACTAAGTCGCTTTGGATAAAAGCGTCTGCTAAATGGCATATATTATTATTATTATTATTATATTATTAAGAATGTTCTCAGTTAGTTAACTTTTATTGAATTCCCTTGAGGAAATGTGTCTTGCGTCTCCCTCCAAACAGCATAGTGTGTCTTCTCTCATACCATTGACTTTGATAAGAAACATGATCAGATAATATGATAAGCTGAAAAACAAATTTAATAAGAAGATGAATGTGTTTGGAATATTATATCTTACAAATATGTTAATAATGCATTAATAAGAAATTGTTCAGATCATGTGAGAAGATTTATCATGTCCTCTAAGACTCATTGGAATGCACACCTTCCACTATACTTACATATTCGGTCATGAATGTACCCTGCAAATTGTGACGATTCCATCATTATATCTGTATATATTATGTAGGTATTTATATTGCCTTCCTCAAGACACTTTGGCTCTTTCTCAATTGTCTATGAATCCATCCGCACCTACTTATTTTATTTTACCTAGCCTGCTCTCCCTCATTGAACTGACCAGGTTAAAGACGGCCTAATGATGAGCACCATATTGTATTCACCAATCAAATATGTTCTATTCAGTGCAGATAAAGGGTGGGAGACAAGGAGATTTTTAAGCCATTGAGATAAAGCCTTTGCAGTGTTGCATGGAGACCAATACAGTGTTCAATGAAACATTACCCCCCTCTAGCTGCAGAAAGACACCACTACTGCCACCACCACCAAAGTGGACACAGGAGCATATATTTGGTGGAGCTGCCCACCTGCCTTCCAGCCTTCAACCAGTTGGCAGATTTGTGCAGGAGTCTTTTAGACTGAGGAGGTAATAATCATAGAGGAGGATAGAGCTCTCTACTTGGAAATAACAGCTACAAAGATGAGTCATGTAACTAAGTCTATGGTAACAATCAGGGCCATCATGCACTCCAAAAATCTGAGGGTGCACAAAACAAGTGAGGATGGCTGGAGTGTGGTCCATTAATTTAGAGAATTTAAACATTTTCAAACACCTGAAACAGATTGTTCCTCCAATCTAGAGCCAGGGTCCTAACTACATTTGATGTTTGATGACACCGAGGTCCAGACAGTGGCGTGTATTCATGGATGCCAAGGGAAGCCTGACTTCCCGCAAAATAAAATCACTAATACATTTTTTTTATAAACATGAAATAATTTCTTCGTCTCTCTGCGTTTCATAATTTCCCTTCAATTTGTAAGCGGCTGAATGTATCTCACAGGTGAAAGTATCCAAGCGAGTGAAACAGTGCCCCTCTGTCTTTCTAAGTGTAGGCCAGCTAACTGATGTGATCTGTTCCAATGAGTATGATGTTGTTGCCGCCCGTAGCATTGAAGGCAAGGGAAGCCCGCGAGCATCAGGTCTCCCTTGACAAAAAGTATTAAAACATAATGTGCCAATGAGCGTTGAGCTAAACTGAGCGAGCTGAACTGTGAATGGTCCTGGCGCACCGAAAGAAAGTGTCAAGGGAAGACAGCTTGGATTTGGCATCACTCCTGTAAAATCTCATAGAGAGCATATGTCATTGACAGGAAAACTTTAATTGTTGCATCTCGTTGTGTTGTTGTCCTCCAGGGGGTAGCTAGCCAGCTAGCTAAAATGGTCCGTTTCCTAAATTAGCCGTGGATGGAGATAGGGATTTTGACTTTTTGCTTAATTCTCTGTACTGGCCAATGATTATAACAGAGATTCTGATCAAATCAAATCAAAATCAAATCAAATTTATTTATATAGCCCTTCGTACATCAGCTGATATCTCAAAGTGCTGTACAGAAACCCAGCCTAAAACCCCAAACAGCAAACAATGCAGGTGTAAAAGCACGGTGGCTAGGAAAAACTCCCTAGAAAGGCCAAAACCTAGGAAGAAACCTAGAGAGGAACCGGGCTATGTGGGGTGGCCAGTCCTCTTCTGGCTGTGCCGGGTAGAGATTATAACAGAAAATGACCAAGATGTTCAAATGTTCATAAATGACCAGCATGGTCAAATAATAATAAGGCAGAACAGTTGAAACTGGAGCAGCAGCACAGTCAGGTGGACTGGGGACAGCAAGGAGCCATCATGTCAGGTAGTCCTGGGGCACGGTCCTAGGGCTCAGGTCCTCCGAGAGAGAGAAAGAAAGAGAGAATTAGAGAGAGCATATGTGGGGTGGCCAGTCCTCTTCTGGCTGTGCCGGGTGGAGATTATAACAGAACGTGGCCAAGATGTTCAAATGTTCATAAATGACCAGCATGGTTGAATAATAGTAAGGCAGAACAGTTGAAACTGGAGCAGGAGCATGGCCAGGTGGACTGGGGACAGCAAGGAGTCCTCATGTCAGGTAGTCCTGGGACATGGTCCTAGGGCCCAGGCCAGTTGAAACTGGAGCAGCAGCATGGCCAGGTGGACTGGGGACAGCAAGGAGTCATCATGTCAGGTAGTCCTGGGGCATGGTTCTAGGGCTCAGGTCCTCCGAGAGAGAGAAAGAAGGAGAGAAGGAGAGAATTAGAGAACGCACACTTAGATTTACACAGGACACCGAATAGGACAGGAGAAGTACTCCAGATAAACAAACTGACCCTAGCCCCCCGACACATAAACTACTGCAGCATAAATACTGGAGGCTGAGACAGGAGGGGTCAGGAGACACTGTGGCCCCATCCGAGGACACCCCCGGACAGGGCCAAACAGGAAGGATATAACCCCACCCACTTTGCCAAAGCACAGCCCCCACACCACTAGAGGGAAATCTACAACCACCAACTTACCATCCTGAGACAAGGCCGAGTATAGCCCACAAAGATCTCCGACACGGTACAACCCAAAGGGGGGAAACCCAGACAGGCCGACCACAACAGTGAATCAACCCACCCAGGTGACGCACCCCCCAGGGACGGCACGAGAGAGCCCCAGCAAGCCAGTGACTCAGCCCCCGTAACAGGGTTAGAGGCAGAGAATCCCAGTGGAAAAAGGGGAACCGGCCAGGCAGAGACAGCAAGGGCGGTTCGTTGCTCCAGAGCCTTTCCGTTCACCTTCCCACTCCTGGGCCAGACTACACTCAATCATATGACCCACTGAAGAGATGAGTCTTCAGTAAAGACTTAAAGGTTGAGACCGAGTTTGCGTCTCTGACATGGGTAGGCAGACCGTTCCATAAAAATGGAGCTCTATAGGAGAAAGCCCTGCCTCCAGCTGTTTGCTTAGAAATTCTAGGGACAATTAGGAGGCCTGCGTCTTGTGACCGTAGCGTACGTATAGGTATGTACGGCAGGACCAAATCAGAGAGGTAGGTAGGAGCAAGCCCATGTAATGCTTTGTAGGTTAGCAGTAAAACCTTGAAATCAGCCCTTGCTTTGACAGGAAGCCAGTGTAGAGAGGCTAGCACTGGAGTAATATGATCAAATTTTTTGGTTCTAGTCAGGATTCTAGCAGCCGTATTTAGCACTAACTGAAGTTTATTTAGTGCTTTATCCGGGTAGCCGGAAAATAGAGCATTGCAGTAGTCTAACCTAGAAGTGACAAAAGCATGGATTAATTTTTCTGCATCATTTTTGGACAGAAAGTTTCTGATTTTTGCAATGTTACGTAGATGGAAAAAAGCTGTCCTCGAAATGGTCTTGATATGTTCTTCAAAAGAGAGATCAGGGTCCAGAGTAACGCCGAGGTCCTTCACAGTTTTATTTGAGACGACTGTACAACCATTAAGATTAATTGTCAGATTCAACAGAAGATCTCTTTGTTTCTTGGGACCTAGAACAAGCATCTCTGTTTTGTCCGAGTTTAATAGTAGAAAGTTTGCAGCCATCCACTTCCTTATGTCTGAAACACATGCTTCTAGCGAGGGCAATTTTGGTGCTTCACCGTGTTTCATTGAAATGTACAGCTGTGTGTCATCCGCATAGCAGTGAAAGTTTACATTATGTTTTCGAATAACATCCCCAAGAGGTAAAATATATAGTGAAAACAATAGTGGTCCTAAAACAGAACCTTGAGGAACACCGAAATGTACAGTTGATTTGTCAGAGGACAAACCATTCACAGAGACAAACTGATATCTTTCCAAACCTCAGGACAACTGAGGTTTGGAGGAATACGCAGGTTTAAAGAGGAGTCCGTAATTTGCTTTCTAATAATCATAATCTTTTCCTCAAAGAAGTTCATGAATTTATCACTGCTAAAGTGCAAGTCATCCTCTCTTGGGGAATGCTGCTTTTTAGTTAGCTTTGCCACAGTATCAAAAAGGAATTTCGGATTGTTCTTATTTTCCTCAATTAAGTTAGAAAAATAGGACGATCGAGCAGCAGTAAGGGCTCTTCGGTACTGCACGGTACCATCCTTCCAAGCTAGTCGGAAGACTTCCAGTTTGGTGTGGCGCCATTTCCGTTCCAATTTTCTGGAAGCTTGCTTCAGAGCTCGGGTATTTTCTGTGTACCATGGAGCTAGTTTCTTATGAGACATTTTTTTAGTTTTTAGGGGTGCAACTGCATCTAGGGTATTGCGCAAGGTTAAATTGAGATCCTCAGTTAGGTGGTTAACGGATTTTTGTCCTCTGGCGTCCTTGGGTAGGCAGAGGGAGTCTGGAAGGGCATCAAGGAATCTTTGTGTTGTCTGTGAATTTATAGCACGACTTTTGATGTTCCTTGGTTGGGGTCTGAGCAGATTATTTGTTGCAATTGCAAACGTAATAAAATGGTGGTCTGATAGTCCAGGATTATGAGGAAAAACATTAAGATCCACAACATTTATTCCATGGGACAAAACTAGGTCCAGCGTATGACTGTGAGAGTGAGTGGGTCCAGAGACATGTTGGACAAAACCCACTGAGTCGATGATGGCTCCAAAAGCCTTTTGGAGTGGGTCTGTGGACTTTTCCATGTGAATATTAAAGTCACCAAAGATTAGAATATTATCTGCAATGACTACAAGGTCTGATAGGAATTCAGGGAACTCAGTGAGAAACGCTGTATATGGCCCAGGATCCAACCATTAATTCATACATTGTTGTGCCCCTGGCCTGAGAGGATGGAAGTTCAATATGTAGCAAGATGTAGAAGGCTAATGTTTACTAGGTAACGTTGCCCATGAATGGAAGTTAGGCTAGCGAGCAAGCGTTTTAGCCAGGTAGCATAGGACCACAAAAATTCAAGCGTGTACTCTATGATAGACAGTTTTGTCCACATGATAGAGAGGAGGGTGGCATGTTTTTCTACACACATGAACACACACACGCGCACTTAGAAATCAGAACCATGGACAGCCCCATCATATTTAGCTTACGCTGATTGGACTAAATGGGGCGACAGGGTAACCTAGTGTTTAGAGCGTTGGACTAGTAACCGGAAGGTTGCAAGTTCAAACCCCTGAGCTGACAAGTTACAAATCTGTCATTCTGCCCCTGAACAGGCAGTTAACCCACTGTTCCTAGACCGTCATTGAAAATATGAATTTGTTCTTAACTGACTTGCCTAGTTAATTAAATAAAGGTAAAATAAAAAATTGTATTTGGTATCTTTTAGTTGTCACTCTATTTGACTAAGCAGAGATGATTTGATGATGTTGAAATGGTGCTGGAATAGTGGCGGCAGGGTCTCAACTTACTGTTGAGAGTTAGAATACACAAGGTGCTTAGTTGTGCATCAGCAGTTTTCCCCTTGTTATGTTACTCACTGACAGTCACTCAATTAGCCCATGTCAGTTAAAACATTTTAGATTGGTAAATTAGTCTAGCCATATTACCGAACAGGCACGAAAGAAAAAAACAAACATTGAATATCCCTTTGAGCATGTTGAAGTTATTAATTACACTTTGAATGGTGTACCAATACACCCAGTCACTACAGGCATCCTTCTTAACTCAGTTGCCAGAGAGGAAGGAAACCGCTCAGGGATTTTATCATGAGACCAATTGTGACTTTAAAACAGTTAGAGTTTAATGGCTGTGATAGGAGAAAACTGAGAACGGATCAACAACATTGTAGTTACTCCACAATACTAACCTAATTGATAGAATGAAAATAAGGAAGCTTGAACGGAATAAAAATATTCCATAACATGCATCCTGTTTTTATAGTTGTTTTATTTAACCAGGCAAGTCAGTTAAGAACAAATTCTTATTTACAATGACAGCCTAGGAACAGTGGGTTAACTGCTGTCACGACTTCCTCCAAAGTCAGTCCCTCTCCTTATTCGGGCGGTGTTCGGCGGTCGACGCCACCGACCTTCTAGCTTCTATTTTTTTGTATATTTTGGTTTTTAGAATTGTATGAGCACTTAAACAACTCTGTTTATACCAAGTTCGTTTTCCTGAGCCTGACTTCCCTGCCACCGACACACACCCATTACAACTGCCTTGTTCAGAGGCAGAATGACATATTTTTTTATATTGCAGGGATTCAATCTAGCAACCTTTCGGTTACTGTCCCAATGCTTTAAATAATAGGCTAACTTGCTGCCCCCTGTTTGCAACAAGGCTCGAAAGTAATACTGCAAAAAATGTGGCAAAGCAATTAACTTTATGCCCTGAATACAACATGTTATGTGTGGGGAAAATCCAATACAATGAATTACTAAGTACCGCTCCATATTTTCAAGCATGGTGGTGGCTGCATCATGTTATGGGTATGGTTGTAATCGTTAAGGACTGAGGAGTTTTTCAGGATAAACAAATAAATGGAATAGAGTTAAGCACAGGCTATATCCTAGAGGAAAATTTGGTTCAGTCTGTTTTCCATCAGACACAGAGATAAATTCACCTTTCAGCAGGACAATAACCTAAAATACAAGGCCAAGTTGCTTAACAAGAAGACAGTTCCTGAGTGACCGAGTTACAGTTTTGACTTAAATCTGCTTGAAAATCTAAGGCAAGACCTCAAAATGATTGTCTGGCATTGATAAACAACCAATTTGACAGAGATTGAAGAATAATGGGAAAATGTGACACAATCCAGGTGTGGGAAGCTCTTAGACTTTCCCAGAAAGACTCACAGCCAGTGTAGTGTTTGAGACCACCTAAAGCGAGACTAATTCAAGACCAAGCGGGGGTGGAGACCGAGACCGGGAAGGGGGAAGGGAGACAAGGAGTCAAGAAAGAGACCAGAAGAATACGAGTCCAATTTCAGACCATGATTGTAATTTTGTCAAATCACCACCATAAGAGTTCAAAATGTCCAGTATTTCTTTGTTCATATTTCAGACCACGAATGGATTATGTAAACATTCAGAAGAGTGAAAAAAATGCATGCTGAGGGAAAATAGTGCCACTACAAATTATTACTAACACAAACACAGTGGGGAACAATGGGCCTTCTATGCCATCAGAGAAGGGCTAAGGATTATAATTATATTATAATAATGATAATTATATTATTTTCAATCATCTTCTGATAAAATCTTTTCAGTTTTTGTTGGAAAGGAAAGGGTTACCGCTGAAGAGAAAAAAAGATCCAATCAGGATTTTTCTTTGCTGGCCTCTGTGGAGATAAATCTGCCTTCTTGAAGGCCAACAGGTCACTGCTCAGGTCATGTGTAGCGCGCATGGGTATATATTTCACGTGCTTTGCAATTGTCTATTTGTATTTATTATGGATCCGCATTAGCCAAAGCAGCAGGTACTCTTCCTGGGGTCCGGCAAAATTAAGGCAGTTTATACAATTTTAAAACATTACAATACATTCACAGATTTCACAACACACTGTGCCCTCAGGCCCCTACTCCACCACTACCACACATCAACAGTACTAAATCCATGTGTATGTATAGTGCATATGTTATCTTATGTCTTTCTAAAATTATCTCGCAAAATTGTTGCAACCCCTATTACTAGCCTGTTCAACCTCTCTTTCGTATCGTCTGAGATCCCTAAAGAACGGAAAGCTGCCGCAGTCATCCACCTCTTCAAAGGAGGAGACACCCTAGACCCAAACTGCTACAGACCTCAATCTATCCTACCCTGCCTTTCTAAGGTCTTTGAAAGCCAACTTAACAAACAGATAACCGATCAATTCGAATCCTACCGTACCTTCTCCGCTATGCAATCTGGTTTCCGAGCTGGTCATGGGTGCACCTGGATTGGTTCTCAATCAGAGGCAGCTGTTTATCGTTGTGTCTGATTGGGGATCCATATTTAGGTAGCCATATTCCTTGGATAGTTTGTGGGTTGTTATTCTATTTTTAGTTGCCTGTTTGCACTAGTCATATAGCTTCACGGTTCGTTTTGTTCAGTGTTCGTTCTTTTCATTAAAAGAGTTATGTACACTGTACCTTGGTCTCCTCATTATGACGAACATGACAGACTTATTTAATCCATTTTGAATTCAGGGTGAAACAAAATAAATAATAAATTAAGGGGTATGAATACTTTGAAGTCACTGTATTATATTAACATGGCATAAGTCATGGCATTTGTAAACTTTTTGTTCATAAAATACTTTTCCACGAACAGATCCCACTGTACGTATCAAAATATAGTTAATGACCCGTGCTGAGTAAATGTGAGGTAATGTGTTGTGTAGATAACAGGTTGTGTTTGTTAATCGACTGAGGTGAAGGAACCAACATGATACCGGCTGGGGTGATTGTTTTGCCTATTTTTGCTATTCTCCAAATATATTTTAGAGTTTTAAAAATTGTATAGAAGTGCAGTAAATGAGCTTCCACTTTCTTACCATTTCTTGGATGGAAGGGATCTTTGCTAAAACTCAGAACCTGGTTACGACCATGTCTAGAGCCATAATCATTTTGCTAAAATTCTATGTAAAAAAAAAAGTATATTCTTCTGCTTATCTAAGCATACCTCTAGAGCGGTCTGTATCCTCTCTGAATCTATGCATCACTGCTAAAATCTGGGTAAAAGACTGAAAGGAATGTGAGTCTTATACAGTGCGTTAAATTATTGCTTTGCTTTAAAAGTCTACCAACCTGGCATCAGGCGTGCCAGCTGGGCGGCAGGGTAGCCTAGTGGTTAGAACATTGGACTAGTAACCGAAAGGTTGCAGGTTCAAATCCCCGAGCTGACAAGGTGCAAAATCTGTCGTTCTGCCCTTGAACAGGCAGTTAACCCACTGTTCCTAGGCCGTCATTGAAAATAAGAATTTGTTCTTAACTGACTTGCCTAGTAAAATAAAGGTTAAAAAAAAGTTACAAGCTAGCCACTTAATTAATTGAGAGCCTGAAACAGTTTATTGGTAGCTAGTTGGGAGATTGGGAACCTCTGGGCTAACTAAAGCCAACTTCATAAAATTGCTAAGTGGCTAGTAGAATTACAAAGAAAACAAAAATGTTAATAAAAGAAACAAGTTTTTTATTTTATTTTAAACAGGACAGATCGGAGTTGGCACATGCCTGTGTGTCTGTCCTCTATGGGCATGACACCTCTGGAAACAATCCATAAAGGAATAGCTGTGTTCCAGGATGAAATCCTCCGTCTTCTGGGTTGCTGCTTCAGTTTGAAAACGTTTCTCCGCAGATGTGCCAGTATGAAAGTAGTCTAATCTATATATTTGTTCATGTACAGTTGATGTAGGAAGTTTACATACTTAGGTGTCATTAAAACTCATTTTTCAAACACTCCACAAATTTATTGTTAAATTATAGTTTTGGCAAGTCGGTTAGGACATCTACTTTGTGCCTTACGCAAGTAATTTTTCCAACAATTGTTTACAGACAGATTACTTGAAGGTAACACGTTCATCTGTATAAACAATAGTACGCAAGTATAAACACCGTGGGACCACGTGGCCATCATACCGCTCAGGAAGGACACGTGTTCTGTCTCCTAGAGATGAACGTACTTTGGTGCGAAAAATGAAACAGGTACAAAAGTATCTATATCCACAGTAAAAACGAGTCCTATGTCGACATAACCTGAAAGGCCGCTCAGCAAGGAAGAAGCCACTGCTCCAAAACCACCATAAAAAGCCAGACTATGGTTTGCAACTGCACATGGGGACAAAAAAATCGTACATTTTGGAGAAATGTCCTCTGATCTGATGAAACAAATATAGAACGGTTTGGCCATAATGACCATTGTTATGTTTGGAGGAAAAAGGGGGAGGCTTGCAAGCCAAAGAACACCATCCCAACCGTGAAGCACGGGGGTGGCAGCATCATGTTGTGGGGGTGCTTTACTGCAGGAGGGACTGGTGCACTTCACAAAATAGATGGCATCATGAGGATGGAAATTTATGTGAATATATTGAAGCAACATCTCAAGACATCAGTCAGGAAGTTAAAGCTTGGTCGCAAATGGGTCTTCCAAATAGACAATGACCCCAAGCATACTTCCAAAGTTGTGGCAAAATGGCTGAAGGACAACAAAGTCAAGGTATTGGAGTGGACATCACAAAGCCCTGACCTCAATCACATAGACATTTAGTGGGCAGAACTGAAAAAGCATGTGCAAGCAAGGAGGCCTACAAACCTGACTCAGTTACACCAGCTATATCAGGAGGAATGGGCCAAAATTCACCCAACTTATTGTGGGAAGCTTGTGGAAGGCTACCCAAAACATTTGATCCAAGTTAGATTATTTAACTGCAATGCTACCAAATACTAATTGAGTGCATGTAAACTTCTGACCCACTGGGAATGTGATTCATTCGCTCTACTATTATTCTGAAATGTCACATTCTTAACATAAAGTGGTGATCCTAACTGACCTAAGACAGGCAATGTTACCTAGTATTTAATGTCAGGAATTGTGAAAAACTGAGTTTAAATGTATTTGGTTAAGGTGTGTAATCTTCCTACTTCAACTGCATCTTTGTTTCATAAGATAATTGATCACTGGTCTATGAAATTAACTGAAAATGTATGGGCATTTAAAATCTAAAAGAAACCCTTAAGATTCAGAAAAAGTTGAAAAAAACAGGAAAGGAAAAAAACATGAACCTTGTCTATATAATAAGGTGGCCTATGAATATTAATAATGAGATTAAATTAGTTCAGTCATCCCAATGGGGAGGGCTGCTAACAGATGTACTATCCAATTGCAGCCTGGACATTAATGTTTGATAGTTATGCTTAGCGTCCTGTAGTCATAACACACTCAGAGGGACAGAAAGTCAGACCTTAGTCTTAGTAACACACACACACACACACACACACTGGGAGAGGAGGAGAAGCAACAGGAGCCACCTGACACTGTGGGACGGGAGAAGGCCGTTACTAACTGTCCCTCGTCACCTTGTCGGACTGCGGATGCAAAGAACGGCCTATTGGTGCGCGTCGGACAGACAAGCAGGCAGGAAGACGGGCACAAAAACAGACACAAAAAGAGAGAGAGAGGAGGCAGAAAGACGAGCAGGAAGGCAGGCAGAGTTGATCAGCTCCATGCTGTGTTGGCCTGAGACCACTGGGAAAGCTCACTCTGCAAATATTCAGCCAGAGGAGAGCTTCACATGAGGCCATATATGGGGAGTTATGTTTTCAGTCGGGATTTCTGTCACATCAAGACTTACATAACTATGTGTATGTTTGTATTGGGGAGGGTGAGAGAGTGGAGCTGGGTCTTAACAATGGGTTTCTGCTCAACAGTGCTTCACAACGAGTGGCAGATAGTGATGTGTATAATGTGTCACTGAATCTACTCTTAAGCGGTGTCCTATTCCAGAGGGCATCTAGTTTTCCCAACATGGCATCAGCAATAAATGGTAATGAGCTGTTCCCAGATGGGGTTGTGGGCTTGTGTGCCCACATATCTTGTGTGACCGACGGGGCATTGATTGAGGGGTAATTTCTTACAAGTACTGAGAAGAGCTGAAGGTTTTCAGCATCTCTGGTAGGGGAGGAGAAAAATGCTAGCACCCCTCCCTCTGCTGTCTGGGATAGTCTCCCACTCCCAGCACATTCACTCCCTAGCTATGATTAATACAATTGTGTAGCACCTAGGCCCTATCACCACTATAAGAGATGGAGATTCTGAGGAGTGGAGTGGCTTTCTACTTTTCAATTCACATCCTTGCCTTAACTTTCGTTGTGGCTGGCAAGATGACAATTTTTCTCTTTTGTTCTCAATTTTTTTTATTTCACCTTTACTGAACCAGGTAGGCCAGTTGAGAACAAGTTCTCATTTAAAACGGCGACCTGGCCAAGCAAAGTAGTGCAGTGGATCAAAAACGACAGAGTTAGACAAACGTATTGGTCCTCCATTGTTCCTCAAGCAAGAGGGGGGGGGGGGGGGGGCACAAACAAGTCCAAACTGACTATATTGTAAAAATGTATGGAAACAAAAAGTTGCTGTTTGTCTTAATTTATGTCAGGACCCGGTTACGAACCCGGGTCTCCGGAGTGAGAAACAGTCACTAAACCAACTGAGCCACGAATAGTCGGCAGAACCCAGATGAGGCAGACACAGCAGTACTTGAGACGGTGTTTTAATGAAGTAAAAAGTGAAGTTCTTCAGGAAAACATGTAACTCCACAACCTCAAAAAGGAATTCCACAAGAACAAAGGTAATCCTCCAAGACAAAAAGGTAAATCCACAAGGTGGAAGGTATAGCACAAAAAAGCCTCAAAAGATACTTAAAAACAAACAAACAAGAACAAAAAACAGAATTCCACAAGAGAGTCCACCGGGATCAACAAGAGTTCACAGAGTACTAGGGCTGGGTGCTAACATACAAACACAGAGCAAAGAACTGAGTAAAACAAAGGGTTTAAATACAATCAGGGGAAACGAGGCACAGGTGCAAATAATAATGGGGATCAAGGGAAAAGAAAAGGTCAAAAGGCACAATGGGGGGGGATCTAGTGACCAAAAACCGGAACAACCCTGGCCAAATCCTGACAATTTAAGGTTAGCATTGTCATTAAGGTTATGTTCAAAATCAGATTTTAAGAAGATAAATTGTAGAACTAGGCGGGGCTTCTGACTTTTGGAACACGGCCAGATCGTGATGACCAGAGAGACTCATGTGTTATAACTTCCTACCACTAGCTGCCAGTATGCACACATACTTACAATGTTTATACTCCTTCAGTAAGAGCAGAGGCAGGATAATGATGAGATGATTGAGTCTCCATCCTAAGAATGGGATTCATTTTCCACATGGCGGAACAGCGGGCTGTCAAGCACCCACCTATTCCGCTCTTTGAATTGGTGGATGCATCTCGTTATTTGGATATTCGATGAGGGGTGTTAACATCAACCGCCTGTATTCAATGGAGAGTGAGATGCTAGCCTCATGAATATGCATAGACAGTCTCAAATTTCAACAGGGACAACTCAGCACAGGAGGCTCATAATGTCTGGAACGGAGTAAATGGAAACCATGTGTTTGATGTATTTGATACAATTCCACTAATTCCGCTCCAGTCATTAACATGAGCCTGTTCTCCCCAATTAAGGTGCCACCAACTTCCTGTGCAACTCAAATATAAATAAATAAAATTCTCTCAAAGTTGGGATAATGTCACGTGCATCACATATCAGTACACTCTTAACCTAAGAATTACAAAACCTCTTAGATTAAGTAAGCCTCATGTATCAAAATAGCAATACATTTTTATTTTGACAGAATTCAACACTCATTGCCACCCATATAAAATGCCTAATAATTAATGACCTATGGACAAATATTGGCCGGAGTTAACCCTCTCCCCCGCAGGTATAAGCAAAGGCTGGAAACTGTCTGGAAGTGGAAATTCTTGTCATGACAACAATCCATAAGAACGAAGACTAAACTCAGCAAAAAAAGAAACGTCCCTTTTTCAGGACCCTGTCTTTCAAAGATAATTGCTGAGAGAAGTTGGACTGGGGGCTTGTAGGCCTGTTGTAAGGCAGGTCCTCACCAGACATCAACGGCAACAACGTCACTTAAGGGCACAAACCCACTGTCGCTGGACCAGACAGGACTGGCAAAAAGTGCTCTCACTGACGAGTCGCGGTTTTGCCTCACCAGGGGTGATGGTCGGATTTGCGTTTATCATCAAAGGAATGAGTGTCACACCGAGGCCTGTACTCTGGAGTGAAATAGAGTTGGAGGGTCCATCATGGTCTAGTGTGGTGTGTCACAGAATCGTCGGACTGAGTTTGTTGTCATTGCAGGCAATCTCAACGCTGTGCATTACAGGGAAGACATCCTCATGTGGTACCCTTCCTGCAGGCTCACCCTGACACGACCCTCCAGCATGACAATGCCACCAGCCATACTGCTCATTCTGTGCATGATTTCTTGCAAGACAGGAATGTCAGTGATCTCCCATGGCCAGCAAAGAGCCCAGATCTCTTTGAGCATGCCTGGGACCTGATGGATCGGAGAGTGAGGACTAGGGCAATTCCCCCTAGAAATGTCAGCGAACATCTCACAGCAAGAACTGGCAAATTTGGTGCAGTCCATGAGGAGGAGATGCACTGTAGTACTTAACTTTTTACCCCCCTTATGGTCATACAAATACTTACAACATTAAGTTTGCTGAAAATAAAAGTTGATGGTGAAAATACATGTATTCTTTTGCTGAGTGGATTTCAACATTTTTATAGATCTTTAGCAAGTACCCATGACTGGAAAAGCATCATAAGACCACAAATACAATTTAGTGAAATGTAAGGCTTTCAAGAACTGCAATATGAACAGATTGTTTAAGGTGTGCCTTCAAGATGGCTTTTTTAGACACATACCTTGTCACAGGAGTTGCCTGTGACAATTCCTGTGTGTTTTGTTAAGAGTAGGCCTACTCACCAAAACAACCTACAAGAGTATAGCTATAATCATGTCAGCTACATTGAGTGAAAAACCACAGCACACCATATCTACCTTTAGGCCATGTCCAAGATACATTCTCTATTTGATGCAATACATTACATTTACACTCAGGGCAAGCCCATACCAGTCATCCTGGGGCAAAAAAACAAAGGATGAAAAGGTGCAATACAGAGGTGAAGCAGGTTAACTATACCAGTGATGAAACAGTTCTGCATGAGTGACAAATAGCCATCAACTTGAACACCGAGCTCCAGACATTACATGGGGATGGACATAGGTTCCGGGCCACTGACGTCAGCCAGGCATCCCTCTATATGTCTTGAAGATGTGAACAAGTACCCCTAGCGGTATGATGTCAATTGTAGCCTAGTTTCACCTTTGACTAGTGAGGAATCCCAAATCTTTGGGTGAATTTTGCTTTTAGTTTAAGTATTAAATGAGAGATCCTCAAATTAATCTGACAGTAATATTTGATCAAGGTACAGTATTTAACAATATATACAGCACATTGGGATATCCTCAACCGTTTTCCCATGCAGTGTATATTCTTGCCTGTAGAGTCTTCGTCGTTGATTTTAATTCTATCGAAGATTACTTAAAATCGCTTGCCAAGTGATGGATTCAAAGCCTGTATCAGATGCAGAATAAATATTTCTTAGTTATACAGTAACAGCATGCATTATCAGACTTGGAAGAGGGTGTGCACAACTGCCCTTGTAACATGGGGAATGCACCATAAATAACTTTTCCTATAGCCAATATCCCATTTTTTTATATGCAAGGTGAGGATCTAAACATAAGTTTATATCAGGGAGTGGAGCATGGGAATAACTAGTCAGATAAACAAAAATATGGGCTTTATTCACAATTCTGAAGAAACTCAATGAGATTGTTCTCAGACAGAAACTCTCATGGCTTTGAATTTAATACTCTGTCAACAGAAAATGTTTACAGCTCATTATCATAGATCAGCATCATCACATACAAGTATTCAATCTCAATGCATCAGGTAGTTTCAATCAGAATTAAACAACATACCTAGCGAGGTACACCATGGGAGAAGGACAACCAGTGGCTACGGGCACATTTGCCACAAACATACTCACAATCCATTCTCATCATCAATTTGGTCTGGGTCACAGCCATCCGCCCAAGGCATGCCAGCCTGTACACAGTAAGAAAGATCCCTGAAAAGGCATAAACAGCACAGCTTGTATACATGGGCATGGCAGCCACGCCCCTAATTGACAATCACAGACACCTGGTGCTGAAAGAGGGTGCGTTCAACAACTTCTTCAGTTTCAACCTGTTACTCCCTCGTTCACTGCATATGTTTGTGTCCAGCTATCTCTGTGTGTTCCTATCTGCACAGAAAGTGGGGGAGGGTAGGAACATGAATTCAGAGCGGCCAAGACAGATGTGATTATTGTTGTAGTCGCTTCACAGAACATGAAGCATTGCATGTGTCAGAAAATACAAACGGTATGGACCCATTGGATTCCCTTTTGGAACCCTTTTTTCTAAGAGTGCACTGTTCATGATTACCAGGTTAATTTCTTCATCAAATTCTGTGAAATTGGCAGAACCGTGACGAAAACATGATTTTACATCCTAGCGATTCAATCTTTAGAGTTCTTCAGAAAATACCCAGGACTATGTGGTGCTGTACCCTATTCTTTTTCAATAAATCTTGTGCTCCATACTCCAGAATATGTGTGGTCGTTGCTATCCAAACTATAGTTTCCCAACTGTTTATTGACCCTCAGTTGTATGCACACTGAAGTTATGCATTGTAGGTAACCAGCCTCACTGCTGAAAGCCTGGCTTAGTGTATGGCCTCTAATCCACACCTCAATGACATCATCATCCAGCTCAATTGGCCTAAATGGGGAGAGTGAGTTCAGCCAGTGATGGGTAAGGTGTGTGTGTGTGTATGCACTCCCACATGTATGTGTGTGAGTTCATTTGTGCGCATGTTGAGCACAGGGGCGGAGAACTCTATGATGTTATTGGCTGACTAGACGTACTCCACTGATCCACAGAAGCCCAGCCCAGAAGTAGGACTTAGCTATGAAGGTCAAGACGATGAGATGTGGTGAACAGCAGATACACATTGAAGCTACCCAGTTAAAATATTTGTGCATTGTATCTAGGATGTTGGCACTCAAAGGGAGATACAGTAGTTGCTATAATTGCCCCTGAGAGATGAATAGAGTTTATTCAGTTTAATTGTATTGAATATGACTTCTCAGTACTGTGATCACAGCCAAATCACAACAGCATTTAGTGCTTTGTACTTCTTGCTATTTAACACTTGTGATTTGGAGAGAACATCAACCCCGTTAGCACATACACAGTCAGAGCCAGACACATGCCAGGGTGGCGTGCTGTGTCTTTGACTACATACCAAATGACATCCTATTCACTACTGATTAAAATAAGTACACTACTAAGGCTTCGTTTACACAGGCAGCTCAATTCACTAGTTAATCTTTTGACTGATCAGATAAACTCTGAAAAAGACCTGATATGAAAATATCTGATGTGATTGGTCAAAAGACCAATTAGTGGATGAAGAAAAGTTTTCACCCACTAATTTTTCTTTAAAGACTCAGCCTCAAAGTTGACTTTCAGAATAGCCTAATAACTGTGTTAAATAACTGTGTTTCACACCCATATTGTAACGGTTTTCCTCCTCTTCTGAGGAGGAGTAGGAAAGATCGGACCAACGCGTAGCTTGGTAAGTGTCCATATTTTAATGAAATAACCAAACACTTAATACACAAGAACAAGAGAAATAAATGAAAACCGAAACAGTTCTGTATGGTAAAACACAGAAAACAACTTCCCGCAACCCATAGTGGGAAAACAGGCTGCCAAAGTATGGTTCTCAATCAGAGACAACGATCGACAGGCTGCCTCTGATTGGGAACCATACCAGGCCAAACACAGAAATACATAACCTAGAATACACGACATAGAATGCCCACCCCAACTCATACCCTGACCAAACTAAAACAGATACATAAAAAAGGAACTATGGTCAGGACGTGACACAGATCTTGATTTGATTGGTGATTTACTGAATCTAACTTTAAGTAACTCCATTTACAGTAAACAGTATGATGTCTACTGTATACATTAAATGTCCAATATGAGGTTCGAACAATACCAACGCTGGGACACCACCACTGTTTTGCTAAATAGCTGAGAGATGGGTCTTGAGAACCACTCTCAAATTCATGGCGCTCTACAGTATTTGTTTACAATTACATTGTTTACAAACAAAGGAGTAAAACAAGCTGATATTTTGTGTTCTGGTGGGGTACGGCAGTTGAAATAAACTCATGAGACATTTATAATTTCTATTCTTCAAGTATCAATGTGTATATATCATTGATTTATATGTCAAAAAATGGAGGTAGCAGCTGCCCCTTTAAGTGTTTGGTGATGGCTGCATTTCATTATTGCTGGCGCTAGAGGTAGAGCAGGTAATTGGCCTACCTATCCACAGCCTCTTCAGGATTATCGTCTATTTCCATCCCAGGTTCCTCCTTGTCCATCTGCCTGTGGCTGCATCTCAGTGAGGACACTCTTCGACTGCATTTCAATAGGCCAACTCTTCGGCTGCATCTCAATAGTCTTAATAGCAATTTCCTGTTCTCGTCTAGGAAGCTCTTTGCCACATTCTCCTCCCTCCTGAATCCTCCTCCCCCTCCCCCCCCCTCCTCCCTCTCTGCAGATGACTTCGTCAACCATTTTGAAAAGAAGATCGACGACATCCGATCCTCGTTTGCTAAGTCAAACAACACCGCTGGTTCTGCTCACACTGCCCTACCCTGTGCTCTGACCTCTTTCTCCCCTCTCTCTCCAGATGAAATCTCGCGTCTTGTGACGGCCGGCCGCCCAACAACCTGCCCGCTCGACCCTATCCCCTCCTCTCTTCTCCAGACCATTTCCGGAGACCTTCTCCCTTACCTCACCTCGCTCATCAACTTATCCCTGACCGCTGGCTACGTCCCTTCCGTCTTCAAGAGAGCGAGAGTTGCACCCCTTCTGAAAAAACCTACACTCGATCCCTCCGATGTCAACAACTACAGACCAGTATCCCTTCTTTCTTTTCTCTCCAAAACTCTTGAACGTGCCGTCCTTGGTCAGCTCTCCCGCTATCTCTCTCAAAATGACCTTCTTGATCCAAATCAGTCAGGTTTCAAGACTAGTCATTCAACTGAGACTGCTCTTCTCTGTATCACGGAGGCGCTCCGCACCGCTAAAGCTAACTCTCTCTCCTCTGCTCTCATCCTTCTAGACCTATCGGCTGCCTTCGATACTGTGAACCATCAGATCCTCCTCTCCACCCTCTCCGAGTTGGGCATCTCCGGCGCGGCCCACGCTTGGATTGCGTCCTACCTGACAGGTTGCTCCTACCAGGTGGCGTGGCGAGAATCTGTCTCCTCACCACGCGCTCTCACCACTGGTGTCCCCCAGGGCTCTGTTCTAGGCCCTCTCCTATTCTCGCTATACACCAAGTCACTTGGCTCTGTCATAACCTCACATGGTCTCTCCTATCATTGCTATGCAGACGACACACAATTAATCTTCTCCTTTCCCCCTTCTGATGACCAGGTGGCGAATCGCATCTCTGCATGTCTGGCAGACATATCAGTGTGGATGACGGATCACCACCTCAAGCTGAACTTCGGCAAGACGGAGCTGCTCTTCCTCCCGGGGAAGGACTGCCCGTTCCATGATCTCGCCATCACGGTTGACAACTCCATTGTGTCCTCCTCCCAGAGCGCTAAGAACCTTGGCGTGATCCTGGACAACAAACTGTCGTTCTCAACTAACATCAAGGCGGTGGCCCGTTCCTGTAGGTTCATGCTCTACAACATTCGCAGAGTACGACCCTGCCTCACACAGGAAGCGGCGCAGGTCCTAATCCAGGCACTTGTCATCTCCCGTCTGGATTACTGCAACTCGCTGTTGGCTGGGCTCCCTGCCTGTGCCATTAAACCCCTACAACTCATCCAGAACGCCGCAGCCCGTCTAGTGTTCAACCTTCCCAAGTTCTCTCACGTCACCCCGCTCCTCCGCTCTCTCCACTGGCTTCCAGTTGAAGCTCGCATCCGCTACAAGACCATGGTGCTTGCCTACGGAGCTGTGAGGGGAACGGCACCTCAGTACCTCCAGGCTCTGATCAGGCCCTACACCCAAATAAGGGCACTGCGTTCATCCACCTCTGGCCTGCTCGCCTCCCTACCACTGAGGAAGTACAGTTCCCGCTCAGCTCAGTCAAAACTGTTCGCTGCTCTGGCTCCCCAATGGTGGAACAAACTCCCTCACGACGCCAGGACAGCGGAGTCAATCACCACCTTCCGGAGACACCTGAAACCCCACCTCTTTAAGGAATACCTAGGATAGGATAAAGTAATCCTTCTCACCCCCCCCTTAAAATATTTAGATGCACTATTGTAAAGTGGTTGTTCCACTGGATGTCATAAGGTGAATGCACCAATTTGTAAGTCGCTCTGGATAAGAGCGTCTGCTAAATGACTTAAATGTAAATGTAATGTAAATGTCTCTTCATCCCTTCTCCTTCATCTCCACTTATTAAAAAATCCAAAGCAGATAAAAGCTATATGGTGGATCCCTACAATTAACTTTTTGTATTGTTACGGGGAATTGGCATCCTCCTGTCCAATTTCTATCCCATCATCGGAGATTTTTAAAAGTAGAGGAGAAAAATAAGCTATTGAGATACAGCCGAGGACTATTGTGAGTGACAAAGAACTCAGTCAGAGAGAGAGAGAGAGAGAGAGAGAACCAGCAGGAGACGGGAAGCTTTGTTTGAAGCCTCCGTGACGAGAACAATCGCTCCCCCAAAACAGATTCGCTTAACCTTGAGTTAGAGAGAACAATGTTTTACTACATAGTCAAACTGTTGGCAGCAGTAGTCATTTTGTTGGTGTTGGTAATAACCACCCGAATCAGGGACAGACACCATGATAGTGAGATATCAGTAAGATAGTACATTTTAGTCATTTTAAATATGCACATAATGCAATTATAGACTGTGACAAAAGACTAAGCCATAACAAGGGCTGTGACCCAGATTCATAAATCATAAGAATCTTAGCTTCTATGATGAGGCACTATATGTGTACACACAGTACAGGGACAATGTTGCTGTGCTGAAGCTGTGACATTAGAATAGAACTGATAGAATGAAATCAAATGTTCTTATTGATTTCCTCTGTTCCCAGTTCCTCTGTTTGTGACACGAGGCACTGTGGTGTGTAATGATACTGGATGGTAATGTTGTGATATTGTCTGGTCATGTTGTGATATTGTCTGGTCATGTTATAATACTGGCTAGTCATGGTTTGATACTGGCTGGTCATGTTGTGATATTGGCTGATCATGTTGTGATACTGACTGGTCATGTTTTGATACTGGCTGGTCATGTGATATTGGCAAGTCATGTTGTGATAACGGCAGGTCATGTGATATTAGCAGGTCATGCAATGATAATGGCTTGTCATATAGTGTGGCAGGAATGATACTGGCTGGTTATGTTATGATACTGGCTGGTCATGTTTTGATACTGGCTGGTCATGTGATGTTGCCAAGTCATGTTGTGATAACGGCAGGTCATGTGATATTAGCAGGTCATGCAATGATAATGGCTTGTCATATAGTGTGGCAGGAATGATACTTGCTCGTTATGTTATGATACTGGCTGGTCATGTTATGATACTGGCTGGTCATGTTATGACAGTGGCTGGTCATGTTGTGATATTGGCAGGTCATGATATGATAATGGCTGGTCATATAGTGTGACAGGAATGACACTGGATGGTCATATTGTGATATTACACTGTAAAAAATATATGTTGATTTGATTCAACGTACAATTGTAAGGCAACCAGCTGAAATAGGATTGTGAGTTTGGCCAACAAATTTTTTCTTGAGCAAACTCACAATTCTAATGCAGCTGGTTGCCTTACAATTTTACATTGAATCAAAATATTTGTATAAAAGAAATACAGTGTAGGTCATGTTATGGTCATGTTATGATTCTGGCCGGCCATGTTGTATGATAGTTCCACCAGTCACATGCCACTACTATTATAGATAAGGAAGAAAGCTTTAGTGCAGCTTTAGTCTTTAAATCCATCAGCCTTACACAATATTCATCTCATATCTCTGAATCTTTATATATATGATGTGGAGGTTCTATCTATCTATATCTAAAGCAATTTTGAAAAATATATTTTCTGATTACAAACAACATATAATTTTTTTTGAAGTAGGTAGTTTCAATTTAGCTTGTGGGTGGATGAACACAAAACATGAGAGTGACTGTACAACTGAGCATTAACAGTCCATCATCACATACTGTGACTTCTGTGTTTATGTAGGGCATGATATTTTGCTTGCCGATATTCCACAGTGACAATTATTCTGGGTGATGATTTAAGTATTTATTTTGTTGCTGACGCTAGGTGGTGAGACTTATTGCAAACAGGGCTTGCTGTCACGTTCTGACCATAGTTATGTTATTTTATTCTTTGTTTTAGTATGGTCAGTACGTGAGTTGGGGTGGGCGTTCTATGTTTGTTTTTCTATGTTGTTTTTTTGTGTTCGGCCTAGTATGGTTCTCAATCAGAGGCAGGTGTTGTTAGTTGACTCTGATTGAGAATCATACTTAGGTAGCCTGGGTTTCACTGTTGGTTTGTGGGTGTCTGTTTCCTTGTCAGTGTTTGTCGCCACACGGTACTGTTTCGTTTCTTCACGGTTCATTTGTTATTTTTGTATTCAGTGTTCAGTGCTTTCTTTGATTAAAGTTATGGACACTTACCACGCTGCATCTTGGTCCGATCCTTACTCCTCTTCAGACGAAGATGAGATCTGCCGTTACAGAAACACCCACCACAAGAGGACCACGCAGCGTGGTAACGGGCAGCAGCAGCGGCCGAAAACACAAGACTCCTGGTCTTGGGAGGAGATTTTGGATGGCAAGGGACCCTGGGCACAAGCAGGGGAATATCGCCGCCCTAAAGCAGGGCTGGAGGAAATCCGTTACAGAAACATAGACTGCCCACCCCAACTCACGCCCTGACCATACAAAAAACAGAACTATGGTCAGAACGTGACACTTGCCTGGGGCAATATGGATCCAGTCGTGGAGAGATTCAGGCAGGCTCAGGATTTCATTTTCAAAAGAGGCGAAATATAGTAGTCTGAATAACATTCATAGCAAATGTGTCATTCTTCGTTGGAGAATGTACCATTAGGCTTCTCCACATGATTTCCATAGGCTTTGAAAACAATGCAATGCACTGTCTTTCAAGTCTGTTCTGGACTATTTGATTCTTATTATAAACGTGTCAGTCATAATAGTGAAGTACATTGTAAGTGTTGGGTTAATTCTGTTTTTTAAATCCCTTTATGTACAGTGCTCAAAAGAATAAAGGTAACACTTAAACAACACAATGTAACTCCACGTCAATCACACTTCTGTGAAATCACACTGTACACTTAGGAAGCAACACTGATTGACAATAAATTTCACATGCTGTTGTGCAAATGGAATAGACCACACGTGGAAATTATAGGCAATTAGCAAGACACACACAATAAAGGAGCGGTTCTGCAGGTGTTGACCACAGAACACTTCTCAGTTCCTATGCTTCCTGGCTGATGTTTTGGTCACTTTTGAATGCTGGCAGTGCTTTCACTCTAGTGGTAGCATGAGACGGAGTCTACAACCCACACAAGTGGTTCAGGTAGTGCAGCTAATCCAGGATGGCACATCAATGCGAGCTGTGGCAAGAAGGTTTGCTGTGTCTGTCAGCGTAGTGTCCAGAGCATGGAGGCACTACGAGGAGACAGGCCAGTACATCAGGAGATGTGGAGGAGGCCGTAGGAGGGCAACAACCCAGCAGCAGGACCGCTACCTCCACATTTGTGCAAGGAGGAGCAGGAGGAGCACTGCCAGAGCCCTGCAAAATGACCTCCAGCAGGCCACAAATGTGCATGTGTCTGCTCAAATAGTCAGAAACAGACACCATGAGGGTGGTATGAGGGCCCGACGTCCACAGGTGGGGGTTGTGCTTACAGCCCAACACCGTGCAGGACGTTTGGCATTTGCCAGAGAACACCAAGATTGACAAATTCGCCACTGGCGCCCTGTGCTCTTCACAGATGAAAGCAGGTTCACACTGAGCACATGTGACATATGTGACATATGTGACATATGTGAGTCTGGAGACGCCGTGGAGAACGTTCTGCTGCCTGCAACATCCTCCAGCATGACCGGTTTGGCGGTGGGTCAGTCATGGTGTGGGGTGGCATTTCTTTGGGGGGCCGCACAGCCCTCCAAGTGCTCGCCAGAGGTAGCCTGACTGCCATTAGGTAACGAGATGAGATCCTCAGACCCCTTGTGAGACCATATGCTGGTGCGGTTGGCCCTGGGTTCCTCCTAATGCAAGACAATGCTAGACCTCATGTGGCTGGAGTGTGTCGGCAGTTCCTGCAAGAGGAAGGCATTGATGCTATGGACTGGCCCGCCCGTTCCCCTGACCTGAATCCAATTGAGCACATCTGGGACATCATGTCTCGCTCCATCCACCAACGCCATGTTGCACCACAGACTGTCCAGGAGTTGGTGGATGCTTTAGTCCAGGTCTGGGAGGAAATCCCTCAGGAGACCATCCGCCACCTCATCAGGAGCATGCCCAGGCATTGTAGGGAGGTCATACAGGCACGTGGGGGCCACACACACTACTGAGCCTCATTTTGACTTGTTTTAAGGACATTACATCAAAGTTGGATCAGCCTGTAGTGTGGTTTTCCACTTTAATTTTGAGTGTGACTCCAAATCCAGACCTCAATGGGTTGATAAATTTGATTTCCATTGATCATTTTTGTGTGATTTTATTGTCAGCACATTCAACTATGTAAAGAAAAAAGTATTTAATAAGAATATTTCATTCATTCAGATCTAGGATGTGTTATTTTAGTGTTCCCTTTATTTTTTTGAGCAGTGTAGTTCATTATTCTATCCATCATTTGTATACATAGTGTTCTGTACTCAGTGTCTTGTAATAGTGTCTTGTGATTATACCTGGCCTGTATTGTGCAGTATGTATATTGTGGCACAGAAAGAGGCTATTTTCTCCAATATACACACGCACGTATGCATGTGCGCATACACACACACACACTTCTCTCCACCACTATTTCCACTCTCCCATCCACAGGTCAGAACATTATGAAGAAAAGAGGTGCTGACCTGCTGTCACCCATAGAAATGGATTCTGTTTCTATGATGTCACCAACCTTATTATTTTCACACTATCCAACTCTCACAGTCAGATGAGCCAGCGTTAGAACAGAGCTCTATTCTGAGGCTCATGTGCTGGTGTGCTGCCCAGACTACTGATTAGCCCTATATGAACCTTGGCCCTCTCTTATCACTCATGAATAAGCACTTGGGGAAAACCCATCAGACTGACTAAAATCATTTTGGCTGACTTTCTCTGACACATTTGTGCCCTAAGGCGAGAGGGGTGTGTTGGTGTGACCCCAATAACATCCGAACACTTGGAGAAGAGCAAATCACACAAAGGCAGACCATTTTGGCTCCAATCAACCATTTTTTTCCCCCCAACTCATTTGGAACACATATTGAGTGCCCTCAGATCTCTCTAAAACAGACAAATTGGGATTTACCCTAATATTTGACTATGGCTTTGGGGACCTATTTGTGTGTCCCATTGGAGTCATCATCCCCCAGGCAAATGGTAGGTAGATCTTATAGAGGGATTAATACCCATTCCTAGATACCCATAACTCTTTTGATTGTGGGTTTAATCCTGGCCCACTGGCAGACTGGCAGGCCCTCTGTAATGCTGCCGCAAAGCTGCTGTGTGGTTTAAGATGTGCTTCTGTTTCCAGCGGGGCAATGGAATGCATATCTGGAGAAAGCAGTGGTATCAAAGAAATAGAATGACTAGAGCAGACATTCCCATTCAAGTCAACGTTGAATGTTCTAGTAATTCTATTACAATGACTGGGATATCTTCCACAGAGCAGCATGAATGGATGGAAGCACGCCTTAGGTTAAGTTCCCTGTGAAGGGTTCCTCCGGTCACTGCTGGTGGGTTGTTGTGTGTAGTGTGCTGTCTACCAATACCTACCCCCTGAGGCCTGAGTATGTGTCTGACTGTGAGTGTGTGCTGGACCGCAGCCAGGGGCAGTGGAGAACAATGAGATTAGTGGGAGGGGGACGGGTGAGGTAGAAGAGCCCTCCTCCAGCTGCCACCCGTGGGAGGCCCCTGCCTCACGCCCCTCATCCAACCCCCGTATTGCCGCACCCTCTCCAGCCTTAATCTAGAGCTCCAATCTGCCCTCATACAGATTCCAATCTGAGTGTATTCCAATTTAGCCACAGTGAGGCTTTTCTCAGATAATAGTATTGTGTTTTTCAACTGAGTGCATCTAAAGGAAAGGAATATATATATATATATATATATATATATATATATATATATATATATATATTTTTTTAACCTTTATTTAACTAGGCAAGTCAGTTAAGAACAAATTCTTTTTTTCAATGACAGCCTAGGAACAGTGGGTTAACTGCTTTTTTCAGGGGCAGAACGACAGATTTTTACCTTGTCAGCTCGGGGATTCGATCTTGCAACCTTTCGCTTACTAGTCCAACGCTCTAACCACTAGACGAGCTGCCGCCCCATAACTAGCCCTTTCATAAATCAATCATAACTTTGGTATTATACATTTTTTTGGTGTGTGCAAATTTGTATTACATACCACTATTCCAGGAGAAAAACAGATCAATATGAATTTGAACAGACAGATAAACACATTTTTAAAGGGAGTCCCCATCATTCATATTTACTATGATGCAGAAAGAATGGACAAGTGAAAGCAGAACTGCAACATTGTGATACAGACAGACCTATTCCAGTAATGTTTTCACTGTCTCTGATTTAGAAGCATTACAAAGGAGAGCCTTGTCTGCTCCTGTAGGTCACCAGAAAATAGGAGTCTTAGGGGGCCTTCATACTGTTGTGTAATAGGCTAGCTAGATGGAACAGCGCTGAGTGCAGTACAATCCCCTGAGGGGAAATAGAGGAGAACGCTCCACCACCAGTACCCACCTGGGATTACCCTAACTCAGCTATTCTGTAGGAATCAGTAGGAAAGCCTCTAACACATCACCGCCATGCTCTGAGACAAAGCGGTCTAGGTTGAAACAGATCTGAAATCTGCCTTAACAAATTATTGCCATGCTCCAAGACAAAGCAATCCAGGTTGAAGCAGACCTGATATCTGTCCTTTCTTGCACAGATCATTAGAGCATTCTTTGTTGTGTTTTTGCCTTGTTTCCTTTCATGAGCCAGAACAGTGCGAGGAGTGTTTGAAAATAAGTAAATATAGACCCCAGAGTTATCTTTATGCATATTTTTTTCTTTCCATCCTGCGCCAGGCGCATGAATAATTGAAAGAGGTTTTCCACCATGATAGCTCCAGTCAGAAGACCCACAGTAAAAACAAAGAGGCAGTTTCCCTCCCTCCCTCCCTCCCTCCCTCCCTCCCTCCCTCCCTCCCTCCCTCCCTCCCTCCCTCCCTCCCTCCCTCCCTCCCTCCCTCCCTCCCTCCCTCCCTCCCTCCCTCCCTCCCTCCCTCCCTCCCTCCCTTCCCCTCTTCGTCTTCTTTGACAATTACACTGTCTGCTTTAAGACAGAAGGCTGAGAATAATAATGTTTAGCTTCAACACTGATTGTGTTCAACCGCCTTCTTGTTTAGCTTCTTGGGATGATAGAGCAGGAATATTTAGATAGAGCAGGTTTATTTGTCAAGGACCATGTACAACATGCCATTTCACCAGATTTAGCTAGATAGCTAATTTTTATCGGTACTCCCAGGGCAGAAAAAAAACAACATTAATACATCAATACAATCCTACAATATATAAATTAATATAAATTAATTTGATTTGATTTGGCATTCTCGCGACCAGCTTCATGAGGTAGTCACCTGGAATGCATTTCAATTAACAGGTGTGCCTTGTTAAAAGTTCATTTGTGGAATTCCTTTCCTTCTTAATGCGTTTGAGCCAATCAGTTCTGCTGTGACAAGGTAGGGTTGGTATATAAAATGGCAAGAACAGCTGAAAAAAGCAAAGATAAACTACTATTATGTTTTTGTGAGATGCAGAGTACGTGAACAGATGATCTCTGCATTTGTGGTTCCCACCGTGAAGCATGGAGGAGGAGATGTGATGTTGTGGGGAAGCTTTGCTGGTGACACTGTCTGTGATTTATTTAGAGTTCAAGACACACTTAACCAGGATTGCTACCACAGCATTCTGCAGCGATACGCCATCCCATCTGGTTTGGGCTTAGTAGGACTATCATTTGTTTTTCAAAAGAACACTTACCGAACACACCTCCAGGCTGTGTAAGGGCTATTTGACCAAGAAGGAGAGTGATGGAGCACTGCATCAGATGATCTGGCCTCAACAATTACCCGACCTCAACCCAAATGACATGGTTTGGGATGAGTTGGACCGCAGAATGAAGGAAAAGCAGCCAACAAGTGCTCAGCATATGTGGGAACTCCTTCAAGACTGTTTTAAAAGCATTCCAGGTGAAGTTGGTTGAGAGAATGCCAAGAGTGTGCAAAGCTGTCATTAAGGCAAAGGGTGGCTACTTTGATATTTGATAAAAGAGTAAAAAATAAAGAAAAACCGTTGAATGAGTGTGTCAACTTTTGACTGGTACTATATATATATATATATATTTACAACATGAACAATGTCTACACTGTATTTCTGATCAACTTGATGTTACTTCAATGGACAATTTTCTTTATTTTCTTTCAAAAACAAGGACATTTCTACGTGACACAAACTTTTGAACGGTGTTGTATATATATATATATATAGCAACACAGACTTTCAACTCCCTCCAAAGATTTTCTATGGGGTTGAGATCTGGAGACTGGCTAGGCCACTCCAGGACCTTGAAATGCTTCTTACGAAGCCACTCCTTTGCTGCCCGGGCGGCGTGTTTGGGATCATTGTCATGCTGAAAGACCCGGCCACGTTTCATCTTCAATGCCCTTGCTGATGGTAGGCTATGTTACTTTGGTCCCAGCTCTCTGCATGTCATTCACTAGGTCCCCCCCGTGTGGTTCTTGGATTTTTGCTCACCGTTCTTGTGATCATTTTGACCCCGTGGGGTGAGATCTTGCGTGGAGCCCCAGATCGAGGGAGATTATCAGTGGTCTTGTATATCTTCAATGTCCTAATAATTGCTCCCACAGTTGACTTCTTCAAACCAAGCTGCTTACCTATTGCAGATGCAGTCTTCCAGCCTGGTGCAGGTCTACAATTTTGTTTCTGGTGTCCTTTGACAGCTCTTTGGTCTTGGCCATAGTGGAGTTTGGAGTGTGACTGTTTGAGGTTGTGGACAGGTGTCTTTTATACTGATAACAAGTTCAAACAGGTGCCATTAATACAGCTAAGAAGTGGAGGACAGAGAAGCCTCTTAAAGAAGAAGTTACAGGTCTGTGAGAGACAGAAATCTTGCTTGTTTGTAGGTGACAAAATACTTATTTTCCACCATAATTTGCAAATAAATTCATTAAACAATGCTACAATGTGATTTTCAGGATTTTTTTTCTCATTTTGTCTGTCATAGTGGAAGTGTACCTATGGTGAAAATTACAGGCCTCTCTCATCTTTTTAAGTGGGAGAACTTGAACAATTGGTGGCTGACTAAATACTTTTTTGCCCCACACTATACAACACCGTTCAAAAGTTTGGGTCACGTAGAAATGTCCTTCTTTTTGAAAGAAAAGCTACTTTTTTGTCCATTGAAGTAACATTTAGCTGATCAGAAATACAGTGTAGACATTCTTAATGTTGTATTGACTATTGTAGCTGGAAACAGCAGACTATTTTTTATGGAATATCTACATAGGCGTACAGCAACCATCACTCCTGTGTTTAAATGGCACGTTGTGTTTGCTAATCCGAGTTTATCATTATAAAAGGCTAATTGATCATTAGAAAACCCTTTTGCAATTATGTTAGCACAGCTGAAAACTGTTGTCTGATTAAAGAAGCAATACAACTGGCCTTTTTAGACTAGTTGAGTATTTGGAGCATCAGCATTTGTGGGTACGGTTACAGGCTCAAAATGGCCAGAAACAAAGAACTGAAGATCTCGTACAACTCTGTACTACTCCCTTCACAGAACAGCACAAACGGGCTCTAACCAGAATAGAAAGAGGAGTGGGAGGCCCCGGTGCACAACTGAGTAAGAGGACAAGTACATTAGAATGTCTAGTTTGAGAAACAGATGCCTCACAAGTCCTCAACTGGAAGCCTCATTAAATAGTACCCGTAAAACACCAGTCTCAATGTCAACAGTGAAGAGGCAACTCCGGGATGCTGGCCTTCTAGGCAGAGTTCCTCTGTCCAGTGTCTGTGTTCTTTTGTCCATATTAATCTTTTCTTTTTATTGGCCAGACTGAGATATGGCTTTTTCTTTGCAACTCTGCCTAGAAGGCCAACATCCTGGAGTCGCCTCTTCACTGTTGACGTTGAGACTGGTGTTTTGCGGGTACTATTTAATGAAGCTGCCAGTTGAGGACTTGTGAGGCGTCAATAGTAATTGACAATATTATTTAAAACATTAACAATGTCTACACTGTATTTCTGATGAATTTGATGTTATTTTAATGGACAATAAAATTGCATTTCTTTCAAAAACAAGGACATTTCTAAGTGACCCCAAACTAGTGTGTGTATATATAAACTATACAACAATAGACAATATAACGCTAATGTTACATGAGAATTTAAATGTGCCTTGGTCTGACAGTATCTGACATCTTAGGAGTTGCAATGTCTTAATGTTCACATGACTGGTTTACCTTCAGCCACCTTTTCAGGTTTGCCTTGAAGCTAGCAAAGGTACTGAACTCTCTCTCACATTGGTTGGCAGGTTGTTCCATAATCTAGACGCTCTGACTGAAATAGCTTTCTGGCCAAATTTAGTGGACCTAAACTGAGTTGAGCAGCCCCCTCTGGTTGAAGCTCTTGTTGTCCTGGTATTGTCCTTGCAATATTTAGCAAACAAACAAATCTTAAACAGCAGAGAAGTGTCATCAAGGCATAAGAAGCTATCAAAGCTCAGTAGGTATTATGTCTTTGTGATATTGCAGTGGTGATAAGTGTTTGTTTTTTGTCCAGCACTTTCAGAGTTTGTTTACAAAGCTTTCCAAGTGGTTTCATTGCTGTGATACTAGCATTTGACCAGGTTGTGACACAGTACGAGAGATGGAACAGAACCATTGAGTACATGTACAGTTTACCACATCTGCTGACATTTGGTTTCAGATAAATTATAAATTCACCAGGTTGTGTTTTGCTGTTCCATGCACTTTTTTAATTGTTTTTTTTTAAGGAAAGGTTAGAGTCAATAATTATTCCTAAGTATTTAACATGTGAAACCACCTCAATCCTCTGTTCCTTTACAGTTCCCTCAGGCTGATGGGTCTCACTGTTCCTGATGGAGAAATACATGCAGAGATTGTCGACAGTTTTTGTTATATTCAATTTCAGACATGAGTGGTCCAACCAGTCATCTATTTTGTCCATTACTGCTGTAAGTTTACGAGCAGCCTGTTGCTTTGTCTTGGCATGGACATAGAAGACTGTGTCGTTGGCATGCAACTGCATTTTGATCTCGGGACATACAGGGGGGGTCAAGTCATTTATGTATACATGAATACTTGAAAGAGGTGTTCCACCATGACAGTTCCAGTCAGATGACCCACAGTCTCTTTCAATTTTCCCTCCATTTCTCTCCTTCTCATCCTCTTCCATCACTTATTTGATGGCTGCTGAAAACCCCCAGTCAAAATTAAGAGGCAGTTTTTCCCTCCCTCCCTCCCTCCCTCCCTCCCTCCCTCCCTCCCTCCCTCCCTCCCTCCCTCCCTCCCTCCCTCCCTCCCTCCCTCCCTCCCTCCCTCCCTCCCTCCCTCCCTCCCTCCCTCCCTCCCTCCCTCCCTCCCTCTTCGTCTTCTTTGATGATTACACTGTCTGCTTTAAGACAGATAAGGCTGAGAATAATAATGTTTCGCTTCAGCACTGATTGTGCTCAACCTTGTTTAGCATCTTGTTTAGCTTCTTGGGATGATAGAGCGGGAAAATGTGATGTCGCATTGTTTTGTGACATTGTGGTCCAAGTCCTTCTCTGCCCCAGTCTAACTCCAGGGCCAAATGTTGCAGATAAACATGTCTTGAATAGGGTTGACATTATTCAATGTTCTGCTTGTTAGAGGGGCATGTTTGTTCTACATCATATGTGAAGTTGTTGAAGTGTTGACTGGTAGACTGGGTCAAATCAAATCAAAGTTTATTTGTTGTGTACACAGATGTAAAAAAAAAGAAGAAACAAGAGATTAAGTAATATCAGAATGAGCAATATCAGAACGAGCAATGTCAGAGGGCTGATATAAATGTGGTTTGTATAGACAGTATGGACAATATACAGTATAAGTAGGAAAAAGGTATGTACAGCTATAGTTATGTAGGATGATGGCTCACTGTTCTGCAACAGATACCCATTTTCTTTGCTCGTCTCAGCATCCCTCTAATCTCTTCTGTGTTCCCTCTCTCTATTATTTTTCTCCTGAATGGATTGATTCCTCTCTTCTCTCGGATTCCTCTCCTCTCTTTGAGACTGAGAAAGAGCTTTATTCTATATATATTTATTAATTTCTGTGTGGTTTCTCTCATATCAGTGGCTCTTTGGGATTATTATTGTTACATAAAGATTTCTGGCAGCATGCCAGAAGAGCTGAACAATAATATGGTGACTATATCAACATATAATCCCATTCTACTCATTCTACCAGCTGCAATCTTTTTTTCTTCCTTGTGACCCTTCTATTCCCCTTATTCTCTTCCTGGTGATCAGAACCTCTCTCTCTCTCTCTCTCTCTCTCTCTCTCTCTCTCTCTCTCTCTCTCTCTCTCTCTCTCTCTCTCTCTCTCTCTCTCTCTCTCTCTCTCTCTCTCTCTCTCTCTCTTGCTCTCTGTCCTCTCTAGGCAAGGCGGATGATCTGTCTTTTGAAAGAGACCCAACCCCCTCTGCCCTTGTCCACAGTTAGTGAAAGTCTGGGGCCGGGGAAGGCTGTCCAAGGTATTATCCAAACACTCACATGCACACACGCGCTCTCTCTATTTCTCTCTCTCTCTCTCTCTCTCTCTCTCTCTCTCTCTCTCTCTCTCTCTCACACACACATGCACACACACACAGTCGCTGCTGCCAGCCCTCCACTTACAGCTCCAGCCTTTCAAAGCTGTTTTTCCTCTGGAGATCAGCACACGGTTTAACACCACACAGCTGCCACCGAAGAGACTGAGGGAAGGAGAGAAGAGTGAATAGAGAAAATAGGGAGCAAAAAGAAGAAGAGCAGGAAAGTGTTTTCAAATACTCCAGGTTTTTTGTGTTTTGAAATACTCCGTTTTTATTTAGTTTACTCCTTGGGACCATTCAAAGAAGAGAAGAGAGTCTGAGTTCACAGGAAATTATCAGAGTGAATGGGTTGCCATGGTAACTGACACTGGCAGCCTGACACGAGAAAACTCTATGTTTAATGGAGGAAGATCCTCGGTGGTGGCAAGCAAGCGAAAGTAACAGGGATTTAAGGGAGGTGAGAGGGAACAAGAGAGGAGTGAGTGGAGGAGCGCGGTGGAAGTCCAGAATGGAGGACGGGTTTTCCAGCTACAGCAGCCTCTATGACACATCTTCGCTGCTGCAGTTCTGTAACGGTAAACTCATCCTCATCCCTGGTTATCATTATGTGTGCTTGACATGACATGTCACCACTGCCTGGTTAAACTTAACACCAAAGAAGTAGTCCCTGCCGGCAGGGCTGTTGCATGTAGGCATGAGGCTATTTTGGAGCTCAAGCTGGACTTGATGAAAGTGAAAGTTTATCCTTTGTGCTGTAAAGATGCAATCTTATGTGACAGACACAGATGGGATCGTAGGCTATAAGCTACATGACCCCAATTTAGACATAGCAGGGAACAATATTCAAATATTGAGTTTAACCATGCAGAGATTTGTCTTTCAAAACCTCCTGAGGAAATGTTTCTGCCAAGAATCTCAGTTGAAGGTCTCTGTGGCTGTTGTGTTCTTATGAAGCATTGTGCCTAATAATAATATGCCATTTAGCAAATGCTTTTATCCAAAGCAACTTCCATTGTACATATGGGTGGCCCCAGAGGGAATCAAACCCACAACCATTGGTGTTGAAAGCACCATGCTCTTCTGAGTGAGCCACAGAGTCTTCTCCCTGGTGTGCTGATTGTCATCTGTATCTAGTGGATAGTTCAAGTATGATTTAACCTTTTTACAGCAGTGAGCTAAATCAGGGTCACACAGAGTGTTTCTTGGTCCTCTTAATCAAATCTACTTTGAAACAAAAGTATACACCTCACACACATGGTTACTGGCTTAAATAAAAGAAGACACCTGTACCATGTCAGATATAGAGTTGAAATGTATTCAATTTTGAGTTGCATCACAATATTACATTTTATATACATCACAAAAGACTGAACTATAACAAAACCGTTTGAAATAGAAACATCAGATTTTATGCGTAAAAAATGTAATGTTTATAAATTATTAAATTATGAGAAATATTAATAACATTCCACCTATGACGCCACACCAAGGGTGGAAGTGGAAGTGGAGTTGGGGTTGCAGGTTATTAGTGGAGTGAGTGAAGGTGCAGCGTGACACATCACTTTGTCACAATTAATCAATCTATTATCAACAAAGCCTGATGTCTGCTCAGATACAGGAAACACTGTCTGACACTTATTTATAGCTCTGCTGAGCCAAAGGAAGTAGGGTGAAACGCTGGTCTTGGGCCAGTTTTGAGTTTTCCCAACTAATCCTAGATCTGTACCCTGGAGCAAAACAAAGAGAATACTCAAATTGTCTAACGATGTGGCTGATTAGTGAGTTACAGAAGGTTGGCAGTTAAAACTTAATTACCATGGTTGGGAAATAAGAAAATCAATGACATTTACAAAGTAATGTCCTGAACATGAACTAATATTGTGTGGTGTGCTGTGTGGTGTGCAGACATGCTGATAATGTCAATGATGTCACAGACATTCACTCAGGCATGTTGGATTATCTGAAAAACAGGTGTAGGCTGAATGTCAGGTTGGATAAAAAATAAATAAAGCTTCATTCTCCAAGGATGAGTTGACCTTTTAGAGTGTTACGAATGGCACTGTAATTTAAAGAAAGAAAAAAAGCTACTGCAACATGTCATATTGTTTAATTGCTGTCAACCTCAAGGGTGTTTAATTGAAGGATTCACACACATACAGGAGTATTGGGTCAAATTCGTGCAAGGGTCAAGACAAAATCCCTTTTCCCACTGTGTTGTCAAACATAAAAATATTGACTAAAGTCTCTGGGTTTTCAACGTTCTGAAGTCCCCCAATTGGCACCTACATGCATGCCCTAGTCTGACATGGTTGACATTTTCTAATTATGTAGAGGTTAATGACTTTTCTGTGCAAGCGAAAGGCCAGTGAGTGCTTCAAATCACTGCCTTAATCTGTTTGTTATTACTTCAGAAAGTCCGGTTAGCACTTACAAGCCGGAAGACGAAACACGCCAATCTGTTGTGACTCTTGCCAGGGATTTTCAAATGTCCTCTCACTAGAATGACTAAGACTGTCATGCTGACTGAGGGGCTTGGTTCATATAAAGTGAGAGGACCTCATTGTTCCAACATACAACTTAATTGTGTGAGTGTGTAGTCTGGAGGCTCTGAAATCACCCAATGGTGTGTTGGCCAGCTGTAGCTCTGCCTGTAAAAGTGATGTCATTTGTTCTTGAAAGCTTCATGTGTTAGTGATCAGCCAACCAGACTAATGGCAGGGGAGACTGGGTCAGCGACTCAGCAAACTGGAAAAGCATGCTTTTGTCCTGAGGAGATCGGCTACTAAGGGAAATTATCCACATTAGTAGCCTACTAGTCCAATTATCAGGGAGTTGCATCTTTAGAAGAGGATCTACAGTATTGAATGTATCCACCTTATGAGTGCCTTTAATGAAGAATTGATTAAAGGTGTATATTTTTTTACTGCCCCTATCGCTAGGTGTCTGACTTAATACTGACAGTGGATAATCTGGTCGTATTCACTTAGTTATGACTGATCAATAGATTATGAATCAAAACAAGGTGGTCAATCCAGAGAATTCACTGTTTCACCCTTCAGATTTAACCAGACATCCTTATCGCTTCCCTACACCCCCTCTCCTCTAGGGCCTGCAGTGCTGGCACTACCCGCCACATCACCAATGTCACCAAGAGATTGGTAGTTGGCACACAAACAGTGTGACACGGTTCCCTCTCCTCTTTGGTTTCTGTAAAGCCATTAATGGAAGCACATTACGTTTAAATCCTGCTCACATTACCAACAAACCAACAAAAACAGACAAACAAAAGGTTGGGCCAGGTCGGGTCAGCCCATGCCTGCCCACAGTCAAGGAATTCTGACCTGTACCCAAATGTGCTCTGACATTTCTACAGATTTTTGGTTTCCAAAAATTCCTGTTTTGTTGGCCTCTCCATGTTGGAGTAATGTTGACTAATCCAACAACACTGATCCTACACAGTGACCACACTCTTGTGATGAGTAACCTTGCCAGAGACCTTGGGGCCTCATTTATAACCCTTGCATATATGTCACACTAAATATCCTTTACCACATTAAGACTGAAGCACAGCTTTTTATTGTTGAAGCGAGTATTTCAGTTCTGTGGGTAAAATAACTCATCACTGCTGATCAAATTTAAGGTTGGCCATTCATTCCCTTTAGTTGCATTGGGCTCTCTTTTTGACTCTTCTGGTGATTTGTTTTCTCTGTTTGCTAAGTTGAAGCCAGACTACACTGAAGGATAAAAGTCATTTTCTCTCTTGAATGGAGAGATATTCAGAGGCAGTTTGGGCTGTTGTGGCACCGTCATGCTGCACTCCTCTGCCAACTTATCTAACCCCCTTTCTCCTCTTCGGAGATAAGAAATCACCGTTAATTTTCTATGCTGTTGTTTCTGTTGTAGAATACAAAGCATAAACAGTGGAACTGACAGTTTGTTTCATATCTGCAAAGAAGTTCAAACAGACACATTATCAGGTTATATTTGACTCAAAATTCCATTACGTAGAGTAAGGCATTGTTGGCTGAATAGATGGATGCAGTTGAATACATGATTAATATATAGTGAAAATAAAATCCAAGAAGGTTTCCACATGCACAAAAAACCTATTTGTCAAATTTTGTGCACAAATTTGTTTATATCCCCGTTAGAGAGTATTTCTCCTTTGCCAAGATAATCCATCCACCCTCACAGGTGTGGCATATGTGCACCTTGTGCTGGGGACAATAAAGGACCACTCTAAAATGTGCAGTTGTATTTCACAATGCGATAGCTGTCTCAAGTTGAGGGGGCGTGCAACTGGCATGCTGACTGCATGAAGGGGAATCCCGGTTTCAACTGTATCCGGCAGATGGCAGATGGTGTCGTGTGGGCGAGCGGTTTGCTGATGTGAACGTTGTGAACAGAGTGCCCCATGGTGGTGGTGGGGTTATGGTATAGGCAACGAACACATTTTATCAATGGCAGATACCGTGACAAGATGCTGAGCCCCATTGTCAGGTCACTGACCATCTCGAATACCACCGTACCTTCTCCGCTGTGCAATCTGGTTTCCGAGCCAGTCACGGGTGCACCTCAGCCACACTCAAGGTACTAAACGATATCATAACCGCCATCGATAAAAGACAGTACTGTGCAGCCGTCTTCATCGACCTTGCCAAGGCTTTCGACTCTGTCAATCACCATATTTTTATCGGCAGACTCAGTAGCCTCGGTTTTTCGGATGACTGCCTTGCCTGGTTCACCAATTACTTTGCAGACAGAGTTCAGTGTGTCAAATCGGAGGGCATGCTGTCCGGTCCTCTGGCAGTCTCTATGGGGGTGCCACAGGGTTCAATTCTCGGGCCGACTCTTTTCTCTGTATATATCAATGATGTTGCTCTTGCTGCGGGCGATTCCCTGATCCACCTCTACGCAGACGACACCATTCTATATACTTTCGGCCCGTCATTGGACACTGTGCTATCTAACCTCCAAACGAGCTGCAATGCCATACAACACTCCTTCCGTGGCCTCCAACTGCTCTTAAACGCTAGTAAAAACCAAATGCATGCTTTTCAACCGATCGCTGCCTGCACCCACATGCCCGACTAGCATCACCACCCTGGATGGTTCCGACCTTGAATATGTGGACATCTATAAGTACCTAGGTGTCTGGCTAGACTGCAAACTCTCCTTCCAGACTCATATCAAACATCTCCAATCGAAAATCAAATCAAGAGTCGGCTTTCTATTCCGCAACAAAGCCTCCTTCACTCACGCCGCCAAGCTTACCCTAGTAAAACTGACTATCCTACCGATCCTCGACTTCGGCAATGTCATCTACAAAATTGCTTCCAACACTCTACTCAGCAAACTGGATGCAGTTTATCACAGTGCCATCCATTTTGTCACTAAAGCACCTTATACCACCCACCACTGCGACTTGTATGCTCTAGTCGGCTGGCCCTCGCTACATGTTCATCGCCAGACCCACTGGCTCCAGGTCATCTACAAGTTCATGCTAGGTAAAGCTCCGCCTTATCTTAGTTCACTGGTCACGATGGCAACACCCATCCATAGCACGCACTCCAGCAGGTGTATCTCACTGATCATCCCTAAAGCCAACACCTCATTTGGCCGCCTTTCGTTCCAGTACTCTGCTGCCTGTGACTGGAACGAATTGCAAAAATCGCTGAAGTTGGAGACTTTAATCTCCCTCACCAACTTCAAACATCAGCTATCTGAGCAGCTAATCGATCGCTGCAGCTGTACATAGTCTATTGGTACATAGCCCACCCATTTTCACCTACCTCATCCCCACACTGTTTTTATTTATTTACTTTTCTGCTCTTTTGCACACCAATATCTCTACCTGTACATGAACATCTGATCATTTATCACTCCAGTGTTAATCTGCAAAATTGTAATTATTCGCCTACCTCCTCATGCCTTTTGCACACATTGTATATAGACTCCCCTTTTTTTTACTGTGTTATTGACTTGTTAATTGTTTACTCCATGTGTAACTCTGTGTTGTCTGTTCACACTGCTATGCTTTATCTTGGCCAGGTCGCAGTTGCAAATGAGAACTTGTTCTCAACTAGCCTACCTGGTTAAATAAAGGTGAAATAAATAAATAAAACTTGTCATGCCATTCAGACGCTGCCATCACCTCATGTTTCAGCATAATAATGCACGGCTCAGGATGTCGGAGGGATCTGAACACAATTCTGCATACTCCTGACAATTTGTGCATACAATTTGAGAGAAATAAGCTTTTTGTGCATATGGAACATTTCTGGGATATTTTGTTTCAGCTCATGAAACATGGGACGAACACTTGACATGTTTATCAGGGCACAAGGCGAGACCCAGATGCAGACACAGAAGGCAGATGGTTGGAGTCTTAAATGTTTATTGATCCAAAAAGGGGTAGGCAAGAGAATGGTCATGGACAGGCAAAAGTTCAAAACCAGTTCAGAGTCCAGGAGGTACAGACGCAGGATCTTGTCCTTCTCCACAAAGAAAAACCCCGCGCCGGCAGGAGATGCAGACGGACGGATGCCTCCAGTAGCCAGAGATTCCTCAAAATACTCTTCCATAACCTTTGTCTCTGGGCCGGATATAGAATGTAGACGACCACGAGGTGGTGTGGTGCCTGGGATGAAATCAATGGCACAATCATAAGGACGGTAGAGAAAGAGAATTAGCCAGTGCCTTGCTGAAAACCTCCAGGAGGTTATGGTACTCAGTGGGGCTTTGCTCACGTCTTGAGGGAAACATCTCAAGGACGACTGTGCCGTTTTAAGGCAATGAGAATGACAAAACGGACTCCAACCCTGGATGGAGCCCATGGTCCAGTCAATAACTGGATTGTGTTTCTGAATCTAAGAAAACCCCAAAACCACAGGAACATGGGGTGAATCGATGAAGAGGAACTATATAGTCTCACTATGGTTTCCTGATACCCGTATATGAACGGGAACAGTGCTGTGGGTGACTCTTCCAATTGAACAGCCATCCAGTGCCTTTGCATCCATGGGAACAGAGAAATGTTGAGTGGGAAAACCCAATTCAGAAACTATGGTAGCATCCAACTTCCATCAGCCCCAGAGTCAATGAGCACTCAGAGACTTAGATTGGTCTCCCCACAGCAAAAGCACAAACAAAGGTGTGCAGGTGATGGAAATAAAGGAATTCCCAGTCAGGCTAACCAGAGTACTTGTACCGACCAGAGACACGGGTTTCCTTATAGGGCAGTTAGCTATATAATGTCCTGTCTCACCACAGTACAGACAACAGTTAGGGAACGCTCACGAAGGTTGAGTTCTAACTGATAACTGAGCTCACCCGTCGTAGATGGGCTTCAGAGCCTCTCGGAAAAACTGCCTTCGGAAACGTCCGGATTCCTTCGAAGATGAGCCAGCCCTAGCGAATGAACGAGTGTGCCCGAGGCCAGACCTCTTCTCACTCCTGCGTTCCCTTAGACGTCCATCAATTCTAATGGTGAGAGTGCTAAGGGAGTCGAGGTCCACCGGTAATTCCCGAGCAGCTAGCTTTTGACGTAATTCAAGAAGCTTACTATGAGTTAACTCCTTAATTAGCTCCATGGTAGCCTTAAACCCTTGGTCGTGGCGTTCCGTCAGGGAACAAGGCCCTTCCAACAGGTCCTGTAGTAGTTCGTCATGCCTCCCAATAGTGTCTCCCTGCAGGGAGACAATGTGGTGGTGCTGATCCAAGTCTGCTGGGTCTGTCATGGCCAGTTCGTACTATTTGGGCACAAGGCGAGACCCAGATGCAGACACAGGAGGCAGATGGTTGGAGTCTTAGATTTTTATTGATCCAAAAAGGGGTAGGCAAGAGAATGGTCATGGACAGGCAAAAGGTCAAAACCAGTTCAGAGTCTAGGCGGTACAGAGTATCAGGCAGGCTCGAGGTCTGGTCAGGCAGGCAGGCAGGTAAAAAGTCCCGAAACAGGCAAGGGTCAAAACTGGGAGGACTAGCAAAAAGTGAAGCAAAAAGGCACGCGCATGGGGGAAAACAGACTGGTTGACTTTTACATACAAGACAAACTGGCACAGAGAGACAGGAAACACAGGGATGAATACACTTTGGAAATCAAGCGACACCTGGAGGGGGTGGAGACTATCACAAGAGCAGGTGAAACAGATCAGGGCGTGACAATGTTGCATTTATATTTTTGTTCAGTAAAATAACAGTTTTATTCATCAGTGTCTAAGATTCAGGTAAAACATATAACCTAGACTTGAAAAGTTAAACTCTGTTTCATCAAACATGGGGCATGATTTGTAATATCATACATTCATACTTACAGTAACAGAAACAGCATAGCCATGATTTTCCTTTTATTTTTGCATTCTGCCTTTTCTTCCGCTGAAAACCAATGACCCATAAAAACAATGAAGCATATAGAGAACAGCATAAGTCACGGGGTAAATAGATGTCTGAAAAACATTGTGTAAGTAATAGTGTGTGTGTGTGTGATCGTGTGCGTGTATGTGTGTGTGTGTACATATGTAAGCCTCTAGCGCTGTAAATATATAAGGTAAATACAGATAGCGAGGTCATAACACATCCAGGAGAATACAGCTTTTCCACAGATCCTTGAGCGTGTATGAATACCAATGGAAGAGAGTGATAAAAATGCTGCTTTCTATTGGATGTGTGGAAGTGTTGGTACGAGAGGTATACTGCTGAGGCTTTGAACTTCAATACAGGGGGCAGGAGGGGTCATAAATCATCAAACATTCAGCAGCAGGGTTCCAAGGAGAAACTGTCTAGTGCTCTGGTTACCGTCCTCGAATGGGTGGTGTTCATTAGGCCCCTATGGAAGAAAACGGACCGAAACTGAGAGAGACTACATGGTCCAATAAGAAACTACAATTTTCCATGAAACACTAGGTGCACCTTTTGGTTTTTGCCCTTAGAGTATTTTCTATCATAAGCTGTCAATTATATGCATATTCTAGCATCTTGTCCTGACAAAATAGCCCGTTTACTTTGGGAACGTTATTTTCCCAAAAATGAAAATAGTGCCCCCTAGTTTCAAGAAGTTTTTAAGTAGCTCAGTTCAGACTTTCTCTTCAAAGAATATTATGTTTGACTCAGTTTTTATGCATTCCTTGTGCCCCTATAGGGTAGTTTTTTTCAACAAGGTTGCATTTCTTACATGAATATGCCACTTTGATTTGTCTTACCTTCAAGGTCACCTACTTGGTCATTTTGTAAATATATATTATTTTCTGGAACTACTACATGTACCCATCTCATTGCTATTAAATTATTAGAGATACACATTGTTTTTGCACCCACCATGAGTCATGTCTACAATGTTCATGTGAGGTTATATGTGTATATTTTGGGATGTTTGACCTGACGAAGATCCATTTTGGATTGAAACGTTGTCAATAAATCGGTGAATTGGGAGCTTTAACAGTGTGCGGGCCTTCTTGTTCTTTACTACCATTCTTGTAAGCCCACACTGTAACAGAAAACTGTCATTTATTTGGGGTATTATCAACAGTAAATGACTTTTACTGAAGCATACTGCATTCTGGGAAAATGTTGTTGGTGGGAAAATATATAATGTATTTCCAAATGGTACCGTAATTCAACCTCACATAATACTACAGTACTGTACTGTGTCTTTGGAGCGCCAACAATCTTTTGACCACTAGTGGTGCATGGTATTGTTGCTTTTGGCTCAATAACATATTTTGAGGCGTGCCTTGTAAGAGGCTATATTTGTTGCACCCGTGAGTGAGAATGCTGTTACAATCTTATGTGGTTATAGTGCCTAATCAATTCAAAATGTATAGAGGTCAGATTGGAATGGCAGCAGGTCTTAAAACCTTAAGTGGGTGAGCATTTTACCATGTCTTTTTGGTCTGTTTTGCCCTGTGGTCGATGCCAGTTTGGAAGCCTTTGTTAAGGCCTCTAGAAGAGCAACTGATATAAAACACCAAGTATTCATTCATATGTTGTGATGTGTAAACACTTTAACTAGCTGCCAACTTGCTTGCACCAATCCCTTGTAATTACAGTAAAACACTGAAATTCAAACCCCTCCCGTCAATTAATTTAATTCATTCATGCATTCATTCATTCATTCATCCATTCATTCCGATTTTTTTTACAGTATAATAGTCAATTTTACATAATTTTACTGTGTGTCATTACACAGTACTTGCTTTGATACCATAATTATATTACAGTAGGTGTACTGTAATATGAAATACAGAATGTGACTTACCACCGAGCTGCCGGTATATGTTCCGGAGTTCTAAATTGAGCAGCTGCTGAAAAATGAGCTCCTGTATATATTGAGATTTAAATGTTTTTTTAGAGTGAAGTACATCAAAAAAATCAAGAGAAAACTGCAAGACTCAATAGAAGACAAAACAAGGAACAAACCAAAAAGACAGGCTTTTGAAAAATTAACTATTTTTCATAAAATTGTACAGTTATCTTAGCTAGCTGAATTGCTAGCAGAATTGTTTACTTGTTGCTAAGCAGTTGCTAGGGACTCTCCTGGAAGAAGCTAGCTAGCTTACAAAGAATAACAACAAAAAATATCTAGTTAACAGAAGAAAGGAAGACAAAATAAGGACAAAAGAAGGACAGAAGAAAAAGGAAAAGAAAGAGGACAACATAGTGAAACAGTCAGCACTTCTATTGCAACTTGTATTTCATCGTCCTAACGTAGTCTACACTGCTATCTGCCCAGCAGCTAGCCAGCTAGCATACGTCCACCGTCTACCGAATAGCAGCACTGTAGAAACTATTACACTCAACTGAACGACTTGATTAGTGTAGTGTTAGCTAGCTACATAGTTGTCTTTGCTGTCTTCGTATCCAAGATAATTGTGTAGTTTAGAGCGTGTAGTCTTAGAGTGATTATCTTAATTTACTGAGGTTAGCTAGCCAGCTATTTGTCGTCCTTAACGTAGGAGACACTGCTAGCTAGCCAACAGCTAGCCAACGTCTACTGAATAGAACTTCCGCACTCAACAACCCGGTCGCATTCCGCTTCGCTCCACAGGTAGTATCACATTTTTCATTTCATTTCATTACAGCACAACGGTTTGATTTGTTTGATCGTAGCTAGCTACATAGCTAGCTACATAGCCGTCTGTGTATCAAAGATAATTGTTGTCGTTCTTTTAACGCAACGTAACGTAATCAACACTGCTAGCTAGCCAGCTAGCCCCCGAATAGCAGCACTGTAGAAACTATTACACTCAACGGAACAACTTGATTAGTGTAGTGTCAACAACGCAGCCACTGCCAGCTAGCCTACAAAGTCAACAACGCAGCCACTGCCAGCTAGCCTACTTCAGCAGTACTGTATCATTTTAATCATTTTAGTCAATAAGATTCTTGCTACGTAAGCTTAACTTTCTGAACATTTGAGACGTGTAGTCCACTTGTCATTCCAATCTCCTTGCATTAGCGTAGCCTCTTCTGTAGCCTGTCAACTATGTGTCTGTCTATCCCTGTTCTCTCCTCTCTGCACAGACCATACAAACGCTCCACACCGCGTGGCCGCTGCCACCCTAATCTGGTGATCCCAGCGCGCACGACCCACGTGGAGTTCCAGGTCTCCGGTAGCCTCTGGAACTGCCGATCTGCAGCCAACAAGGCAGAGTTCATCTCAGCCTATGCCTCCCTCCAGTCCCTCGACTTCTTGGCACTGACAGAAACATGGATCACCACAGATAACACTGCTACTCCTACTGCTCTCTCTTCGTCCGCCCACGTGTTCTCGCACACCCCGAGAGCTTCTGGTCAGCGGGGTGGTGGCATCGGGATCCTTATCTCTCCCAAGTGGTCATTCTCTCTTTCTTCCCTTGCCCATCTGTCTATCGCCTCCTTTGAATTTCATGCTGTCACAGTTACCAGCCCTTTCAAGCTTAACATCCTTATCATTTATCGCCCTCCAGGTCCCCTCGGAGAGTTCATCAATGAGCTTGATGCCTTGATAAGCTCCTTTCCTGAGGATGGCTCACCTCTCACAGTTCTGGGCGACTTTAACCTCCCCACGTCTACCTTTGACTCATTCCTCTCTGCCTCCTTCTTTCCACTCCTCTCCTCTTTTGACCTCACCCTCTCACCTTCCCCCCCTACTCACAAGGAAGGCAATACGCTCGACCTCATCTTTACTAGATGCTGTTTTTCCACTAACCTCATTGCAACTCCCCTCCAAGTCTCCGACCACTACCTTGTATCCTTTTCCCTCTCGCTCTCATCCAACACTTCCCACACTGCCCCTACTCGGATGGTATCGCGCCGTCCCAACCTTCGCTCTCTCTCCCCCGCTACTCTCTCGTCTTCCATCCTATCATCTCTTCCCTCTGCTCAAACCTTCTCCAACCTATCTCCTGATTCTGCCTCCTCAACCCTCCTCTCCTCCCTTTCTGCATCCTTTGACTCTCTATGTCCCCTATCTTCCAGGCCGGCTCGGTCCTCCCCTCCCGCTCCGTGGCTTGACGACTCATTGCGAGCTCACAGAACAGGGCTCCGGGCAGCCGAGCGGAAATGGAGGAAAACTCGCCTCCCTGCGGACCTGGCATCCTTTCACTCCCTCCTCTCTACATTTTCCTCCTCTGTCTCTGCTGCTAAAGCCACTTTCTACCACTCTAAATTCCAAGTATCTGCCTCTAACCCTAGGAAGCTCTTTGCCACCTTCTCCTCCCTCCTGAATCCTCCTCCCCCCCCCCTCCTCCCTCTCTGCAGATGACTTCGTCAACCATTTTGAAAAGAAGGTCGACGACATCCGATCCTCGTTTGCTAAGTCAAACGACACCGCTGGTTCTGCTCACAGTGCCCTACCCTGTGCTCTGACCTCTTTCTCCCCTCTCTCTCCAGATGAAATCTCGCGTCTTGTGACAGCCGGCCGCCCAACAACCTGCCCGCTTGACCCTATCCCCTCCTCTCTTCTCCAGACCATTTCCGGAGACCTTCTCCCTTACCTCACCTCGCTCATCAACTTATCCCTGACCGCTGGCTACGTCCCTTCCGTCTTCAAGAGAGCGAGAGTTGCACCCCTTCTGAAAAAACCTACACTCGATCCCTCTGATGTCAACAACTACAGACCAGTATCCCTTCTTTCTTTTCTCTCCAAAACTCTTGAACGTGCCGTCCTTGGTCAGCTCTCCCGCTATCTCTCTCAGAATGACCTTCTTGATCCAAATCAGTCAGGTTTCAAGACTAGTCATTCAACTGAGACTGCTCTTCTCTGTATCACGGAGGCGCTCCGCACCGCTAAAGCTAACTCTCTCTCCTCTGCTCTCATCCTTCTAGACCTATCGGCTGCCTTCGATACTGTGAACCATCAGATCCTCCTCTCCACCCTCTCCGAGTTGGGCATCTCCGGCGTGGCCCACGCTTGGATTGCGTCCTACCTGACAGGTCGCTCCTACCAGGTGGCGTGGCGAGAATCTGTCTCCTCACCATGCGCTCTCACCACTGGTGTCCCCCAGGGCTCTGTTCTAGGCCCTCTCCTATTCTCGCTATACACCAAGTCACTTGGCTCTGTCATAACCTCACATGGTCTCTCCTATCATTGCTATGCAGACGACACACAATTAATCTTCTCCTTTCCCCCTTCTGATGACCAGGTGGCGAATCGCATCTCTGCATGTCTGGCAGACATATCAGTGTGGATGACGGATCACCACCTCAAGCTGAACTTCGGCAAGACGGAGCTGCTCTTCCTCCCGGGAAGGACTGCCCGTTCCATGATCTCGCCATCACGGTTGACAACTCCATTGTGTCCTCCTCCCAGAGCGCTAAGAACCTTGGCGTGATCCTGGACAACACCCTGTCGTTCTCAACTAACATCAAGGCGGTGGCCCGTTCCTGTAGGTTCATGCTCTACAACATCCGCAGAGTACGACCCTGCCTCACACAGGAAGCGGCACAGGTCCTAATCCAGGCACTTGTCATCTCCCGTCTGGATTACTGCAACTCGCTGTTGGCTGGGCTCCCTGCCTGTGCCATTAAACCCCTACAACTCATCCAGAACGCCGCAGCCCGTCTGGTGTTCAACCTTCCCAAGTTCTCTCACGTCACCCCGCTCCTCCACTCTCTCCACTGGCTTCCAGTTGAAGCTCGCATCCGCTACAAGACCATGGTGCTTGCCTACGGAGCTGTGAGGGGAACGGCACCTCAGTACCTCCAGGCTCTGATCAGGCCCTACACCCAAATAAGGGCACTGCGTTCATCCACCTCTGGCCTGCTCGCCTCCCTACCACTGAGGAAGTACAGTTCCCGCTCAGCCCAGTCAAAACTGTTCGCTGCTCTGGCTCCCCAATGGTGGAACAAACTCCCTCACGACGCCAGGACAGCGGAATCAATCACCACCTTCCGGAGACACCTGAAACCCCACCTCTTTAAGGAATACCTAGGATAGGATAAAGTAATCCTTCTCACCCCCCCCTTAAAATATGTAGATGCACTATTGTAAAGTGGCTGTTCCACTGGATGTCATAAGGTGAATGCACCAATTTGTAAGTCGCTCTGGATAAGAGCGTCTGCTAAATGACTTAAATGTAAATGTAAATGTAAAAGACTGCCAAATTCACTGTAAATTCATATGCTTGACATATGGTCTGCCCCATACACAGTATCTGGCTCGAAACATCCCTGATTGTCCATTGTTACCCTTCTCATTTGGTTTCCACACCATATGTAAATCCTAACTCTTACAACAACGCTGTCACTTGTCTGAACAACTGGACCGCCCAATGTTCCTAGCTGTTTGTTATTTGTGCACAAGGCCCTGTTTTTGGGAGAAAAAGTTAGCCAATCATGCACACTGAAAAAAGCATTGTGTCAAAGGAGTATTGAATGCCGTTTGGGTCTTTAGGTCTCAAAAAAGATACATGTCAAATAACACTATTTGACGTGATAAATAAGCTTTTAATTTGACACGTCAAGTAACACAATTCTATTCTATGCAAGCCAAGCGCCACCACTATCAGTAGCACTGTCAAAACTGTAGAAAAAGTCTGCAATTACATCAATTACATCAATTACATCATAAATATTCCCTTATCTTTGATGATCTTTCCTCAGAATGCAGTGCCAGGAATCCTAGTTCCGCAATCAATCGTTGTTTTGTACGATAATATCCATTACTAGTGTCCAATTAGCTACTTTTGCTAGCACGTTTAGTTCACATGTCCAAAAGCTGGCGCCGGTCCAGGCGAACTCGGGCGAAAACTTCAAAAAGTTATATTCCAGGTCGAATAAACTTGTCAAATTAAGTAGAGAATCAATCTTCAGGATGTTGTTATCATATATATCCAATAACGTTCCAACCGGAGCATTTGTTTTTGTCTACAGAGTCACGATATCATGAGTAATCCGCATAACCTGGAACTGGCATTCTGCCAGACCACTGACTCGCACTAGAAGTTTAATTCCATGTTCTACTGACTGTTGACATCTAGTGGAAGGCGTAGGAAGTGCGAACAGATCCATATCTTACTGGGATGTGAATAGACGGTGACTTTAACATCAACCAGCCCCAGAATTTCCACTTCCTGTTTGGAAGTTTGCCTGCCATATGAGTTCTGTTATACTCACATACATAATTCAAACAGTTGATCACCAAATAATATGCATATATTAGCATCAGGGACAGAGTAGGAGGCACTTCACTATGGGCACGCAATTAATCCAAAGTGAAAATGCTATTCTTATACGTATTTTTTATAACTGCATTGTTGGTTAGGGGCTCGTAAGTAAGCATTTCACTGTAAGGTCTACACATGTTGTATTCATGTGACTAATACAATTTGATTTAAAAATTTGATTTGATTAATCCGTACACTTATATGAAATCCTGCTAGGACCTCCAACGAGCTGTCAAACAAGCAAAGCATCAACACAGGACTAAAAATGAATCCTACTCCACCGGCTCTGATGCTCGTCGGATGTGGCAGGGCTTGCAAACTATCACAGATTACAAAGGGAAACCCAGCAACGCGATCCTACCAGATGAGCTAAATGCCTTCTGTGCTCGCTTCGATGCAAGCAACACTGAACCATGCATGAGAGCACCAGCTGTTCTGGACGGCTGTGTGATCTCACTCTCTGTAGCCAATGTGAGTAAGACATTATAATACAGGTTCATTTTTGCAAGGCTGCAGGGTCACATGGAATACCAGGACGTGTACTCAAGGCAAGCTGCCAGGTGTCTTCATTGACATCTTCAACCTACCACTGACCCGGTCTGTTAATACCAATGTCACCAATGTCACACCCTGATCTGTTTCACCTGTCTTTGTGATTGTCTCCACCCATCTCCAGGTGTTGCCCTTCTTCCCCATGATCACCTGTGTATTTATACCTGTGTGAGCCATGACCAGCCTGGGAAAAGCAGGAGCTGTTTGTCTGTTGCCAGTTTGTCTTGTTTGTCAAGTCAACCAGTGTTTTTGTTCTCAGCTCCTGCTTTTCCCAGTCTCTTTTTCTCGCCCTCCTGGTTTTGACCCTGGCCTGTCCTGACTCTGAGCCTGCCTGACCACTCTGCCTGCCCCTGACCATGAGCCTGCCTGCCGAGCTGTACCTTTGCCCCACCTCTGGATTATTGACCTCTGCCTGCCTTGACCTGTCTATTGCCTGCCCCTGTTGGATTATTAAACCATTGTTAATTCAACGTTGTCTGCATCTGGGTCTTACCTTCATTTATGATACCCAACTTATTTCAAGCAGACCACCATAGTCCCCTTGCCCAAGAACGCGAAGGTAACCTAGCACTGATATCTATAGCCATGAAATGTTTTAAAAGGCTGGTCAGGGCTCACATCAACACCATCATCCCAAACACCCTGGACCCACTCCAATCTGCATACCACCCCAACAGATCCACAGATGACGCAATCTCCATTGCACTGCCCTCACCCACCTGGACAAAAGTAATACCTGTGTAAGATTGCTGTTCATTTACTACAGCTCAGCATTCAGCATCATAGTCCCCTCCAAGCCAAACACCAAGTCCAGGACCCTGGGACTGAACACCTCCCTTTGCAACTGGATCCTGACTTTCCTGAGAAGCCACCCCCAGGCGCTGAGGGTAGTAAACAACACATCTGCCACGCTGACCATCAACACGGGGGCCATCAGCTGTTTGTGCTTAGACCCTCCTGTACTCCCTGTTCAACCATGACTGCGTGGCTGCACATGACTCCAACACCATCATCAACTTTGCTGATGACACGATGATGATGAGGCAGGCTATAGGGAGGAGATCAGAGACCTGGCAATGTGGTGCCAGTACAACAACCTCTCTCTCAACATAAGCAAGCATATACATCGATGGGGCAGTAGTGGAGCGGGTCGAGAGCTTCAAGATCCTCTGTGTCCACATCACTATTGAATTAACATGGTCCCCACCCACACAGTTGTGAAGAGGGCACGAAAGAGCCTCTTCATCCTTAGGAAGCTGAAAAGAATTGGCATGGGCCCTCAGATCCTCAAAACGTATACAGCTGCACCATTGAGAGCATCTCTTACTGGCTGCATCACCACTTTGTACAGCAACTGCAAGGCACCTGAAAGTAAGGCGCTATAGAGGGGGTGAGTATAGTCCAGTAGCAACGGTCATCAACATTGTTAAAAACAATTAGAATAAATGTAACCGTTGATGAAGATACCCCAAACTTTTTGAATTTAGAAAATCTGTCAGATATTGACTGAATTATAGCACATTAAACATTTTACTGGCATGAACAAATAATGAATGGGGTTCACAGATTTTGGTGGGAATTCAGGTACATAAAGGAGTGAAACAGGGCTGCAACCACTAAAAGGCCGCTCCAGTCATTACCACAAGCCCATTCTCCCCAATTAAGGTGACATCCACCTCCTGCGGTCTAGGCCTACATGCACTCACCTGCACTGTCTAGACTGCCTTATTAATTACTGTTGTTGTCATGTTCTGTTGTGTGTCAATTGCAGGATACCCTCAGATAAAAAATCAAGACGCTTGGCTCTAGATTATACCAATCTAGTGTATATATACTCTACATTGTTTGCAAGATCAGACACATATCACTATAATCTGAGTGTTCATTTTCAGAAGTTGCATTCATTTCAGTGCGTCTAATTTGTAAACATTTCAACTGTGTTAAATTAACAAAAAATGTACACCGATTTAAATAAAGTTATCTTTCTTCTCTTTCTTGTGATTAAAGTGTTGAGATGATGTGTTAAATCCCAGACAAAGCTTCAGCATTCTTATTGATGCAACAGAAAGACAATATATTTCATTGAGCCCATTTCAGCCATTACCGGGGTGTGTTTGACAGGTCATTACAAACATTTCCGCTGTGCTAACGTTAATGGGAATAAATGACAGACACAAGCAAGAATATGAAAGAGTCATACACTTTTGGGCACTAACTCTCCTGCACTGACTCTATGCACATAAACTGGACTCTACCCACACACTCACACATACTTACACTAAAACACACACACACACACACACACACACACACACACACACACACACACACACACACACACACACACACACACACACACACACACACACACACACACACACACACACACACACACACACACACACACACACACACACACACACACACACACACACACACACACACACACACACACACACGCACACTCCCATACACGCTTTCACACTCACCACATATGTTGTTGCTACTGTCTATTATCTATCCTGTTCCCTAGTCACTTTACCCCTACCTATAGTGCCTTCAGAAAGTATTCATACCTCTTGACTTATTCCAGATTTTGTTGTGTTACAGCCTGAATTCAAAATGGATGAAATACTATTTTTTTCACTCATCTACACACATTAACTCATAATGACAAAGTGAAAACATGTTTTTTGAAATGTTAGCAAATTTATTGAAATACAGTTTACATAAGTATTCGCATGTTAGAATCACCTTTGGCAGCGATTACAGCTGTGAGTCTTTCTGGGTAAGCCTCTAAGAGCTGGATTGTACACCTGGATTGTACAATATTTGCACATGATTCTTTTTTAAATTCTTCAGACACTGTTAAGGTGGTTGTTGATCATTGCTAGACAGCCATTTTCAAATCTTACCATAGATATTCAAGCGCTTTTTAAGTCAAATCTGTAACTAGGCCGCTCAGGAACTCCAGTGTGATTTAGGATATTGGCCTGCTGAAAGGCCAATAACCTTTCCACCCAGTGTCTGGTGGAAAACAGACTGAACCAGGTGTTTATCTAGAATTTTGCCTGTGCGTAGCTCCATTACATTTATTTTTTATCCTGAAATACTCCCCAGTCCTTAACGATTACAAGCATACACATAACATGATGCAGCCACTACTATGCTTGAAAATATGGAGAGTGGTACTCAGTAATGCATTGTATTGGATTTGCTCCAAACATAACACTTTGTATTCAGGACAAGAAGTTACTTGCTTTGCCACATTTTTTGCAGCATTACTTTAGTGCCTTATTGCAAATAGGATGCATGTTTTGGCAGAGCTTGAGAGGATCTGCAGAGCTTGAGAGGATCTGCAGAGAAGAAATGGGAGAAACTCCCCAAAAACAGGTGTGCCAAGCTTGTAGCATCATAGAGAAGAAAACTCATCATAGAGAAGAAAACTCGAGGCCGTAATCGTTGCCAAAGATGCTTCAATAAATTACTGAGTAAAGGGTCTGAATACTTATGTAAATGTAATATTTCAGTTTTTATTTTGAATATATTTGCAAGAATTTCTTTTAACCTGTTTTCGCTTTGTCATTATGGGGTATTGTGAGAAGATTGATGAGGGAAAAAAAACAATTTAATACATTTTAGAATAAGGCTAACGTAACAAAATGTGGAAAAAGTCAATGGGTCTGAATACTTTCAGAATGCACTGTATATATATGTATTATTCTATATTTGTTTACATACAGTGGGGCAAAAAAGTATTTAGTCAGCAACCAATTGTGCAAGTTCTCCCACTTAAAAAGATGAGAGGCCTGTAATTTTCATCATAGGTACACTTCAACTATGACAGACAAAATGAGAAAAAAATCCAGAAAATCACATTGTAGGATTTTAAAATTATTTATTTGCAAATTATGGTGGAAAATAAGTATTTGGTCACCTACAAACAAGCAAGATTTCTGAATCTCACAGACCTGTAACTTCTTCTTTAAGAGGTTCCTCTGTCCTCCACTCGTTACCTGCATTAATGGCACCTGTTTGAACTTGTTATCAGTATAAAAGACACCTGTCCACTACCTCAAACAGTCACACTCCAAACTCCACTATGGCCAAGACCAAAGAGCTGTCAAAGGACACCAGAAACAAAATTGTAGACATGCACCAGGCTGGGAAGACTGCATCTACAATAGGTAAGCAGCTTGGTTTGAAGAAATCAACTGTGGGAGCAATTATTAGGAAATTTAAGACATACAAGACCACTGATAATCTCCCTCGATCTGGGGCTCCACGCAAGATCTCACCCCGTGGGGTCAAAATGATCACAAGAACGGTGAGCAAAAATCCCAGAACCACACGGGGGGACCTAGTGAATGACCTGCAGAGAGCTGGGACCAAAGTAACAAAGCCTACCATCAGTAACACACTATGCCGCCAGGGATTCAAATCCTGCAGTGCCAGACGTGTCCCCCTGCTTAGGCCAGCACATGTCCAGGCCCGTCTGAAGTTTGCTAGAGAGCATTTGGATGATCCAGAAGAAGATTGGGAGAATGTCAGATGAAACCAAAATATGACTTTTCGGTAAAAACTCAACTCATCGTGTTTGGAGGACAAATCATGCTGAGTTGCATCCAAAGAACACCATACCTACTGTGAAGCATGGGGGTGGAAACACCATGCTTTAGGGCTGTTTTTCTGCAAAGGGACCAGGACGTCTGATCCGTGTAAAGGAGAGAATGAATGGAGCCATGTATCGTGAGATTTTGAGTGAAAACATCCTTCCATCAGCAAGGGCATTGATTATGAAACGTGGCTGGGTCTTTCAGCACGACAATGATCCCAAACACACCGCCCGGGCAACAAAGGAGTGGCTTCGTAAGAAGCATTCCAAGGTCCTGGAGTGGCCTAGCCAGTCTCCAGATCTCAACCCCATAGAAAATCTTTGGTGGGAGTTGAACGTTCATGTTGCCCAGCAACAGCCCCAAACATCACTGCTCTAGAGGAGATCTGCATGGAGGAATGGGCCAAAATACCAGCAACAGTGTGTGAAAACATTGTGAAGACTTGCAGAAAACGTTTGACCTCTGTCATTGCCAACAAAGGGTATATCACAAAGTATTAAGATAAACTTTTGTTATTGACCAAATACTTATTTTCCACCATAATTTGCTAATAAATTCATAAAAAATCCTACAATGTGATTTTCTGGATGTTTTTTTTTCATTTTGCCTGTCATAGTTGAAGTCTCTCATCTTTTTAAGTGGGAGAATTTGCACAATTGGTGGCTGGCTAAATACTTTTTTACCCCACTGTATATATATATATAACTTCTTATGGTTGGGGGCAGTATTGCGTAGCTTGGATGAATAAGGTGCCCATAGTAAACTGCCTGCTACTCAGGCCCAGAAGCTAAGATATGCATATTATTAATTGGATAGAACACACTCTGAAGTTTCTAAAACGGTTTGAATGGTGTCTGTGAGTATGACAGAACTCATATGGCAGGCAAAACCCTGAGAAAATGTCCAACCAGGAAGTGGGAAATCTGAGGTTTGTAGGTTTTCAATTCTTTGGCTACCCAATATACATTGTCTATGGGGTCATATTGCACTTCCTAAGGCTTCCACTAGATGTCAACCATCTTTAGAACCTTGTTTCAGGCTTCTACTGTGAAGGGGGAGAGAATAAGAGCTGATGGAGTAAGAGGTCTGGCAGAGTGCCATGAGCTCAGTCATGCGCTCGCCTGTGAGAGTTAGCTGCGTTCCTTTTCCTTTCTAAAGACAAAGGAATTCTCAGGTTGAAACTTTATTGAAGATGTATGTTAAAAACATCCTAAAGATTGATTCTATACATTGTTTGACATGTTTCTACAAATTGTAATGGAATTTTTTGACATTTGGATTTGTGAACTAAAAGCGTGAACAAAAAGGAGGTATTTGGACATAAATTATGTACTTTATCGAACAAAACAAACATTTGTGGAACTGGGATTCCTGGGAGTGCATTCTGATGAAGATCATCAAAGGTAAGTGAATATTTAAAATGCTATTTCTGACTTCTGTTGACTCCAGAACATGGCGGGTATCTGTATGGCTTGTTTTGGTCTCTGAGCCCTGCACTCAGATTATTGCATGGTGTGCTTTTCTGGCAAGCTTTTTTGAAATCTGACACAGCGGTTGCATTAACCTCTTTCTCCTACCTGACACGCAGGCATCCCATCTAGACATCTGGAAATGCAAATGCGCTACGCTAAATGCTAATAGTACTAGTTAAAACTCAAACGTTCATTAAAATACACATGCAGGGTATTGAATTAAAGCTACACTCGTTGTGAATCCAGGCAACGAGTCAGATTTTGGCGAAAGCATGAGAAGCTATTATCTGATAGCATGTAACACCCCAAAAGACCCGCAGGGGACGTAAAACAAAATAATTAGCATAGTCGTCGCTACACAAACCGCACAAATAAAATATAAAACATTCATTACCTTTGACCATCTTCTTTGTTGGCACTCCTAGATGTCCCATAATCACTATTGGGTCTTTTTTTTCTATTAAATCGGTCCATATATAGCCTAGATATCGATCTATGAAGACTGTGTGATAAACGAAAAAAAATAGCGTCTTATAACGTAACGTCATTTTTTTTAATTAAAAAAGTCGACGATAAACTTTCACAAAACACTTCGAAATACTTTTGTAATGCAACTTTTTGATCACGAGGCGATGTATATTCTTTAGCTGTCCGTCTGGAAATAATTTCTGGGTAAATCTCAACCAAAATATCCGGTCGGAGACCGGAAGAACTGCTCTGCCTTGCGTCTGTTTGACCAAGAAACAAATGACAAGACTCTAGACATAGTGTGGAAGCTGCAGGTATTGCAACCTCGGCCCCATTAAATGTGGTTCACCTTTATCAATGGGTTCAAGTCGCGCATGGATATATATTTCCATTTTCAGTGATCAGATTTTCCTGCACTTTTCGATGGAACGCACGTTCTGTTATAGTCACAGCCGTGATTTAACCAGTTTTATAAACGTCTGAGTGTTTTCTATCCACACATACTAATCATATGCATATACTATATTCCTGGCATGAGCAGCAGGGCGCTGAAATGTTGCGCGATTTTTAACAGAATGTTCGAAAAAGTAGGGGGTAGGAGTAACAGGTTAAGGAGAAGTTTATCTAAAGTTCCATGCATAACACTTGTCATCTTTTATCAATGTTTATTATGAGTATTTCTGTAAATTTTTGTTGGTCTCTGCAAAACATTACTGAACATAACGCGCCAAATATAAACTCAAATTTTCTATATAAATATGAACTTTATCGAACAAAACATACATGTATTGTGTAACATGAAGTCTTATGAATATCATCTGATGAAGATCATCAAAGGTTAGTGATTAATTTGATCTCTATTTCTGCTTTTTGTGACTCCTCTCTTTGGCTGGAAAAATGGCTGTGTTTTTGTGACTAGGTGCTGACCTAACATAATCGCATGGTATGCTTTCATCGTAAAGCCTTTTTGAAATGGGACACTGTGGTGGGATTAACACCAGTTTTTCTTTAAAATGGTGTATAATACTTGTATGTTTGAGGAATTTAAATTATGAGATTTCTGTTGTTTGAATTTGGCGCCCTGCACTTTCACTGGCTGTTGTCATATCGTTCCCGTTAACGGGATCTCAGCCATAAAATAGAGACTCTATAGTCATTAAAAAAGTAACCTCTTTAATTGGAAAAACTAGTTCTATATGAATTTGAATATGTACTCTTTATGACAGAATGATACATTTTTGTGAAATCAAAGTTTTTTTATTCGCCAATACAATTTAAATTATATCACTGCCAGTTTTGGCTTGATGGGCCAAAAAACTATCTCCATTGATAAATATGTAAAGAGGCATTTGGAACCCCTTTGGCCACTCAGTAGACTAGATGAGCAAATGTACAGTACCATTCAAAAGTTAGGACGCACCTACTCATTCCAAGGTTTTTTCTTTATTTTTATATTTTCTTCATTGTAGAATAATAGTGAAGACATCAAAACTATGAAATAACAAATGAAATCATGTAGTAACCACATTTTTTTAAAACAAATCAAAATATATTTTATATTTGAGATTCTTCAAAGTCGCCACCTTGCCTTGATGACAGCTTTGCACACTCTTAGCATTCTCTCAATCAGCTTCATGAGGTAGTTAATTGGTGTGCATTTCAATTAACAGATGTGCCTTGTTAAAAGTTCATTTGTGGAATTTCTTTCCTTCTTAATGCGTTTGAGCCAATCAGTTGTGTTGTGACAAGCTAGGAGTGGTATACGGAAGATAGCCCTATTTGATAAAAGACAAAGTCCGTATTATGGCAAGAACAGCAAATAAGCAAAGAGATATGACAGTCCATTAGTACATTACAGTTACCAGCCTCAGAAATTGCAGCCCAAAAAACATGCCTCGGAGTTCAAGTAACAGACACATCTCAACATCTACTGTTCAGAGGGGACTGCGTGAATCAGGCCTTCATAGTTGAATTGTTGCAAAGAAACCACTACTAAAGGACACCAATAAGAAAAAGAGACTTGCATGGCGCCAAGAAACACGAGCAATAGACATTAGACTGGTGGAAATACGTCCAAATTTGAGTTTTTTGGTTCCAACCTCGTGTCTTTGTGAAACTCAGAGTAGGTGAACGGATGATCAACGGATGATCTCCGGATGTGTGGTTCCCACTGTGAAGCATAGCGGAGGAGGTGTAATGGTGTGGGGGTGCTTTGCTGGTGACACTGTCAGGGATTTATTCAGAATTCAAGGCACACTTAACCAGCATGACATTCTGCAGTGATACGCCACCCATCTGGTTTGCGCTTAGTGGGATGATCATTTGTTTTTTAACAGAACAATGACCCAAAACACACCTCCAGGCCGTGTAAGGGCTATTTGACCAAGAAGGAGAGTGACGGAGTGCTGCATCAGATGACCTGGCCTCCACAGTCACCCAACCTCAACCCATTTGAGATGGTTTGGAATTAGTTGGATCACAGAAAAGCAGCCAACAAGTGCTCAGCATATGTGGGAACCAGTAGTGACCCGTCATTCAGGGCAGGTGGGGCTTTGAGACCCAAATTTTCTGCTAAAATATAAAATAAATATATATATTTTTTTGAGGCGGTTGCATGTTATTTTTGCATGAATACGTGTCACATGTCCGATTGCAAACAATGTAAAAAAATATATAGATATAATTGAGTTAATAAAGCCGCATACAACCACGCTCTCTTTTTTGTTTTCTTGATTAAGGCAGCTCCAAAATGCAGGTGTTTCAGCCTAGCTCAGTGCTTTCTGTGGTGGTTTGGCTCAGTACTCTGTCACTCATGAGGTCCTTGCACAATCGCCTAGCTTCAGTCCTTTAGTAACCCTTTGGGTCCTACCATGGAGTTATATTACAAGGGCCCTTTCAAGAAGGCTCAAGGTCATTGGCCACAGAAAAGATGTCAAATCACGTTATATGTACAGTAGCTTTGATTGGACTGATCATGTCAACCTCTACTTTCACAGTCATCATCGTGAATCAAGTCTACTGGCAAATCCTTTTTAATCCATGTCATATGAAGATAAATAATGAAGAGAAAATATAAATACAACGTATCGGTGCTCGTCGGCCATTGGACATAAACATTACAAAAGTTGAAAATTGCAAATTGAACAATGAATTGTTTGGAAGGAATCGGTGACAGTGGCTAACCGCAAGCACTGCAACTGGAAAGTCAGACTGGGAAAATACATTTTGAATGGTCATCAAACTCGGAATTGTAAATATTTTTCTTTGATGGCAAAATTTGCTAATGAAGGGCCGACACGCACAAAAGTTAAGTGTAACGGATTTCCTCCTAGTCATCTGAAGAGGTGTAGCAAGGATCGGACCAATACGCAGCGTGGTAAGTGTCCATGTTTTAATAGAAAAGACTGAACATGACACAATAGAAAATAACAAAGTGAAATGGAAATGAAACAGTCCCGTGTGACACAAAAACTGACACAGGAAACAATCACCCACAAAATACCCAAATAATATGGCTGCCTAAATATGGTTCCCAATCAGAGACAACGATAAACACCTGCCTCTAATTGAGAACCAATCTATGCAACCATAGACCTACATAACCACCTAGATGGAAACAAATTCATAAATCTCCCCCAAAAAACTAGACACCCTAGATGAGACAAAAACACACATAACACCCATGTCACACTCTGACCTAACCAAAATAATAAAGAAAACAAAGAATACTAAGGTCAGGGCGTGACAGTAAGTCCAAAAATGTCTTATATGCTGCTACATAAATGATGTAATATGCCAGGGAGATATGGTCAACCATAACAGCTATGTTTTAAAAAAAGGCAGTAAACGAGGCTGAATGAATTGTTTCGTTGCCAGACAAGGCTCAGCTGATAGCCAGGCGTTGCGGTGGTAAGGATTCACTCCATTGTGCTGGAAAGAAAGCTCTGCTGTTGGGACAGCTTTATGTAGGTCCAAAACATTTGTGGGCACCACTTGTCGCCGTTAGAGTGCATTTAATGTATTGTTTAGTGTTGTGTTGTGTAGTGTCTTTGCTGGCATGCATCTAAAAAATTATTGGGGGGAGTTTGCTACAATCGCCACTGGTGGGAACTCCATCAAGACGGTTGCAAAAGCATTCCAGGTGAAGCTGGTTGAGAGGTTCTTTAACACTTTTTTGGTTACTACATGGTTCCATATGTGTTATTTCATACTTTTGATGTTTTCACTATTATTCTACAATGTAGAAAATATACAAAATAAAGAAAACCATTGAATGAGTCAGTGTGTCCAAACTTTTGAATGGTACTGTACATGTTCTTGAAATACATTTTACGGGGTGTTAAATATATTGCCATTTTTTTCCGTATGGGAAGCACAAAGCCTGAGCTCTGATGTCCAATATAGGAGCTTATCAATGGCCAAATCTGCCATTTTCAACCTGTATACGGGTACGAGTGTAAAGGGCTACAACCCTTGTATCTAGCCATCCCCCACAATCACCCAACTGTTAGTGTTTGTTCCAGAGAAGTAGAAGCTACAATGTCAGTTGAAGTAAACAACACCTGCATCAATGAGAACACAAATCCAGCCCCTCAACCCGACTTGAGCTTATAGGGATAACCAGTGAGCAAGATCAGCTCAGTATCCCCCTACTTAATCCTCTTCCTGCAGTGTGGCCTCTTGCTCTTTGACAGAAGCTTTGGAGACGAATGCTATTGTCTCCTGTGTTCCTCCTCTGGTCTTGTGCCACTGAGCCTGGTGAGAAAAGGAGGGTTGGGGTGTGTGTGTGTGTGCGGGAGAATGATTGTGTGTGTGCACATGTGTGTGTGGAGGTGCATACATATATATATATACAGTGCCTTGCAAAAGTATTCATCCCCCTTGGTGTTTTTCCTATTTTGTTGCATTACAACCTGTAATTTAAATTGATTTTTATTTGTATTTCATGTAATGGACATACTCAAAATCATCCAAATTGGTGAAGTGAAATGAAAAAAAGAACTTGTTTAAAAAAATGTTTTTAAAAAACAACCAAAAATTGGAAAAGGGGTGCGTGCATATTTATTCACCCCCTTTGCTATGAAGCCCCTAAATAAGATATGGTGCAACCAATTACCTTCAGAAGTCACATAATTTGTTAGATTGCACACAGGTGGATTTTATCTAAGTATCACATGATCTGTCACATGATATCAGTATATATACACCTGTTCTGAAAGGCCCTAGAGTCTGCAACACCACTAAGCAAGGGGCTCCAGCAAGCAAGCGGCACCATGAAGACCAAGGAGCTCTCCAAACAGGTTAGGGACAAAGTTGTGGAGAAGTACAGATCAGTGTTGGGTTATAAAAAAAATGGGAACTTTGAACATCCCACGGAACGCCATTAAATCCATTATTAAATGGTCTCTGTAACGGCCGTTGGTGGAAGAAGGTGAGGACCAAAGCGCAGCGTGGTACGTGTTCATCATTTATTAAATAGAACTGAACACTAAATACAAAGTAACAAAAAAGAACAACCGAAACAGCTCCGTCAGGTACAAAACAGAAAGCAACGACCCACAAAACCCATGTTTGCAAGAGCTACCTAAGTATGGTTCTCAATCAGAGACAACGATAGACAGCTGTCCCTGATTGAAAACAAAGGAATATAAAAACACAGAAAAAGGAACATAGAATGCCCACCCTAGTCACACCCTGGCCTAACCAAAATAGAGAATAAATGCCTCTCTATGGCCAGGGCGTGACAGGGCCGCCCATCAAAACGCACAAACCTGGCAAGGAAGGCATTAATCAGAGAGGCAACAAAGAGACCAAAGATAACCCCGAAGGAGCTGCAAAGCTCCACAGCAGAGATTGGAGTATCTGTCCATAGGACCAGTTTAAGCCGCACACTCCACAGAGCTGGGCTTTTACGGAAGATTTGCCAGAAAAAAAAGCCATTGCTTGAAGAAAAAATTAAGCAAACATGTTTAGTGTTTCTCCAAAAGGCATGCGGGAGTCTCCCCAAACATAAGGAAGAAGGTACTCTGGTCAGATGAGACTTAAATTGAGCTTTTTGGCCATCAAGGAAAACGCCATGTCTGGCGCAAACCTCTCATCACCCTGAGAATAGCATCCCCACAGTGAAGCACGGTGGTGGCAGCAACATGCTGTGGGGATGTTTTTCATTGGCAGGGACTGGGAAACTGGTCAGAATTGAATGAATGATGGATAGTGCTAAATACAGGGAAATTCTTGAGGGAAACCTGTTTCAGTCTTCCAAAGATTTGAGACTGGGACCGAGGTTCACTTTCCAGCAGGACAATAATATATAATAATATAATAATAATAATATATGCCATTTAGCAGACGCTTTTATCCAAAGCGACTTACAGTCATGTGTGCATACATTCTACGTATGGGTGGTCCCGGGAATCGAACCCACTACCCTGGCGTTACAAGCACCATGCTCTACCAACTGAGCTACAGAAGGACCAATGACCCTAAGCATACTGCTAAAACAAAACTCGAGTGGTTTAAGGGGGGACATTTACTAATTAAATGTCTTGGAATGGCCTAGTCAAAGTCCAGACCTCACTCCAATTGAGAATCTGTGGTATGACTTAAAGATTTCTGTACACCAGCAGAATCCATCCAACTTGATGGAGCTGGAGCAGTTTTGCCTTGAAGAATGGGGAAAAAAAATCCCAGTGGCTAGATGTGCCAAGCTTATAGAGACATACCCCAAGAGACTTGCAGCTGTAATTGTTGCGAAGGGTGGCTCTACAAAGTATTGACTTTGGGAGGGGTGAATAGTTATGCACGCTCAAGTTCTCTGGGATTTTTTTGGTCTAATTTCTAGTTTGTTTCTAAATTTGCTTCTTCAAAGGGGTAGGCATGTTGTGTAAATCAAATGATACAAATCCGCAACCAATCCATTTTAATTCCAGGTTGTAAGGCAATGAAATAGGAAAAAATGCCAGGGGGTGAATACTTTCGCAAGCCACTGTATATTATCATGTTTGTGGCAGGTTGGAGAATGGGAGTCTGCTGTGGAGTGTTCCTCCTTCAGAGAGCACACATCTTTTGACTCCTCGGGCTGAGATTGGGGGATTAGCCTAAGCCTATATACAGTATCTTTAACAACAGTCCGCCAATCTCCCCTGTGCTTGCTACTGGCTCAGGTTTCTACTGCCTCCTTGTACAGACAGACAGAGCGGTTTGACAGAATGGGGGGGGGGGTGGACAATCCATTGTGCTCCTGGCACTGTATTAAAGATATGCACATGCAAGGTGCACTTTGCATGCTAATAGGGTTTCCTGGCTCTTGGCCTTTTGGCTTTAGCCACTCTATGGGGGACAGGTGCCAAAATTAAGTGGTTCCAAGGACAGCCTGTCAGCTTCTCTTGGTTTTCATCATCAAACCGATTATCTGTTTGTTGTATCCCTCCAGCCAGACCTTTTAAACACCACATAATGCTTCACTTATCTACTTTGTCTCTCCAGATGCCTTGACCTAGCCTTGAGTTCTTGGCTTCCTCAGGTTCGTCTTGGGAGGTCAAAACCGACCGGTTCCTTATTAAACCCCCAAACCGGCAGGGTGGGAGAGTGGGTGTTCGCTAACGCTTTAACATGTTGACCGCTGTTTGACCTGAGGAAGTATGTGGCAGATGTCAGGAGGATGCTTGGGTAGTCCTCCAAGGACATGTAGTGGGGTCCCAGGAGGGTAGTTGACCCCTCGATCATCTAGAATCTGTACCTCTCTCTCCGTTTTCCTCCTTTCTTTCCTGCTTTCCTCTTTTACACAGGTCATCTCTGATCCACCCTGCACTATTTAAGCCAGGGCATTTGTTCATGAAATGGACAAACTGTATTCTGTCCAGCTCATTGGCTAATACACCTCTGTCAGATGACCCACCTCCTCTCAATGATAGCTGGGTTAGATTAGGTAGGATTTTTTTTACCCCTACGATGGTATTTTTTTTTTTAGATATTCAATAAACGGAGAGTGTTTGTGCCAAACTTGAAATGGGACAGGGCAGATACAATGCATTCAGAAAGTATTCAGAGCCCTTTTTCCACATTTTGCTATGTTACAGCCTTATTCTAAAATGTATTAAATAATTTTTTCCCCTGATCAATCTACACATAATGCCTCATAATGACAAAGCGAAAACAGATGTTTAGACATTTCTGCACATTTATTAAAAATTAAAAGCAGAAATACCAACCTGACAGAGCTTGAGAGTATCTGCAGAGAAGGATGGGAGAAACTCTCCAAAATCAGGTTTGCCAAGCTTGTAGTGTCATACCCAAGAAGACTTGAGGCTGTAATTGCTGCCAAAGGTGCTTCAACAAAGTCACAGATTCTCAATCAGGGAGTGACCGTTCAGACATTGAATCTGGAGATTGCTGAACTTTAGGTGTCATCTTACAAGCCAGTCAATTAATTGTGATCTTTGTTCATGGCCTTGAGGAAAAAAGGTTAAAGAGGATAGGTTGAGTGAGTTAAAACCCCTTACATTTGGCCTATAAATGGATAGGGCAAAATTGAAATGTTACTTAAAGAAAAGATATGGAAAGCATAACCATGATAGCAATTAAAAGAGAACAGTCTGGATATTATGGGAAATTATTAGACTAGAGGTGAGGACGTAACAATTCATCTGAGGCAAGATTGAAACAAAATATTACACTGTTGATTTTATGCGCATTATATATTTACTGTACTTTGATGCATTTGTTGATAACCTCAAGGGAGGTGATGGTAGTGAACTGGATAATTATCGACCCATCTCTATGCTCTCCTGTTTGGCTAAAATTTGAGAGTCATTGGTGAATAGGCAACTACAATATTTTTTAACTGTTAACAATACTCTTTCTAGTAATCAATCTGGCTTCAGACCTAAACACAGTACTATTATGGCCACTGTAAGTGTTGTAAATGATATTACTAATGCCCTAGATAATAGAAAGTACTGTGCCGCCTTGTTCATAGATTTGTCTAAAGCTTTTGACACTGTAGACCATGCGATACTTTTGAGAAAGCTGTCGTCAATAGGATTGGGATTGGATGCCTGTCGTTGGTTTCATGACTATCTAAAGGATAGAAGTCAGGCTGTTAGAGTCGACGGCATCCAGTCGGAGCCGTTGATTAAAGGGGTCCCACAAGGTTCTATACTTGGCCCATTATTTTAATTTTATTTTTATTTCACCTTTATTTAACCAGGTAGGCTAGTTGAGAACAAGTTCTTATTTACAACTGCGACCTGGCCAAGATAAAGCATAGCAGTGTGAACAGACAACACAGAGTTACACATGGAGTAAACAATAAACAAGTCAATAACACATTGGAAAGAAAAAAGAGTCTATATTGTGTGCAAAAGGCATGAGGAGGTAGGCGGATAATTAAAACATTTCAGATTAACACTGGAGTGATAAATGATCAGATGGTCATGTGCAGGTAGAGATATTGGTGTGCAAAAGAGCAGAAAAGTAAATAAATATAAACAGTATGGGGTTGGGGTAGGTAAATTGGGTGGGCTATTTACTGATGGACTATGTACAGCTGCAGCGATCGGTTAGCTGCTCAGATAGCAGATGTTTGAAGTTGGTGAGGGAGATGAAAGTCTCCAACTTCAACGATTTTTGCAATTCGTTCCAGTCACAGGCAGCAGAGAACTGGAAGGAAAGGCGGCCAAATGAGTTGTTGGCTTTAGGGATGATCAGTGAGATACACCTGCTGGAGCGCGTGCTACGGGTGGGTGTAGCCATCGTGACCAGTGAACTGAGGTAAGGCGGAGCTAGCTACCTAGCATGGACTTGTAGATGACCTGGAGCCAGTGGGTCTGGCGATGAATATGTAGCGAGGGCCAGCCGACTAGAGCATACAGGTCGCAGTGGTGGGTGGTAAAAGGTGCTTTAGTAACAAAACGGACGGCACTGTGATAAACTGCATCCAGTTTGCTGAGTAGAGTATTGGAAGCTATTTTGTAGATGACATCGCCGAAGTCGAGGATCGGTTGGATAGTCAGTTTCACTAGGGTAAGTTTGGTGGCGTGAGTGAAGGAGGCTTTGTTGCGGAATAGAAAGCCGACTCTAGATTTGATTTTAGATTGGAGATGTTTGATGAGTCTGGAAGGAGAGTTTACAGTCTAGCAAGACACCCAGGTACTTATAGATGTCCACATATTCTAGTTCGGAACCATCCAGGGTGGTGATGCTAGTCGGGTGTGTGGGTGCAGGCAGCGAACGGTTGAAAAGCATGCATTTGGTTTTATTAGCGTTTAAGAGCAGTTGGAGGCGACGGAAGGAGTGTTGTATGGCATTGAAGCTCGTTTGGAGGATAGATAGCACAGTTTCCAAGGAAGGGCCAGAAGTATACAGAATGGTGTCGTATGCGCAGAGGTGGATCAGGGAATCGCCCGCAGCAAGAGCAACATCATTGATATATACAGAGAAAAGAGTCCGCTCGAGAATTGAACCCTATGGCACCCCCATAGAGACTGCCAGAGGACCGGACAACATGCCCTCCGATTTGACACACTGAACTCTGTCTGCAAAGTAGTTGGTGAACCAGGCAAGGCAGTCATTAGAAAAACCGAGGCTACTGAGTCTTCCGATAAGAATATGGTGATTGACAGAGTCGAAAGCCTTGGCCAGGTCGATGAAGACGGCTGCACAGTACTGTCTTTTATCGATGGCGGTTATGATATCGTTTAGTACCTTGAGCGTGGCTGAGGTGCACCAGTGACCGGCTCGGAAACTAGATTGCACAGTGGAGATGGTACAGTGGGATTCGAGATGGTCAGAGCTCTGTTTGTTGACTAGGCTTTCGAAGACCTTAGATAAGCAGGGCAGGATGGATATAGGTCTGTAACAGTTTGGGTCCAGGGTGTCTTCCCCTTTGAATAGGGGGATGACTGTGGCAGCTTTCCAATCCTTGGGGATCTCAGACGATATGACAGAGAGGTTGAACAGGCTGGTAATAGGGGTTGCGACAATGGCGGCGGATAGTTTCAGAAATAGAGGGTCCAGATTGTCAAGCCCAGCCGATCAAATCAGATCAAATCAAATTGTATTTGTCACATACACATGGTTAGCAGATGTTAAATGCGAGTGTAGCGAAATCCTTGTGCTTCTAGTTCCGACAATGCAGTGATAACCAACAAGTAATCTAACTAACAATTCCAAAACTACTGTCTTATACACAGTGTAAGGGGATAAGGAACATGTACATAAGGATATATGAATGAGTGATGGTACAGAGCAGCATACAGTAGATGGTATCGAGTACAGTATATACATATGAGATGAGTGTGTAGACAAAGTAAACAAAGTGGCATAGTTAAAGTGGCTAGTGATACATGTGTTACATAAGGATGCAGTCGATGATGTAGAGTACAGTATATACATATGCATATGAGATGAATAATGTAGGGTAAGTAACATTTGTATGGGTCCAGGTTTTGCAACTCTTTCAGAACATCTGCTATCTGGATTTGGGTAAAGGAGAAGTTGGGGAGGCTTGGGCGAGTAGTTGCAGGGGGGGCGGAGCTGTTGGCCGAGGTTGGAGTAGCCAGGAGGAAGGCACGGCCAGCCGTTGAGAAATGCTTGTTGAAGTTTTCAATAATCATGGATTTATCGGTGGTGACCGTGTTACCTAGCCTCAGTGCAGTGGGCTGCTGGGAAGAGGTGCTCTTGTTCTCCATAGACTTTACAGTGTCCCAGAACTTTTTGGAGTTAGAGCTACAGGATGCAAATTTCTGCTTGAAGAAGCTGGCCTTTGCTTTCCTGACTTCCCTGAACAGTTGCATATTGCGGGGACTATTCGCAGCTATTGCAGTCCGCCACAGGATGATTTGTGCTGGTCGAGGGCAGTCAGGTCTGGAGTGAACCAAGGGCTATATCTGTTCTTCGTTCTGCATTTTTTGAACGGAGCATGCTTATCTAAGATGGTTAGGAAGTTACTTTTAAATAATGACCAGGCATCCTCAACTGATGGGATGAGGTCAATATCCTTCCATGATACCCGGGCCAGGTCGATTAGAAAGGCCTGCTCGCAGAAGTGTTTTAGGGAGCGTTTGACAGTGATGAGGGGTGGTCGTTTGACTGCGGACCCGTAGCGGATACATCCTGGTTGAAGACAGCGGAGGTGTATTTGGAGGGCCAGTTGGTCAGGATAACGTCTATGAGGGTGCCCTTGTTTACAGATTTAGGGTTGTACCTGGTGGGTTCCTTGATGATTTGTGTGAGATTGAGGGCATCTAGCTTAGATTGTAGGACTGCCGGGGTTGTTAAGCATATCCCAGTTTAGGTCACCTAACAGAACAAACTCTGAAGCTAGATGGGGGGCGATCAATTCACAAATGGTGTCCAGGGCACAGCTGGGAGCTGAGGGGGGTCGGTAGCAGGCGGCAACAGTGAGAGACTTATTTTTGGAGAGAGTCATTTTTAAAATGAGTAGTTCTAACTGTTTGGGTATGGACCTGGAAAGTATGACATGACTTTGCAGGCTATCTCTGCAGTAGACTGCAACTCCTCCCCCTTTTGACAGTTCTATCTTGATGGAAAATGTTATAGTTGGGTATGGAAATCTCAGAATTTTTGGTGGCCTTCCTAAGCCAGGATTCAGACACGGCAAGGACATCAGTGTTGGCAGAGTGTGCTAAAGCAGTGAGTAAAACAAACTTAGGGAGGAGGCTTCTGATGTTGACATGCATGAAACCAAGGCTTTTTCAATCACAGAAGTCAACAGATGAGCGTGACTGGGGACATGCAGGGCCTGGGTTTACCTCTACATCACCCGCGGAACAGAGGAGGAGTAGTATGAGGGTGCGGCTAAAGGCTATCAATACTGGTCGCCTAGAGCGTTTAGGACAAAGAATAAAAGAAGAAGACTTCTGGGCATGGTAGAATATATTCAGGGCATAATGCGCAGACAGGGGTATGGTGCGGGTACAGCGGAGGTAAGCCCAGGCACTGGGTGATGATAAGAGAGGTTGTATCACTGGACATGCTGGTTGTAATGGGTGAGGTCACCGCATGTGTGGGAGGTGGGACAAAGGAGGTATCAGAGGTATGAGGAGTGGAACTAGGGGCTCCATTTTAAACTAAAACAATGATAACTAACCTGAACAACAGTATACAAGGCATATTGACATTTGAGAGAGACATACAGCAAGGCATACAGTGTTGATTGGGAGAGCTAGCTAAAACAACAGGTGAGACAACAACAGCTAATCAGCTAGCACAACAACCGCAGGTAAAATGGCGATGACTAGGCAGAGAGGGGCGGATTAACTACACACAGAGCCTGAGTTCGAGGCTGGGGCCGACAGATAACACATAAACAAACAGAATGGAGTACCGTGATTAATGGACAGTCCAGCAGGCATCAGCTATGTAGCCAAGTGATCAGCAGCAGTAGATGGGACAGGGAAGCCATCACTACGCTAACGACACACCGTTTAAAGTTAGTAGCCCGGGGGTGGTAGGGGGGGTCTGCTCAGGGCTGGTAGGGAGATGTGCCTGCTATAGCAGGGAGATGTGCCTGGCTCACAGCTAACTGGTGCTAGCTTCGTGGCAGTGGCGTTAGCCAAGGTCCAGAGTTTACAGCAAGGATCCGGTGGAGTATTGGGCTCTAGCCGTGTATGAGTGGGGTTCGGGGGAACAGCTGAGTAGGCCGGGACGTGAGCTTCAGGGATAGCTTCGGTACTGGTTGCAAGCTAGCTGTGAAGATCGGAAGTAGTGGTCCAGGGATTACGGCAGGAATCTGGCGTTGTTGGGGAGAGACAGTTCGATACTGGTAGACTGGCGAGTATTATCCAGGCTAAAAAATAGAGCTGGCTGTGCAGGAGGTAAAAGCCGCTAGCAGTGGCTAACAATGACTAAATAGCTTGTAGCTAATTAGCTGGTTAGCTTCTGGAGGTTCTTGAATGTGAATTACTGTTCACTCTTTACATAAACAATATCGGTGATGAGATAAAGTGTCAAATTAATTTATATGCTGATGACACTGTCATGTACTCTATCGCTTCAACGGCTGACCAAGGATTATCACTATTGGAGACAGATTTTAAGATATTACAAGGTTTTTTTATACAGCTGTAACTTGTTTTAAATGCAAAGAAAACTAATTGGTTTAATTGGTTCAAAATGTTGGTTGAAAATACACTTGCACTTACGAGCTTAGATGGTTCTCGAATTAATCAGGTCTCTGCATAAAAATACTTAGAGATAAGGTTGGATAATAAACTGTCTTTTAAAATGCATATTGACAACCTTTGTAAACATCTGCTTTGATCCACAGCCCTTTTTTTATTCCTGTCTCCTGATATACCATTGACAGAAGCTGTGAATTGGACAGGGGGGAGCGGTTAAGGTGCTATGTTGTTGATCATTAATGGCCTCGGGGTCTGGCATTTAAAGAAGCAGGCCGGTGGCCTTTGTCAACCATCACGACATTGGTTATTTTTGGAGAAAGGTAATCAGGGTGAGGAATATAGAGGGAATGTAGAGGATGGTGATGGATGTGTTCTGTAATGGACTCTGACACTTCTTGGGACAGCATCTATCCTGAATGGATTGATATTGACACCGGCACTGAGGGTTAAGAGGACAGCCAGATATATATATATATAACCCACTGGACACAAACTGGTTTAATCAACGTTGTTTCAACTTAATTTGTCAACGTATTGTGAAGTGTTATGCTGGTGAATGAGGACCCAAAAGCGACTTAACGAAAACAGAGTCTTTATTCCAGTATATGACAAAAGTAAAATCCTGGAAAAATCAAGTAGAAAACAAAACAGGAAAAAACTTAAATCCACTCGTAGTAACGAGGACAGACTGGAGACTCGACCATTGACTGCAGGTTGCTTCGGGAAGGCACCGACCGTAGCAGACTTAGACACCTGCTCACACGCAGCATCTGAAGGAGACAAAACACGACAGGGCGAGACAAGGACACAGAACAGCCAACATCAGACAAGGATCCGACAAGGACAGAAGCGGAAAACAAGGGGAGAAATAGGGACTCTAATCAGAGGGCAAAATAGGGGACAGGTGTGAAAAGAGTAAATGAGTGAGTTAGGAGAATGAGGAACAGCTGGGAGCAGGAACGGAACGATAGAGAGAAGAGAGAGAGGGAGGGGGAGAGAGAGGGATAGAAAAAGGGAACGAACCTAATAAGACCAGCAGGGGGAAACGAACAGAAGGGAAAGCACAAGGACAAGACAATATATGACAAAACATGACAGAAGTGGAATCTACGTGGAAAATAGAGATTGGAATTAAAAAATATGTTTTGAGGGTGAAATTTCAACACAGGATTATGTCATCAGGGAAACCACATTTCAACATAGACAAACATTTTATAAATATGTTGAATTTGATCCTTTAAAACAATGTCAGATCTTCAACGTTATGTCCTCTATCAGCAAAAAAAAAAACAATAGACTGGGCAGCACCTCCTACTGGAGAGTTGATTGCTACACTTTGGTCTCCCATCCAGGGTTGTACCCAAGCCCAGCCCCGTTTAGCTATGATATTTGTCACTGTATATTACCAATGTGCTATCGTGAGAATGACCGATGAGAGTTCTCCATTTTAAAACTAAATAGATTCACTTTTTGCTTTCCAAAGGGTACCCCTAGAGTCAATGTATGCGTGTCTGTTTAAGCTAGAGATATCAATTTTTGGGGTGCCCGCATTATAGCCAGCTAAATCGGTCTGCTAATACAGGATTAGTAAAGGCCCAGTGTATAACTATTGTGAGATTTCTTTTTTTTAAATATACACTTCCAGTCAAAAGTTTGGACATTCAAGGGTTTTTCTGAATTTTTACTATTTTCTAGAATAATAGCGAAGACATCAAAACTATGAAATAACACACATGGAATCATGTAGTAAGCAGTTTATTTATTTAGAATTCAAGGCACACTTAACCAGCATGGCTACTACAGCATTCTGCAGCAATACGCCATCCCATCTGGTTTGCTCTTAGTCGGAATATCACTTGTTTTTCAACAGGACACTGACCCAAAACACACCTCCGGGCTGAGTAAGGGCTAAAAAAAAGGGCTGAGTAAGGGCTTTTTTTAAGGTTATAAATGATTCATTTGATGGACCTTTTTTAGATTAATCTGTAAGGGCTATTTGACCAAGAAGTAGAGTGATCGAGTGCTGCGTCAGATGACCTGGCCTCCACAATCACCAGACCTCAACCCAATTGAGATGATTTGGGATTAGTTGGACTGCAGAGTGACGGAAAAGTTAAAGAATAGGACTAAATCAAATAAATATTTATTTCAAGTGCATTTAAAGTGAGTTTTTATTTCATTTCATCCTATTCTTTAACTTAGATTTTTGTGTTGAGATGTAGACGTGAATCCAACATTTCAATTATTAATTTGAAGACGAACTGACTTAGTCAATGGCACAGATGGAACTCTCCAAGCTGAAGATAAATCTCCTTTAAATGTTGATATTTGGTTGAAATCCTAACACAATTCAATATCACTTTTGAAATAACCCAATAAAATAGCCTTTAAACTTGTCGTAACAAAATATATGTTGGATTCACATCTCCAACTCAACCAAATGTTAAAGAATGGGATTAAGCCAGTTGCTCACATGGATCTACCCAAGCAGTAGATACATGTCCTTTAAATGTGGATATTTGGTTGTATTGTCAACCAAACACCATTCAATATTACTTTTGTAAAACAGTAAATAGCCTAAAATGAAGGCTATCTTACAAAATAATGTAACATTTAACCTTTAAATGAATAACACATCCATGGCCACATTGAGGTTACTGTAACTAAACATGTATTCTTATGTAGAGCATCTATAGGTTTACTTAGACATTTTGTGCGTTCTTTTCTCAAGGGCTTTCTGCTTAAAAACCAATCAACTACTTTGTAACTGTCCTATGACCTTCTGATCCAGTGTTTCTCAACAACAACAAAAATACCAGACCCAAGCACTGACAAGCTATAGTCTTTCTAGTACCAGGAATTTACAAGCAATGGTCCTTCCTCCTACGGGACAGCTTACATTACAAATATCACTTGAGAACAGTCTAAATCAGTGTCAGCTAACCTTCTCAGGAACTGGACAGCATCATCTCAGGGAACGGTATCAGTCCATGGGCTGGATATTGAGAAACAATGAATGTACTGTCATCTTTCATGGAAGAGAACACCATGAGGTATATCACCAAGGTGTGTTTACTCTGATTTAATTGCCTGACTTATTCTCTCTGTTATTTAGCAGCCTGTTGTGTGTATAAGTAATAGTCAATTCCAGTGAAAGCCCAGGTGACATGAGTGAGCGGTACAATCAGCTAACCAATCGCAGTGGTATCAGGGCTGTGACAGGCAGTCATTGTATCCATGCTCGTACCAAGCCCTAAGCAGCTGCTAGCACTGAGATAGGGCTTTGTACTCCTTAGAATACATTGCTGTAGTAGCAGCTCCAGCTTTACAGATTAATCTAAAAAAGGTCCATCAAATGAATCATTTATAACCTTAAAAAAAAGCCTTCACATTGGGTTAGGCGACCATTTGTTTGAGTACTGTATGTTTAAAGGCCCAGTAAGTAAGATAGGCTTCTTCCTCTGTAAATATTTGTCATTGTGATTTATTCAGCATGCAGAATCTAACCTAGCTACTCAGTGGATGACAGTAGTGCACATCCAATTGAAATGGACAAGCCACGAAAGAAGACCACACCATCTTGATCTTGATGTAAATTCCCAGATCTATCTATCTAACCATGCAGTCAAGGCTATCTGGCAGTATGGACCAGTATGAAGTGGTTTACCTGGCCTATCTCTCCAATGGAGCATTAATCAAGAGGGTACAGTAATGGCTGCAATCATTACTGTAGGGATGCCAAGTGAATTTAAAGTGGGGTGGCTGGAGGCCATGGGATGGCATTGGTTCGGTGCGGGGTTGGGGGGATGGGGGGGTGACTTTGTGTGTGTGTGTGTGTGTGTGTGTGTGTGTGTGTGTGTGTGTGTGTGTGTGTGTGTGTGTGTGTGTGTGTGTGTGTGTGTGTGTGTGTGTGTGTGTGTGTGTGTGTGTGTGTGTGTGTGTGTGTGTGTGTGTGTGTGTGTGTGTGTGTGTACAGCAAAAGGGTTTGAGTATTTGGTCATTAGCAACCCACTCATTTAGTTATATTTAGTCCGATTTAAAAAATGCAAAAACCATATGACTGAACATATCTCTTCACTGGCTATATGCTTAACTGGTAATGCTGTCCTTAATGTGTGCATCTATTCTACTTAGCATTACATTACCAGCCATATTAGATTGAGACCGAGAATTAACATGCTTCCATATTTTGTTTATTTATAAGAATCTATGCCTCTGTCTTGACTTAATTCAACACAGATAAAAACACTATTTTGATTGCCTTATTACCAGCTGCTTCTGCCCTCTGCATAATTCATAGGGAGGTTGTTATCAATCTCCAGGCAAACACAACACTGATTCCCATTAATATTTAATCTCACTGACTTCAAAGTCTCAGCAGAGCAGACCCCTGGACTAGGCCAATACATTGGACATGATTACTATGGTGGTGTTAAGCTCATTTGAACAGACAGATAGACAGACAGACAAATGGGCCGGGAGGATAATAGATGGACTTACAGAGGTACGGACATGTACTGTAGGCAGAAAGACAGACAGACATGACAGAGAGCTCATGGATAAAAATGTCTTGTACAAAAAGCCTTTGCCCATTGTGTTTGAGGTGCGACGCTAAAACCAAAATCATTCAAGGACACAGAGAGAAAGCCATAATCAATATTTCTACAGATACTACTGCAAATTGTACATATTGCAACACTGTAGGTGTTCCACATCCATTGAGCATGTGAGATACATGAGAGCTCAGGCGAAACCACCAGTTTATTTATGTGTGTCCAACCCATATTAATTGTGTCTTTCTCTACCATCCCCAGATGACAGTGCGTCGGCAGCCAGCAGCATGGAGGTCATGGACCGCATTGCCTCCCTGGAGCAGCGTGTCCAGATGCAGGAGGACGAGATCCAGCTGCTCAAGTCAGCGCTGGCCGACGTGGTGCGCCGCCTCAACATCTCTGAGGAGCAAAACGCCATGAATAACAGGAGGGGACCCACTAAAGGTAACTGATGCGTCACACAAACAGGCACAGACAGATACACACACACATGTACATATGTATGCACACACGCATGTGCACACATACAGGTATACACACATCCCAGGGAGGTTTCATTAACGTTTTGAGAAGGTTTCAATAACACATGGCTGGCTTAGGTTAACTTTTGAAAAACTCCAAGCACAGATAGGACACATGGAAATTAATTTATCATGCAAACACATTTCTTTTTTTTTTGTGGCACAGCATCAGTGCGATCCAAACCTATGATCTTCTGTTCCCTGTCCATGGAATTATTCCACTGGCCACCAGGATGGAGCTAGGGTTACATTTTGTTTTACTCAAACAAAGCTGTTCATTTTAGTGTATTCAATTAGTGGGTGTGGCCAACACACCTGAACACACTTAACAAGATAGACAATAGAGAGATTTTTGTTTGACGCTTTCTTTGTGTTCTATGTTTTTAAATAACATTTTTAGAATGTTCTTTAAACGTTACTAATGTTTTCTTAATGTTCTGATAACATGACGTTTAGTAAACCCAGAGAAAACCTGCACTACTGAACTTCCTACAGAAGAACATTCATACTTAACCTTCCCTGAACTATTTGAGAACATTCCCAATGTCAAACCAGTTGGAGAACGCTCATAGGATATTACCAATCATTTTTTAAACGTAACCATGTGTTAACTTTTAGGAAATGTTCTGTTAAAGTAATGAAATACCAAATAAAATGTGTTTTTTGTCAAGTTCCTTAAATGTGCTGAGAATGTTCCAAAGCTAAGCAACTATTCTGCACCAATTCCCAGAATGTTGTGGGAAGGTTGTATTCAAAATAACCACAAGACAACCACACTCTCACCAAGCTCTAAGAAACACGTGGTTCTCAGAACGTTATGTGCTGGCTGGGATAGGATCTCACACACCCACACACACGTGTAACCTTTTGGTTCCCTCCCATTCCCTCACATTCTAGTCTCCTATTGTTTCTCCATCTATGGTATCTCACTGTTTACGCTACTTTCATCTTCCTGTCATCCTTTCCTGGACTCTATTGTTGTGGTATGTGTATGTACGGCTGTGGAGCTTTGATGAAAAAGTCCCCATCGTCAGACAGCAATGGTGAAAAGCCAGGTAGGCTCTGTCCCTTCTAACATGGCCTGTCAGGTAGGCTCTGTCCCTTCTAACATGGCCTGTCAGGTAGGCTCTGTCCCTTCTAACATGGCCTGCTTTGTGCAACTCTATTGAGCACTACTGTGTCTACTGTGTCTTTTTAGTACGGTTTACATTTTAGGACATCCCTACTCCCTATGACAAAAGTCCATAGTCTCTATGACAAAAGGGAGTAGGGATGTCCTAAAATGTACATTGTGCTACCGTGCACTAGTGTCTACTAAGCACTACTGTGTATACTGTCTGAGCACTAGCGTCCACTGAGTCTACTGACACTTAGCACATTGTCAATGAAGGACATTCTGATGTTGTTGCACTAGACTGCATGCCACTCAAGTTCCCTTAACTCAGAGTTGGTGAGAGGTGTTATGCTGTGGAAACACTTGCATGGTTTTTCCTTAATTCTAGCATGTCCTGACACCCACAATAAATATCACATTATGTGTCTACAATTAATTCACAGACATACTTTGAGATGCTAGTTACTTAGGTCAATTTTGTCACACAATGCATATTTTGACTGTACCTCAGTGAGATACAGGGTAAGTAATCGCTCCTCCTCTGGTTCGTTTGAAATATACAGTCCCCACCCACTCTCTCACTCTCTGACTGGTGCCCCTATTTGATCTAATTCTGCTGTATCACACACACACACACACACACACACACACACACACACACACACACACACACACACACACACACACACACACACACACACACACACACACACACACACACACACACACACACACACACACACACACACACACACACACACACACACACACACACACCAGCTGGCAAAGCAAGCATAACAAACCCCACCAGCTTCTCTGCAGTGATAAATATTTCAAAGCCACTGCAGTCCATACAAATACAGGCCTTGCTACCCTTATCAGTGCTGTTAGCAATTATGCTGAGGAGGTAAAGTGGGCCCCTAATGGCATAAGAATGGAGCGCATGGAGTCACTCGAGGTGTGAGTGATGGTCTAGCAGTGTGACTACACATATTGAGGCATGTGTCTATTGAACTATTGTTTCAATGAATGTGAAATCAATGTTATACCAATGTCACATGCTTCGTAAAAACAACAGGTGTAGACAGTGAAATTCTTACTTAAGGGCATTTCCCAACAATGCAGAGAGAAAAGAAAGACAAATAATAGAAAAAGAAGAATACAAGAGATAAAGGGTTCCAGTCTTGGTGCATCAACACCGCTTGAACAGTCTATGACCTGGCTGGCTGGAGTTGTAAAAAAATGTTTAGGGCCTTCCTCTGACACCGCCTGGTATAGAGGTTCTGGATGGCTGGAAGCTCGGCCCCAGTGACGTACTGTGCTGTACGCACTACAATCTGTAGCGGCTTGCTGTCAGAGGCCAAGCAGTTGACATACCAAGCGGTGATGCAGCCCGTCAATATGGTCTCAATGGTGCAGCTATAGAACTTTTTGAGGATCCAAGGGCCCATGCCGAATCTTTTCTGCCTCCTGAGGGAGATGAGACATTGTCATGCCTTCTTCACGACTTTGTTGGTGTGTGTGGACCATGAAGCTCTCAACCTGCTCCACTACAACCCCGTTGATGTGGTTGGGGGCATGCTTGGCCCTCCATTTCCTTCAGTCAGCTCCTTTGTCTTGCTGACATTGAGGGAGAGATTGTTGTCCTGGCACCACACTCCCAGGTCACTGACCTCCTCGCTGTCTCATCGTCGTCGGTGATCAGGCCTACCACCGTCCAGTCGTCGGCAAACTTAATGATGGTGTTTGACTCATGCGCAGCCACGCAGTCGAGGGTGAACAGGGAGTACAGGAGGGGACTAAGCACACACCCCTGAGGGGCCCCCGTGTTGAGGGTCAGCGTGGCGGCCGTCAAGAAGTCCAGGATCCATTTGCAGAGGGAAGTGTTGATTCCTAAGGTCATTAGCTTGGAGGGCACTATGGTGTTGAACGCTGAGCTGTAGTCAATGAACAGAATTATCACATAGGTGTTCCTTTTGTCCAGATGGGATAGGGCAGTGTGGAGTGCAATAGAGATTGTGTCATCTGTGGATCTGTTGGCACGGTATGAGAATTGGAGTAGGTCCAGGGTGTTTGGGATGATGGTGTTGATATGAGTCAAGGAATTACATGGCTTCAGATGTGCGATAGTCATTTAGACATGTTACCTTGGCATTCTTGGGCCCAGGGACAACGGTGGTTTGCTTGAAACATGTATTAGACTGGGTCAGGGAAAATCTATGTGGTCTCTTAAGTTCTAATCAAGAAACAAAAGCCTTCACGCGGTATATGCAGCTCGAAGGGTAACAAACGCCATTGCAGCTGAAAAGTTGTATATGTGGGTGCAGTTGTGAATTCACCATTTCTGAAGGCGATGTTCAATACAGTTTGTCGAATGCTTCAGCTCAATCCCATGAATTTTCCATCAGTCTATTACTCATACACCTATTGTGGAGGGCAGTTTATTGATTTCCATATAGGGCTTCTGAAGAGTTTCAAAATGGTGGACACTTTTCCAAAGTTACCAGGTTTTTCAGAAAACCCAGGATTTCAGAAAAACCCCGGAGCTTTGGGAAAGTTTCTAGCATTTTGCAACCCTATATCTGAATTTCAAAATTCCCAATAGCTGACCACTGTGAAAAGTGTAGTTTCTGCATGTTCCAGCTAGTTCAATGCGAAGCACCATTTACCCTGTGGTACTGTGTGTGTTTGTCTTACAGCCAGACCCATGATAGCTGCCCTGCCTCTAAGGCACACTGTCAGCAACGGCACTGTCCTGCCCAAGAAAAGTTGTGGCACGCTACCGTCCCCCACCAGCTCCAGGAAGGATGCTGCTGTACCAGCAACCAAAAGGTAAACACAGCTCAAATGCTACCCATTTCCTTCCCTTATGAAACAAGATTGCAGTCAGAGAGCAGTATAACTCCAGTACACTGCAGTATAAATACAGTATGCTCCAAATAGTGCGACCAAAATAACAGTTTTTTTAACGACAGTAATTTTGCAGTGTAACTGGAGTTTTGTAAGGGTTATGGTAGAGGCCTTAGGCCAGGAGTTTTCCTAACCATGTGACCTGAACAGCAGGGCCAGTTTATGAGATATCTCTCAACAGTATTTTTGGGGTAAAACCAACTCTGTTTTAGTTTTGACTTTTTAAACCTAGAGGCTTTAAAAAACTGGAGCAGTAATGACTGTGTTTTCTAGATTTGGGGTATTAATATTGTAGTATAGTCAGACTAAATTGTACCCTAAAGCTCAATAAGTGCACACTATTTAAATACACATTTCTTCCTCAACTAAAAATGTATAAAACATATGAAATCATTGCACTGTTGGTGTGTTTATTTTATTAGTCCACACAAAGTCAACACATTATTTGATTCCTGCAAACAGCAATCTGTGTGTCTTTCACTGTATTACTACTATCTCCCTGTGGCCTGTCTGCCTGTGCTAATTTCCCCCTCGCATAAGTGTACCCTCCTCTGAAGGGAGAGCCATTGACATTTAACATGAATAATAAACACAGGTACAGTGCTGTCACAGGCATCCCCATTTACACCACAGTGGCATTCAGAGACGGCATTGATTTACTGATTGGAGCTGACTGGGACCAAGGGAGTGCAAGTAATAAATCACAACTGGCAAGGGAACAATAGGCACTCCTCCAATGATGTTCATGCCTGGAGTCTACTTATCACAATACAGGACTCAGGAATGGATGGTATATGGATGAGACTATAGAGTAAATAGGTACGAAGAGGAGGAGGGGGAGGATGGGAGGAAGGGATGGAGTTCCTAACATGGATGCAGTATAGGTGAACCATCTCCAGACTGAAGCAATAGATATAGAGTGATATGGAGCTGACCAGGCTAGACTCGGTAACACACTAAGGCACAGGGGAAATGTCAAAGGTCTGTTGTGTATTAATAGGACTAGAAGTGTAAATGGTTTGTCCATGCATGAAAGATAACAATGAATCCCTGGTCGTGTGCTCATAGAGGCCAAATTGATTCGGCCTCCTTCAGATCTTGACTTCTGAACTTTAAGTCTTTGCACAAAGGATAGCTCACCCACCCATACTTCCTAACTCTGTGTTATTTTAGGATGAGAAGGAAGGAAGTCTGCAGGAAGCAGAATTGTTTACATTGTTTACATTATTATTTGTATTTGTGCTGTGTGCCGATGTTTCCACAAGAGATCCCTTCATACAGGTAGACACACGCATATACTCATATTTGATAATAGACATACGGTATGTATTCCTATTCATCACAACACCATTTTCACCATACCGCCATTCACGCCAGTTGATCTCTATCTCATTTATATGGCACTTTTGCAGTCTTAACCACAGCTCTGTTCTGTAAAGGTAATATCTATCAAACTGACAATTTGGTCCAAAACCAGACTTGAGACATCCTCTTTGAACAAACTGGTATTGGCAGTGTGTATCCACTAGCCACAATACTGGACTTGATTCAAATGGATGCAGATGTTATAGTCAACTACTGTATCTACACATCAATTATCTTTAAAAAAAATCACAGAGCGTGATACTGTAAATCACCAATCTTTTTTGTCTTACCACCATTCACTGTCTCCTTTTCCACTTCCCTGTTTCCCTGTTTCCCTTCTTTGCCATGCATGCCCCCTGTCTGTCCAGTCTCTCCAGTCTGTCTGGCATACCCACCAGACTTATCTACATCACTTCTCCTTACAGGTGAGAGGGTGGCCAAACTGTGACACCATCATCATCCTCAAAGCTCATAATGTTACCTCAATGTTACCCATCTCTCATAGATCCATGAATCATTGAATTAACAGATCATTTCTATGAACAATGAATAACAACATTCATCACAAAAATATCTCTCTCCCTGGAAAACAGTGGCAATTGTTGTAGTTACTGAGTGGACTATCCTGGTTACATATTGACTAATGCATTGTTGGGTTTAGAGCTTGGAAGACGTGAAACTTGAAACTTAAATGAAATGAATGGATATCTCTTTCTCTCTCTCTGTCTTTTCTCTCTCTCTTTCTCTGTGTGTGTGTGGTGGGAATCAGATCAACTACAGAAGGTGCTGCTCCCATGCCAACCAAAGTTGGCAAAGAGACCAAAGGTTTCAATAAATCCCCCATGGCCTAATTAACTCCATTCCTGATCTAGGTATGCCTGCTGCCTAGCATACATCAACTAACAAAGGTCCCCTCACACACACACGCACGCACACACACACACACACACACACACACACACACACACACACACACACACACACACACACACACACACACACACACACACACACACACACACACACACACACACACACACACACACACACACACACACACACACACACACACACACACACACACAAAGACACACATCCCAAACCCTGTTTCAGGGGGATAACATCAGCCACAAATGGGAGGATTGAATGGATTTTGGTCTAGCAGGCTGGATTAGAACCGGTAGACATTCCAGCCAATGAACTGCTGATTGGGCCGTTCTTTTGTGAAGGCATTTTTAATGGCCCACTTTTTAACATGTTTCAACCATCTCTAATACCATCATACATGTGGCCATGAATGAGTCACAGGGGAGAGAGATGGAAAATGATCTCTCTGTCATGGATCAGTAATCTGGTTTCCTAGTATAGGGCCTTCTGTACTATGATATTCTGTATTTACAGTGTGATATGAGGACTTGTAGTAGATAGTGTTATTGATAGGTTGCTGGTATTATCTTTGCTTGATGTTACCTTTACACTCAAAATCAAGTTTGAAGTCTTTGATAGTTCCGGTGATAGATTATATTCATTATAAGGATTTGCAACTGAAGAATCTCTGAGGGGATACAGCTAAATAACAGCCTAGTTTAACACTATTCCCCGGACAGTTAAGGCTATGCTTCTTTCTTTCACCATTAGGTAATTGCATTATCCATTTTACTATCTCTCCCACAGAGAGATATATCTTGGGTATTTATTTCATGAGATTACAAGTAAATAATCAGAATTCCTTAGACAATTTCTTTTAAGCACCTTTATTTATTCAAAATACACCATTAGGTAGATTTATCATCCATTTGACCATCTATTCCTCCAGCACTGTGAGGAGAACCAACTCCAACGAAACGATGGGTACACTGACTCGTAAAGACAGCGGCGACTCCAAGAGCAACCGCACCCGCACCGGCTCTACCGGGAGCAACTCCAGCGGCAAGAGAGCCAGCGAAAGGTACAGCCAGCCTAATAACAATAGGCCACACTGTAGCAAAATGTTTTAAAACAGAAAACGAAAACAAGCCGTTCTTATTGGAAAACTACAGGTTATAGTCAGTTCCATAATGATTCACCCTACTGCACATGACCCTGGGATTAAGTAGTGTTTGTTTTTCTTTCAAATACTTTATCTGCACTTGAGTAAACCTATCTGGCGCAATGCCTGGTTCAGTGTTGACATTTTTTTTTTTACTCACTCCGCAGCAAACTTAAGGAGCCCGTTTTCAATGCAGGTAAGAGTCAACTATATCAGTGATGCCATGCACTCAGTTGCTCCCTGTAAATGAGAGATTTAAAGCTTTTGAGAGACATACCGTCACATAACCCTTGAAAATGTCCTTGCTTTTGTTTTACATAATCTACAGACGTATGATAGATATGGGGCGGCAGCGTAGCCTAGTGGTTAGAGCGTTGGACTAGTAACCGGAAGGTTGCGAGTTCAAACCCCTGAGCTGACAAGGTACAAATCTGTCATTCTGCCCCTGAACAGGCAGTTAACCCACTGTTCCCAGGCCGTCATTGAAAATAAGAATATGTTCTTAACTGACTTGCCTGGTTAAATAAAGGTAAAATAAAAATATGATAGATGTTATCAACTGACCATTTGAGCCATTGTTTGGGTTAAATGGTTGAATTCATACACTTTGTCAGCATTGTTTGTCAGAGGTGCAAAATAAATACAAGGTATGTTACAGGTTAAAGCCAGGGCCTGTGTCCCAGCAGGCAAAACTGGTTGCAATGATGTCTTTGTCACATCATTTTTGGTTATAATGATGTGGTAATGAAATCATTTAAACCACTTTTGCCCACTTGGTCAATTCCCAGCTCACGGAGTACCACTCAAGGATGTTCCATGATGTGCTGTGATGTATAGTGGTGACATTTGTCTTGTAACGTATTGAAAAGGTTCATCCTTCAACCAATAATCATCCCTCCATAACCACTTCCATCCTCCCATAAGTTCTTATGAAGTATTTCAACCTCCATTGTCATCTATGATTTCCTTTTTCCTTTCCATAACATGAGTCATGCACATGTGCTATTTATTTATTTTACTGTATGAGTGTGTATACTGCAGTAGTAACAATAAACACCACGAGATAAGATTAATTGTGATGAGAAAGAAGCGTCTCCAGAATGGTATTGATCGCTGGGCAAATTAGACTGCTGTAACCCATTAGGCTGATTTACCTGGTTTAATTCTCCCTGATAGATCATCACCCCTCTGAACCTTACTTTGGCTCGGGATTACTTTGGCTTGAATGCTGATAAGCAGAGAAAATGTACTGGAACCACGATTAATGTAGTCTTGTTGAAGATTTAAATGAATTGTTGTCCAGCATAGTCCCAGGGTAGTGTCATGAACGTTCAACTCTAAAGAGAAGTCATTCAGTCAATGTAAATAACTGATTAGACATAACAGCAATTGAGATGATACCTAAATAGTACTCACAAAGAATATGTGAAATTGTTTACTGTTTTTTAGAATCTCTCTATAGCCCATCATAAGCTAATCTTCCAATAATCCTTAAAGAAACAAACAAGGGACACAGACAGTACATGCTTAGCCTATGGGAAATCATTAGCTGCTCCTGTTCAGACTGGTAGATCAGATAGATAAGCTAGATCGATACATAAATAGATAGATACAGAAAAGACCTTAAGCACAATAGCCTAAGTGTTGCCAAGAAGAGACTGAGACACGGTGCTGGCATAAAACGGAGGTGACATAAAAAATTAAATGGAAAAAATTACAATGATGAGTAAGTCCAGGTCAGGAACCAATGCAAAACCTCACCTGGTCCTTCTGTCCCCTTCTCTGTGAAATCACAAGGGATGCGACGAGTGACACACTGCAAAGGTAGGCCTTGGTCCTCAAGCCCCCTTACCTTAGCAGCTCTCTGGACATTGTGTTCTCCTAAGGCCTTAGAAGAAAGCGTTAAAATACACATAAATTAGCCATATGTGGCATGGAGGGGTTTTTCCCAACAGACTATCCCACCATCATGGGAATTGCGCCCAAGGATATTGTCTGGTACCTAAAATCTCACCATGCCACAATGTGGCATAGTCGGCCAGATATTACATTGCACATATCTGCTGCTATTAGAGTTAGACTACCAGCTATTGTTCTTTTCTCATGCGAGAATGTATAATAAAGGCTACTGACTCTTGCTTTTGCCTTAGTGATTCATAGGCCCAATTCACAGAGAGCTGCCCCATGGTAGGGGTAGGGTTGGGTTGACAGTGAGTGTGATAGTAGCCTTTCCCAATATGTCAGCCAACAGTGGACTAATAAACACTCTCTAACACACTGAGAGTTTGAACTGTGTGTGGTTGATTGCAGTGCTGCTGTTACACTAGCTGTCAAACATATTGTGGAATTGCCACTTTCTAGATGTGTTTGCTCACAGCCATGCAGCGCTCTTTTGTCCTTGTCACCATAGAAACCCCACCAAATATTTCCTGCAGTGCACACTGATCTTCTAAGAGACCCTTTTCAGAGCACAACGAGCCAATTTTATTGTGCTTGTATAATGTATCTTCAAAAGGGCTGTTTACATTACCAGCCGAAGTCTTTACTTTTGAAATCTTTAGCCATCTCTTGCATGGCTTTCAGTATGGGATTTTGATACACAGCTTGCGGGTCATTTCCATAAGCTTGGCTAAAGACAGATGATTTGAGAAAGAGACATGTTTGGAAGCAGAGTGTTGTGAAACTCATGGTTCTTTTGCCAGGCTGTCATCTTTCACAGTGGAAAAATAAATTTAAAAAAAGAAAAGAAATGGCAGGTCCATGGTAAATGCTGGGTCAAGTGAAGTGAACATATTTAAATAATGAATGTAATTCACCTTGATGCCAGCAAAAGTATACCAAAAGAGTCACTTCATTATGTCAGATTTATCATAGACAATAGTTATATGTTGAGCTACTGATGCACTCTTTTTGTAAAAGTGTCAAACTTGACTTAACGAGTGAGAGCGCCAGTAATTTAGCCCACCTGCGGTTGTTACCCAGTAGATACTGAAACTTGTCTTGTACCAGTCCCGTGTTTTGTGGTCGTCCATTGAAGCATAGCAGCCAATTGTCGATCACATCTAACTTGGATATATTCTACCAACCCCTCCTACCCATTCCTTCTGGCCCCTCTCCAATTCTACCACCTCACCTACCTAGTAACCGTGCAGATATATCTGGCCCATCCGTCAAAAAGGACCGGAACTGCTGAGGCGCCCAAATCCACCGCAGCAGCCGTATCTGGCCCCTTCTCCGCTCCCCCCACTGCGCCTGACTCCAAGAGCGCATCTGACAAGTCTGTCAGGTCCAATGGAGTCAGGAAGACCCCGACGTTTGCGCTCCCCCTGAGAAAGTCAGTCAGCCAGTCGTCCTACACCCCCTACTCCCCCTTAGACAAGCCAAGCTACAGGAGCCCCATCAAGTCCCCCAGCCAGTACTTCCAAATCTGCTACTAAGCTAGGCCTATATCAGCGTTTGGAATTAGGTTGAAAGAGGTTCTGTGGTAACTGTGGATGTAAAAATTGACTTCAAAAAACATTCCTCTCAATGACTGTCATATTTCAGTTTATTTGTTGTGTGTTTTTTCCATCTTTCTTGTGGTTTTTGGTCACACATTGACAAGGATATTATTTGTGTGTCCTCTGGTTGGTTTGTTCAGATTTTGTTTTTCATTCCCCTGCTGTGGCACCATAAGCTTATGTTTTTGCTTGCGTTGTTTTCTCTTGTTTACTTGTGTGTTGTACTGTACATTAAACAAATGCTATAATGCTACATAACAATGCAAACTGCCTGCTTTTCATTTTGCACCATTCATTGTTATTGTCTGAATGTATTTGAAATTACTAATAAAAGGGAATCAAAAGCCCATCCATCTCTGTGTTTGCTAATCTATACTTTTCCTTACTAAATTAATTCACTCCTTTGCAACAAAAAAAGTGTTGTACATCAACATCTCATAACCATAACTGTTGATACTTTCTTTCTCTTTGCATCTTCCTCTCAAGCATTAGTCTCGGAACCACACTTTCATTTTCACTCCTCTCATACACTGTTCTCACCATCACAAACACTCCTTCCTTGTTACCAATGAGTCATGACAAATTGTCCACTGAAAATGTCTGTTGCTTTTTTTAGAGGAAGGGTATGTGAAAATTTATTTGAAGGGACGACCCATCACCATGTACATGCCCAAAAACCTTGTGGAGACCTACTGCCTGGAAGCCAAATCGGACCTGCCAAACATAAAGCTCAAACTGGACTGGGTGTATCCTTTTTTCACTGTTGTAGGTTCAGTACTTTTCAGACAGTTAGGTGTATATTTCAATAGATAAGAAACTGTTTGTTACGTGGCATTACAACATTTGAGTTATGCATGAAAGTCCATGCTTTCAGGACAGAGATGTATTGTGACTCGCAAGATGTATCCCCCTATGTATTGTGAGGTTACACATTTGCCAAAGTTATATTCTTATTGTATTCTATTGCACAGGTGTGAAAGTCACATCTGGATGTTCCAAGAAAAGTTGAAACTGGAGCAGCAGCACGACAAGGTAGCACGTCCAGTAAACAGGTCAGGGTTTCATAGCCACGGGCAAAACAACAGAAACTGGATCAGCAACACGACCAGGTGGACTGGGGACGGGGATAGACAGGTACTGCTGAGGAATGGTCCTAGGGCTCCGGTCCTCCGGGAGGGGAGAGAGAGAGATGGGAGAATTAGAGGGTGTGTATTTAAGTTCACACAGGCCACAGACAAGACAGGAGAATTAAACCAGATAGGACAGACTGACCTTAGCCCTCCGGCACATAGACTATTGCAGCATAGATTCTGGAGGCTGAGACCGGGGGGGGGGGGAGACACTGTGGCCCCATCCGACGATACCCACAGACAGTGCCAATCAAGCAAGATATAACCCCACCCACTACAGCCCCCACCCCACTGGAGGGATATCATCAGATCACCAACTTATTACCCTGAGACAAGGCTGATAGCCCACAGTGATCTTCTGCACCGCACGTAAGTGACTCAACCCACTATAGTCAAGTATAGCGAAAAAAGCATGGCACAAAGTGATACAGACCTCCTAGTTGTACAGTCGTCTCAAATAAAACTGTGAAGGACCTTGGCGTTACTCTGGACCCTGATCTCTCTTTTGACGAACATATCAAGTATATTTCAAGGGCAGCTTTCTTCCATCTTTGAAACTTTGCAAAAATCTGAAACTTTTTGTCCAAAAATTATCCAGAAAAACGAATCAATGCTTTTGTCACTTCTAGGTTAGACTACTGGCTACCTGAAAAAAACACTAAATAAATTGTAGTTAGTGCTAAATACGGCTGCTAGAATCTTGACTAGAATCCAAAAATGTGATCATTTTACTCCAGTGCAAGCCTCTCAACACCGGCTTTCTGTTAACCTTTTTGGGATAGGGGGCAGCATTTTCACTTTTGGATGAATAGCGTGCCCAGAGTGAACTGCCTCCTACTCTGTCCCAGATGCTAATATATGCATATTATAATTAGTATTGGATAGAAAACACTCTGATGTTTCTAAAACTGTTTGAATGATGTCTGTATAAATCATGCCTTACCTTGGATGTGCTTCTTTTATTGGCAAATTTTATTAGAAACTTCAGTATTTTCTATTAATAATATGCATATCTTATATTCTTGGTATGAGAAGCAGGAAGTTGAAATTGGGCACGCTATTTATCCAAAAGTGGAAATGCTGCCCCCTATACCTTAAGAAGTTAATATGTACGCTAACATTGATGTCCTATTGAAGTTATGTGGATCTTGACCAAGATGCCCAGTTATGGGTACAGGGGACGTGACTGTCGCTCTAACCTGTACCTGCTACCCACGGGAGAGACGGTCTACTTCATTGCATCTGTTGTGGTGCTGTACAACGTGGACGAGCAGCTCCAGAGACACTACACCGGGCACACTGATGACATCAAGTGGTGAGAAGAAACAGAATGTGACAACACTTTATTTCTCCTGTACTGTACAACCTTTGTCTATGAAATAATTTTGACCTGAGCTGTACGTGTGATGCTGTCCTAATATGTACACTGTACTTGTAAAGGCATCTGTGTGTAGCTGGTGAGATGATTCAGGTGCAGGACAGCAGATATGAGTAATAAAATACTTTACTCAAGAATTCAAACATAACACGTAATATACACGGCCACACAATGCTGACCTCAATACAACAAACAATCACTCACAAATACAACATGTAGAACAAGGGGTTAAATAATAAACAAGTAATTGAGTAAGTGAAGCCAGGTGTGATAAGACAAAGGCAGAACAAATGGAAAATGAAAAGTGGATCTGCGGTGGCAAGAAAGCCGGTGACGTGAGGTAGGTGAATAATTACACTTTTGCAGATTAACACTGGAGTGATAAATGATCAGATGGTCATGTACAGGTAGAGATATTGGTGTGCAAAAGAGCAGAAAAGTAAATAAATAAAAACAGTATGGGGATGAGGTAGGTAAAAATGGGTGGGCTATTTACCGATTGACTATGTACAGCTGCAGCGATCGGTTAGCTGCTCAGATAGCAGATGTTTGAAGTTGGTGAGGGAGATAAAAGTCTCCAACTTCAGCGATTTTTGCAATTCGTTCCAGTCATAGGCAGCAGAGAACTGGAACGAAAGGCGGCCAAATGAGGTGTTGGCTTTAGGGATGATCAGAGAGATACACCTGCTGGAGCGCGTTTCAACACCTGCTACGGGTGGGTGTTGCCATCGTGACCAGTGAACTGAGATAAGGCGGAGCTTTACCTAGCATGGACTTGTAGATGACCTGGAGCCAGTGGGTCTGGCGACGAATATGTAGCGAGGGCCAGCCGACTAGAGCATACAGGTCGCAGTGGTGGGTGATATAAGGTGCTTTAGTGACCAAACGGATGGCACTGTGATAAACTGCATCCAGTTTGCTGAGTAGAGTGTTGGAAGCAATTTTGTAGATGACATCGCCGATGTCTTTGACTTTGGCGGAAGTCGTGATAGTACTCATCAAACACTGCCCTATTTCACCTAGCTACAGTATAAATCATTTTCACCATCATCCATGTATTTTCAGACCAACAGTACAGTCGAGTAATTTATTAAGCAATTTTTTTTTTAAATCTACAGTATGTTTCTGGCATCCAAAGTTGGAAGGGCTTTGCAACCCACCTTGTTGCACAACTGTGTCACACTACCTTTGATATAAAATCCTCCTTATTTCAGTACAGACAGAGCTACCGTGACACCACTGCTTTAATCAGTATTCTCGTACAGTCCCATGGAATAACCCCTTCACCATAAGGCAGGCTAGGGTAAACAGGTGGCTGGTCTGCAGCTGCTTTGTCCTCAGTGATAGCATTGGTCAGGTAATTATCTCAGACAGAAAAGGGTGGTCCATAATATAATAAGCTGAAACTTGAGGGGTCGCCCTGGGGTCATGCTCATTATGAATAATTAGAGTTGAATCAATCCTGGGCATAGAAAAATGTTAGCTGCTTTTTCACTGTCGTACAGATAATCTTGACTTTCACTTATTTCTGTAAGGCATAGTGCCCTTCTGTTGTGCCCTTCTATCGGAAGTTGATAGTCAATCACACATGACTTAGACTACTGTAACTGAATCCCATAAGCTTCAGTCTGACAGACTAGAACAACATCTATGATATATATGATACGTGCCTCAACACCTGCATTGCTTGCTGTTTGGGGTTTTAGGCTGGGTCTCTGTACAGCACTTTGAGATCAGCTGATGTACGAAGGGCTATATAAATACATTTTATTTGATTTGATATATTAGCAACTCATAGTTTCAGACTACACAAAACACTTCTCCTTGATATGCTTTAAGGTCTCTGTGGTTTTTCATCATTGTTCAAATCGACCTTCAGATGTTCAAAGTGTTTGCCGTCTCTCTGTTCCTCTGTTTGTGTTCTATAGTCTGGCTGTCCATCCTGATAAAATCACCATAGCAACGGGACAGGTGGCAGGCACCTCTTCTGAAGGCAAAGTAAGTGACCTCTCACCCTCAAATAACTTTGAACCTATGAACAGATCACTTATTTAATAATAAGAAATAATGTGTGTGTGTACGTGTGTGTGTACTGACAGCAGTTGGCTCCTCATGTGCGGATTTGGGACTCTGTGAGCCTCAACACCCTCCACATTCTGGGGACAGGTTTCTTTGACCGCGCCCTGGTTTGTCTTGCCTTCTCCAAGTCGGTAAGCAATGGACCTTGGCAACAAAAAAAACTGAATACATATCATATCTCATATGTGAACCAGATTTTGAGTTTGCCTTTACTGGTCAGAAAAGCTTTGCTAAATAACTGAGGACAGTGCTGATCCATCTCTGTTGGTCTGTCCAGAATGGAGGCAACACGCTGTGTGTAGTAGACGACTCCAATGACCATGTGCTCTCTGTGTGGGACTGGCAGAGAAAGGAAAGACTAGCTGATGTCAAGGTGAGTGTCTATGTGTCCGACTGGGGTTTGAACCTGTGCGCATCAAGACTTTGTTAGCCCTCTAAACTGAAGCCTAAGCATTAGCTCGGGGTTCAACACAAGTCTTCAGGTCTCAGGAAAGCTTACCTGGCTTTGGAGTTGCTCTATTGATCCTCATAAACGTTTGACAAGTGTAACAATAATTTTTTCTGTCCCATTACAGTGTTCCAACGAGGCAGTGTTCGCTGCCGACTTCCACCCCACTGACACCAACATTATAGTCACGAGTGGGAAGTCACACCTCTACTTCTGGACACTGGAGAGGGGTACCCTTACCAAGAAGCAAGGCTTGTTTGAGGTATGACATGAGATTTCTCATTTATACTGCCTCATGTTCACTTGCTTGATTATCTGAGTTTTAGAGGAAATGTATTTGCCAAAATCAATATAATTTATGTCAATTTGCAGAAAGTTTTATCTAAATTCAATGTCGAGGCTGTGTTGCTTTTGCTCTTTAGTTCTTCACCCAATGTTAGAGTATGTCATATTTTCAGGTTTTCAGTAGTTAGTTTCTCTGTAGTGTTATTGAAGCTTGCACGTCTGTCTCTGTCTGTTTTCTGACAATACAACTCTGTTTTATCTCTGCCCCCCAAGTAAATAAAGCCATATTTATGTTCCTTGCAGAAACAAGAGAAGCCCAAGTTTGTCTTGTGTGTGACTTTTTCAGAAAATGGAGACACCATAACTGGAGACTCAAGTGGAAATATACTGGTGTGGGGAAAAGGTAAACCTGTCATTCGATAGAATGAACCATCAAACTCAAAAGGGTTCTACCTGGAACCAAAAAGGCTTCTTCAAATGGTTATCCTATGGGGACAGCCAAAGAACCCCTTTTAGGTTCCTTTTCTAAGAATGCAGGTCCCTGTCCAGTTGTGTTTATTACATTTACATTTTAGTCATTTAGCAGACACTCTTATCCAAATAGACTTACAGGAGCAATTGGTGTTAAGTGCTTTGCTCAAGGGGGAACATTGACAGAATTAAAAAATATATTTTTAAAAAGGGCACATAGACAGATTTTTCAGCTAGTTGGCTTGGTCCTTCAAACTAGCGACCTTTCAGTTACTGGCCCATTGTTTTTCCCCTTTTTTGCTCATCAAAAGACTCTTTATTATGAGAGAGTTGTCAGGTGGCTGGGGTCAGAATATGGTCATGCCTAGTATAGAACACCAAGGCCTGTCTTGTGAGTGAACCGATCCTGACCATGTGTTATAGAACAAACAGCTAGCTATCTTCTGCCTTCTCCAATGGTGTTTTGTCTTTCTCTCTGTTTTACAGGCACTAATCGAATTAGCCACGCCATTCAGGGTGCACACGAGGGGAGCATCTTTGCACTGTGTATGTTGAGGAACAGCACACTGGTGTCAGGGGGAAAAGATCGGAAACTCCTCTCTTGGGATGGGAGCTACCAGCAGATCCAATCGGTTGAGGTGAGACACATGCGGAATCGTGTACATACACCCAAAAAAGTAGTCCCATGATTTTGGCCATTTCTATAGTACACTTTTTATTAATGCATCTACAGTATAAGTGCTTAGAAAGAAGACTGATTCTGCATACTGCAACCCTGGCAAAAGATGATGCTAGCTTTCTCAGAAATATGGGGGTTTTGGTTGATACACAGTAAGTATTTATGTAAACAGTAGTACCAATGACTGGTACAAGGAAAACAATGTTCTCTTTTACAATTTCTCTTCTCCATAACCCCCACCCAGCCATCTGTAAAAATCAAACATGGGATAAAATAAAGAAAACAACCCTCACCTTTACGGTGGGAGGAAGCTTACCACAATAATATGTATTTTCCCACCTTTCCCAGGTTCCTGAGTTATTTGGCCCCGTCCGCACTGTTGCCGAGGGCAAAAGGGAGAGTGTGCTTATTGGGACCACCAGGAACTATGTTCTACAAGGCAGTTTATATGGCGAATTTACCCCCATCACACAAGTGGGTAAAATCAAAGCCATATATATATATATGGCTGCTGGTATGATTATCTGACGTTCTAGTTCATGCAGACCTAGGGTGTTTTCAGTTCATTCAGACATTCTTTAAGCCCATTAGCTGGTTATTTAGTAATGTCCAGCATCTCCTGGCTAGCGTGTTTGGTGCATGTATCAATGCTAATGGAAACAGATGGACCCAGTTAGAGGAAAGTACAGAATGGGTCTACATTAAGCAAGTACTCTTTCTAGCAACTGATTGCCAACGATGCTAACTATGCTCCCTAACTCTTCCAGGGTCACACCGATGAGCTGTGGGGGTTGGCCGTGCACCCTTGGAAACCCCACTTCCTCACCTGTGGCCACGACAAGCATGTCAGCCTGTGGGATGCCTCCTCGCACCAGCCTGTCTGGACCAAGACTATGGAGGTAGACAGGCAGGCAGTGCTCCCTGGGGACAACTCTTACTATACTCAGTTAACATGAAATGTATGAGTAAAAGGGCCACAAGCTCAGCTTGCTCCCTGATATGTTTGTGCTGTACAGCCAACAACTGTCACTGTATATGCAATCGTAAATCAAGTTCTTTCAACCATCGAGCATCTGAGCTGCAGGAGGGACTGGTGCACTTCACAAAATAGATGGCATCATGAGTACGGAAAATGATGTGGATATATTGAAGCAACATCTCAAGACATCGGTCAGGAAGTTAAAGCTTGGTCACAAATGGGTCTTCCAAATGCACAATGACCCCAAGCATACTTCCAAAGTTGTGGCAAAATGGCTTATGGACAACAAAGTCAAGGTATTGGAGTGGCCATCACAAAGCCCTGACCTCAATCCTATAGAAAATTTGTCGGTAGAACTGAAAATGTGTGTGAGAGCAAGGAGGCCTACAAACCTGACTCAGTTACACCAGCTCTGTCAAGGTTAATGGGACAAAATTCACCCAACGTATTGTGGGAAGCTTGTGGAAGGCTACCAGAAACGTTTGACCCAAGTTAAACAATTTACAGGCAATGCTACCAAATACTAATTGAGTGTATGTAAACTTCTGACCCACTGGGAATGTGATGAAAGAAATAGAAGCTAAAATAAATAATTCTCTCTGCTATTATTCTGACATTTCACATTCTTAAAATAAAGTGATGATCCTTATTGACATTAAGACAGGACATTTTTACAATGAGTAAAATGTCAGGAATTGTGAAAAACGGAGTGTAAATGTTTTCGGCTAATGTGTAAACTTCCGACTTCAACTGTATATATAATTGCAAAAAAATATTTGGGGGACTGGAAGTGATGCAGACTGTTACTTTGATGGAAGCCAGTCTATCTGCAATATTAAAGCTGATCTACCCCCTAAATAAAAAAGAATAATAATAAATAAACTGTCATGCCAAGTAATGTTGGCTATACAGCACAAACATATCTGGGACCAGGCTAGCACAAGCTTTTGCTGACCACATGATCTGATTTAGAAAAACTCTGTTTTTGCCCTAGTTATAATAGTGGAGAAATGCGTAGGGTACTATCTAAATCCTTTGTGTTTATTAATCTCTCAAAAAGCTTCAGTCTATCTCTCTTCTAATAGATCTTCACTGAGGCTGGTTATTTGGGTGCGGTAAAATGTATAAGGATGCAGTACTGAAATTAGACATCCTTTGTTTCTTTAATTTACAGGACGCAGCTCAGTCTGCTGGATTCCATCCCTCTGGAGCAGTGGTTGCTATAGGAACGCAGACCGGCAGGTGAGAAAGTACTGAGAAAGTACTGCTCAAGGAGAATATTGTTAGGACAATTAAATCACAAAAGCCATAGAGATCTGGCAGTAATAATAATAACACATGTAGTTTGTATAGTGCTTTTTATTACAATATGAATCTCAAAAGGGTGTTGTGAAACTACAGGAGAGATGTGATGTGGGTCCTTCTGTAGCTCAGTTGGTAGAGCATGGCGCTTGTAACGCCAGGGTAGTGGGTTCGATCCCCGGGACCACCCATACGTAGAATGTATGCACACATGACTGTAAGTCGCTTTGGATAAAAGCGTCTGCTAAATGGCATATTATTATTATTATTATATTATTATTGATAATCATGAGAGGATGGATAACTTTCCTCATACAGGTGGCTGGTGCTGGATACTGACTCTAAGGATCTAGTCACAGTGCACACAGACGGGAATGAACAGCTGTCTGTTATACGCTTTGCACCGGGTAAGTGTTCTTAAGGCTCTTATATTGCTATATATAATATATATAAGCATTAATGATGCTTTATTATGACTTATAAAAAGGATTATAATAGGTTACGTCTCTCTCTGTAGCAAATCTTCTAATTAAAACCGCTGTCATTTAGTCAGGATCATTATCAGATGATAGATTAAACGAACGTGTTGTGACATTTTTGACGCTGTTAATCTCATCTCCATTTCTTCACCGCGGGGGTTTTACTAACCTAACATATGGAATTGTTTTAAGATGCTCATATTATAATTTAGCTATTTGATTTTGAATTTTAGGACCCCTTTAGGTATCAAAATATATATGAAAAAAATATTTGCTAAAACATTTAATTTGACTTTAGCCCATAGAAACTTATTGAATAACAGATTCATGCAGTAAAAAACGAATCTAAATTAATTTTGTTTTGAAGTGTCTCTCCTATATCTGAAAGATCTTTTATTTTTAGTTTTTTTTACACATATTTAACACATTTAACACGTATTTTAGGCACTAAACTACTTCCATATGAACTGAGTATGTAAAACACATAAAACACTATTTCCATGACCAGGTGAATCCAGTAAAAAATAACATGAGTCTACAAAACATTAGGCACACCTTTTCTAATATTGAGTTGAACCTCCTTTTGCCCTCAGAACAGCTTCAATTCGTCAGGGCGTGGAAGTATTCCACAGGGCCCATGTTGTGCCAGCAACTTTCACCCTCGGAATGGCACACAATCACAATCCATGTCTCAACTGTCTCAAGGTTTAAACATCCTTATTTAAGTTGTCTCCTCCCCTTCATCTACACTGATTGAAGTGGATTCAACAAGTGACTTCAATAAAGGATAGCTTTCACCTGGATTCACCTGGTCAGTCTATGTCATGGAAAGAGCAGGTGTTCTTAATGTTTTGTGCACTCAATGTAGATTGACTGTGATATGGACGTTTTATTTATGTCGGGGACTTTATCTGTTCTAACCTACATCTCCTGTCCCTATTCCTAGATGGCAATTTCCTGGCGATTGGCTCTCACGACAACTACATCTATATCTACGCAGTGGGGGAGAGTGGCAGGAAGTACGGTCGAGTGGGAAAGTGCTCGGTGAGCACCTTTTATTTTTAGTACACCCCTCTTCTCCTCAGCATCACATCAGGAGGGCATGCTAAATGATGCGCATTCACATCATAGTGTATTATGGTTTAAATAGGTTCAAAGTCAGGGTCGAGGGGGAAGTTAGGGTCGAGGGTCAAAGTCAGGGTCGAGGGGGAATTGCAGTGAGATTGCCAATAAATAAAATAAAAAGTTCATCCCCAAAAATGTTTTGGGGGAACAAAACATTTATTAGTCTATAATAATAATCATTATTGTATGGGACAATATACAACGTTTTTGAGAAAGATCATTTTAATAAATTGAGTAAATGTATTTATTGGTTCTCTTAATTTTTATGAGAGATGAAAATGTAATGGATTGAAGATTATTTGTTGATATTATGATTAAGTTTATTTGAACAAGGACAATGTACAACAGAACATACTTCTTAGTACACTTGAGAAAAGATGCATTATACCCAGTGGCGATTTAGCATGTAAATCTTGGTGGGGCAAACTCCACAAAAAATTGTAGATGCATGCCAGGAAAGCCACTACACAACACAACACAACAATAAACAATACATGATTTGGACTAACGGTGCAACAAACATGTGTTACTTGTCACATGCGCCGAATAAAACCTTACCATGAAATACTTACTTACAAGCCCTTATGCAATGCAGTTCAAGAAATAAAGTGAAGAAAATATAAACTTAATAAACTAAAGTAAAAAATGTAATAAAAAGTAACACAATAAAATAACAATAACGAGGCTATATATACAGGGGGTACTGGTACCGGGGGGTCAATGTAAATAATCCGGGTGGCCATTTGATTAATTGTTCAGCAGTATTATGCATTGGGGGTAGAAGCTGTTAAGGAGCCTTTTGGACCTAGACTTGGCACTCTGGTACAACTTGCCGTGCCATACTTGGGTGACTGGAGTCCTTGACCATTTTTTGGGCCTTCCTCTGACACTGTCTAGTATATAGTTCCTGGATGGCAGGAAGCTTGGCCCCATTGATGTACTGGGCTGTATGCACTACCCTCTGTAAAGACTTTCGGTCGAATGCCAAGCAGTTGCCATACCAGGCGGCGATGCAACTGATCAGGATGCTCTCAATGGTGCAGCTCTAGACATTTTTGAGGATCTGGGGACCCATGCCAAAATCTTAAGGGGGTCTCCTGAGGGGGAAAGGGGGTTGTCGTGCCCTCTTCACAACTTTCTAGGTGTGTTTGGACCATGATAGTTGGTTGGTGATGTGGACACCAAGAAACTTGAAACTCTCGACCCGCTCCACTACAGCCCTGTCAATATGAATAGGGGTGAGTTCGGCCCTCCTTTTCCGATCAACTCCTTTGTCTTGCTCACATTGAGGCAGAGGTTGTTGTCCTGGCAACACACTGCCAAGTCTCTAACCTCCTACCTATAGGCTGTCTCATCATTGTCGGTGATCAGGCATACCACTGTTGTGTCGTCAGCAAACTTAATGATAGTGTTGGAGTCTTGCTTGGACACGCAGTTGTGGGTAAACAGGGAGTACAGGAGGAGACTAAGCACGCACCCCTGAAGGGCCCCCATGTTGATGATCAGCGTGGCAGATGTGTTGTGGCCTACCTTTGCCACCTCGGGGCAACCCGTCAGAAAGTCCAGGATCCAGTTGTTGAGGGAGGTGTTTAGTCCCAGGGTCCTTAGCTTAGTGATGAGCTTTTTGTGTACTATGGTTGAACACTGAGCTGTAGTCAATGAACACCATTCTCACACAGATGTTCCTTTTGTCCAGGTGGAAAAGGGCAGTATGGAGTGCGATTGAGATTGCGTCATCTGTGGATCTGTTGGGGCGGTATGCGAATTGGAGTGTGTCTAGAGTTTCCCGGGATGATGGTGTTGATGTGAGCCATGAACAGCCTTCATAAAACTGTCCCAACAGCAGAGTCCCAATAGCAGTCCCTACACCTTACCACTGTTACACCTGGCTATCAGCAGAGCCTTGTCTGGCAGTGAAACAGTTCATTCAGCCTCATTTACTGACTTTAAAAAACATAGCTGATATGGCTGACTTGCTTACGCAAATGTGGTTTCTACTGACAATTGAGATGTACAGACTATGGCATCAGGGAACGATGAGTGGATGAAAGGCAATCGTAATTTCAATTAAGACATTAATGAGAGAGCTAGGACGGACGTAGTCAATGAAATGTACAGCGACAGATTGACATCAAACTTTGTTATCAAAGACTGGCATTCTCTGGATTTATGGTGCTTTCAAGACAACTGGGAACTCGAATCATAACCTCAGTGATCTTCAGGTCGAACTCACTGAAGTCTGAGATGTAGTAGTTCCGAGTTTCCAGTTATTTTGAAAGTGGCAGAAGTCATGCTGGATTGACAGCATGGCTAATTTTCAATGTTTATCCTTTTAAGCTTGGAAAAAAGACCCTTAAACCCAGACTTGGACCACACATCCACTCCACTGAGTAGCAGGCTAGTGATTGCATTGCAATGCTTGCAGTTAGCCACTGATTTCTTCCAAACCACTCATTGTTAAATTTGTGATTTCTAACTGGTTGTGTAATGTTTATGTCCAATTGCCGATGAGCACTGATACCTTTTATCTATAATTTCTCTACATATTACAAGGATTGAAAATAATTTGCCTGTAGTTTGTTAACTTGATTCATGATGATGACTGCTACCTTGCTAGCTCAGTCCAATCAAAGCTACTGTAAATATAACGTCATTTGATGTCATTTTATCTGTAGCCAATGACATTGAGCCTTCTTCTAATGTAACTCTATGGCAGCACCCAAGGGGCTTAAATTTTTGAGCTCTCCCTGTTGATTTTGTGGTGATGTATTGTCCCCATGAGTGACAGAACACTGAGGCAGTGTCTATGTACCAGATAGGACTGTTTCGTTTTTTTCACATTTGTTGTTTTGTATTTTGTAGTGTTCACATTTATTTTCCTTATTAAACATGTTGAACACTAACCACGCTGCATTTTGGTCCTCCTCTCCTTCAACGGAAGAAAACCGTTACAGAACCACTCACCAACCAAGGACCAAGCGGCGTGGTAACAGGCAGCAGCAGTAGCAGGAGAGGCAGCGATGTCAGGACTCCTGGAAATGGGAGGACGTTTTGAACAGCAAGGGTTGCTACACATGGGAGGAGATCCTGGCTGGAAGGAATCTCCTCCCATGGGAACAGGTGGAGGCAGCTAGGAGAGTGGAGGCAGCCGGAGAGAGGAGCCAGCGATATGAGGGAACACGGCTGGCAAGGAAGCCCGAGAGGCAGCCCCAAAAATGTATTGGGGGGAGGCACACAGGGAGTGTGGCGAAGCCAGGTAGGAGACCTGCGCCAATTTCCTGTGCTTACTGGAGAGCGAGCGAGACCAGGCAGGCAACGTGTTATGCTGTGGAGCGCACGGTATCCCCAGTACGGGTGCATAGCCCGGTGCGGTACATACCAGCTCCTCGTATCGGCCGGGTTAGAGTGGGCTTCGAGCCAGGTGCCATGAAGCCGGCTCTACGCATCTGGTCTCCTTGGGCCGGCATACATGGCACCAGCCTTAAGCATGGTGTTCGCCAGCACAAGCCCAGTGCGGGCTATTCCACCTCGCCGCACTGGCAGGGCGACTGGGAGCATTCAACCAGGTAAGGTTGGGCAGGCTCGGTGCTAAAGAGCTCCAGTGTGCCTGCACGGTCTGGTCTATCCAGTACCACCTCCACGCACCAGCCCTCCGGTGGCAGCCCCCCGCACCAGGCTGTCTCTCCGTCTCATCCCTACGGGTGCTCCCGTCTTTCCAGCGCTGCCAGAGTCTCCCGTCTGTCCAGAGCTGCCAGAGTCTCCCGTCTGTCCAGAGCTGCCAGAGTCTCCCGTCTGTCCAGAGCTGCCAGAGTCTCCCGTCTGTCCAGAGCTGCCAGAGTCTCCCGTCTGTCCAGAGCTGCTAGAGTCTCCCATCTGTCCAGAGCTGCTAGAGTCTCCCGCCTGTCCAGAGCTGCTAGAGTCTCCCGCCTGTCCAGAGCTGCTAGAGTCTCCCGCCTGTCCAGAGCTGCTAGAGTCTCCCGCCTGTCCAGAGCTGCTAGAGTCTCCCGCCTGTCCAGAGCTGCTAGAGTCTGCCGCCTGTCTGCCAGGAGCCGCCAGTCTGCCAGGAGCCGCCTGTCTGCCAGGAGCCGCCAGGATCCGCCAAAGCCGCTAGTCAGCCAGGATCCGCCAGTCAGCCAGGATCCGCCAGAGCCGCCATTCAGCCAGGATCCGCCAGAGCCGTTAGTCAGCCAGAAGCTGCCAAAGCCGTCAACCAGCATGAGCTGCCCCTCGGTACTGAGCTGCCCCTCGGTCCTGAGCTGCCCCTCGGTCCTCAGCTACCCCTCGGTCCTGAGCTACCCCTCGGTCCGGAGGAGTTTGTTTAGTCCAGCGGGGCCCTTTAGTAGGGTTGCCAATCCTAGGTCGGCGGCGAGGGACGCCGTTCTTAGGAGGAGACTATAAAGTGGACAAAGACTATGGTGGAGTCCACGTCCTGCGCCAGAGCCGCCACCGCGGACAGATGCCCACCCAGACCCTCCCCTATAGGTTCAGGTTTTGCGGCCGGAGTCTGACCATAGTTAATTTGTGTTTTCTTCGTTTTAGTGTTGGTCAGGACGTGAGCTGAGTGGGCATTCTATGTTGTATGTCTAGTTTGTCTATTTCTATGTTTGGTCTGATATGGTTCTCAATCAGAGGCAGCTCTTAGTCATTGTCTCTGATTGGGAACCATACTTAGGTAGCCTGTTTTGTGTTGGGTTTTGTGGGTGGTTGTCTTCTGTCTTTGTGTCTATGCACCAGATAGGACTGTTTTGGTTTTTTCACATTTGTTGTTTTGTATTTTGTAGTGTTCACGTTTATTGTCCTTATTAAACATGTTGAACACTAACAACGCTGCATTTTGGTCCTTCCTTCAACGGAAGAAAACCGTTACATTGACACACATGAGGCAGGTAATTTATATATAAACTAAAGAGTAAAGCCCAGGTCCCAGACAATGAGACTTTCTGTTTGATTCTAACACACTATTCTGTCAGATAAATATGAATCCATCCATTTTAAATCATTTGGGGAGAAATTACATTCAGCTAGTTTAGAGAGTAGAATTCTGTGATGTACAGTATCAAATGCTTTTTGCAAATCTAAAAACACAGATCTTACCACTCCCTCTATGTCAAGTTTAAATGTAACCTTCTACATAAAATAACCGTTTTCTGACTAATGAGAAATCACTAGTATTCAAGTGATCAGTCAATTATTCAGTAACTACCCTCTTTCCAGCCTTTGAAATGATTGGCAAAATACGTATAGGTCTATAATTATTGACCATAAAACAATCAGCAGACTTGAATATTAGGTTAACCGCTGACTTCCATTCCCCTGGGAATTTATGGGAAATTAATCAAATCTGTTATTGGCAGGGGCGCAACATTCTGAATGTCACGTCCTGACCATAGAGAGCTTTAATTTTCTATGGTAGAGTAGGTCAGGGAGTGACTGGGGGGATGTTCTAGTTTATATTTTCTATGTTGGTGATTTGTATGATTCCCAATTAGAGGCAGCTGGTTATCGTTGTCTCTAATTGGGGATCATACTTAAGTAGCATTTTTTCCACCTTTGGGTTATGGGATATTGTGTATGTTTACTTGCCTGTTCGCACTGCATTGTCATCATGGTTAGTTTATTCTGTATTGTTTCTGTTTTTTCTAAGTTTCACTTTCTTTAATAAATAATGTGGAACTCTATGTACGTTGCGCCTTGGTCTGACCATTATTACGAACATTGTGACACTGAAATTGCATTCTGAAATCCCCCCTCCCACAGTTTTATAATTGGAATGTGATATAAATGAGGCAACTGTCACACTGTTTATTCTCTGTGTTGGTTGGTGTATGATAGTGACTTGGGTGGATCATCTAGGTGAATTTATGATGGCCTGATATGGTTCCCAATCAGAGGCAGCTGTTTATCATTGTCTCTGAAAGGGTATCATATTTATTTAGCCATTTCCCAACTGGGGAAAAAAAGAAACAAAAAATATATAGAAACAATATGCCCCCCCCACTTCTAAAACCAAAGATGTGCCCCTTGTTATTTATGATGTCAAAGTATCTTTATGTGTTTTAAAGAACACATTATCAAAGCCATAGACATCTTTGGCTTTAGAGGTTTTCAAGCTGCTTAAGATTTTTTTTAACTTTCACCTCAATAGTTGGAATCATATCAAACATTTTGAGGGAGTCATCACATCGGGTGATACATAACTCGCTCACTGTAAACTTTTGCCCCAGATCTTGTACAGACTGAGTAAAGAAATAGTTAAAAGTAGTGGCTATTCTCGATTAATCTTCCATTAACTTTCAGTTTTATACCTCCTTTAATTTATCTTGCCTGTTAAACTGTATTTTTTCCAAATATGTTTACAATCACCTTTCGCCTCATTTATGATGTTAATGAATGACTTGGCTTTGAATTTCTTAACTCGGAGAATAACTGAATATCATTCTGTCACCATCTAGTCCAGTTTTGGGCTTTCTTTAGTGCAGCATACATTTTTTGTTAACTGCCACAGGGTGTCATTTAACCAGGGTAGGCTATTACTTATATGTTTCTTTCTTGTAATTGTCTTAGTATAATATGTTTTCAAATTAGTGAGCGTTATTTTATTATATCACAATTATTTTCTAGGTCCTTGGATGTCAGGAAATCATCCCACTTGATTCTCTTTAAGTCATTTTGAAAATGGACCACAGTAGACAGAGGTTTGCCTTCTTGATGGGTTTAAAATTGAATCTCTGTTTTGAAAGCTTTCTTGCAATCAGAGTTCAATTATGATCTGATAGCCTAGTTATCAAATTGTATTTAGAGTAGCTGCTCTTAGCAACATCCATGTATTTACATACACTAGTGTTGCTCTCAATTGTATTCGGTTGCACAAAAACCGTCTGTGGGAAGCCAGAAGTTAATTAAATACAATTCAATTTCAACTTACTGTGCCAGTCTGCAGGAAGCCAGAAGTTAATTAAATACAATTCCATTTCAACTTACTGTGCCAGTCTGCAGGAAGCCAGAAGTTAAATATAATTCCATTTCAACTTACTGTGCCAGTGGGCAGGAAGGTTGGTCATTATGACAAAGGGAATTTTAGACAAAATATCTAAAGGATCGTAATTATTAAACTGACTCTGTTTGTTGTAGACCTACTTCCTCTCTGCTTACCTCATGTCAACATAGGGGGACGTACATTTTCTCCTTTCCTTCACTCTTGATTGCATGTGCTGCCATAGAAATAGAAGGATTGAGCTATATCTGTTTTAGTACACTAAATCCTGGCATTGTATAAATACTAGCAGGAGTTGTAGGTTTTTTCAGAAAGACAAAGAAAATTCAGATTGGAATCTACCAAAAGGTGTTCTAATTGGCCACGTTATGGTGTAAGACTTCTGATGTTCAGGTGCCCTACAAAAATTCCGTTAGATTTGAATTTAGGGTCCCACACGACCTTAGTGTGGGTGTGAAATGTTTGCATATTGTACCCTGGCAGGCACTGTTGTTTGTCCCTCCAGAGTCACTGTAGCAACAACATAGCCACTTCCTCAAAATAGTAATTTCTTTAACCTCTTGAACCTATGGGGGCGCTATTTCATTATTGGATAAAAAAAACGTGCCCGTTTTAAGCGCAATATTTAGTCACAAAAAGATGCTCGACTATGCATATAATTGACAGCTTTGGAAGGAAAACACTGACGTTTCCAAAACTGCAAAGATATTATCTGTGAGTGCCACAGAACTGATGCTACAGGCGAAGCCAAGATGAAACTTCAAACAGGAAATGAGCAGAATTTTTGAGGCTCTGTTTTCCATTGTCTCCTTATATGGCTGTGAATGTGCCCTGAATGAGCCTACGCTTTCTGCCGTTTGCCCAAGGTGTCTGCAGCATTGTGACGTATTTGTAGGCATATCATTGGAAGATTGGCCATAAGAGACTACATTTACCAGGTGTCCGCCCGGTGTCCTTTGTCTAAATTGGTGCGTAATCTTCAGCTGCAGGCATTTTCCCATGGGATTCAGAGGAGAAAGCACACTTCCACGAACGATATATCATCGAAGAGATATGTGAAAAACACCTTGAGGATTGATTCTAAACAACGTTTGCCATGTTTCAGTCGATATTATGATGACTGAATTTGCGTTTTTTTTTGGTAGCCAAATGTGATGTACCAGACGGAGCGATTTCTCCTATACAAAGAATCTTTTTGGACAAACTGAACATTTACTATCTAACTGAGAGTCTCCTCATTGAAAACATCCGAAGTTCTTCAAAGGTAAATAATTTTATTTGAATGCTTTTCTTGTTTTTGTGAAAATGTTGCCTGCCGAATGCTAACGCTAAATGCTACGCTAGCTATCAATACTGTTACACAAATGCTTGTTTTGCTATGGTTGAGAAGCATATTTTGAAAATCTGAGATGACAGTGTTGTTAACAAAAGGCTAAGCTTGAGAGCTAGCAGATTTATTTCATTTAATTTGCGATTTTCATGAATAGTTATGGTCATGGGCTTGAGGCTGTAGTCACGATCCCGGATCCGGGACTGCTCGACGCAAGAAGTTAAAATAGTCCGAATTCATGTAAGACAAATCAAGAAATCTGTAATTAATTAAAACAAAATTCAGATGAGGTTTTAATAGTGCAATTTTACATCTAGCTAAGGTGTTTGGTGCAGTATTTCTCAAGTAACAAAATGTGCATGAAAAATGAGCACTGCATACAGTCTATTGAGTCGGCAAAGTCTGGCTGCTTGCTCTGGACTGATTTCTGAGAACAATAACATGCCTACAACTTCATCGTCTGCAAGCTGTCAAACTATTGTAAATAAAGCACAAACTACACACTGTTTATCAGCGCTTGAAATCACTAAGTTCCAACTCTGTGTTTTTCAATGAAACTAGCAAGTAGTAGCTGGCAGGCACATTGAGCAGCCAGGCCACAATCAGCTTATCAAGTCACTGAGTGGCAACGTGTGTGCTTCGGTGCCGTTTAGACTACATCGGAGAGTGGATAAGCTGCCTCTGCCCTCTATTCTATTGGCGAAAGTGCAATCACTGGAGAATAAACTGGAAGAGCTCCGTTTGAGACTATCCTATCAATGTGATCTGAAGAACTATAATATCCTACGTGAAACACTAATCCGGACTAAACAAACAGGCTAAACGAGTGAAACACCAAACAAATAGGCAAAACATCAATACAGGACCAAGATAGAATCTTATTACACCATCTCTGATGCTCTTTGGATGTGGCAGGACTTGCGAACTATCACGGATTGCAAAGGGACACCCAGCCACTAGCTGTCCAGTGACGCGAGCCATGTAGACAAGGAAAGCAACACTAAACCATGAATAAGAGCAATAAAGGAGCTATTTAATTTCTCCTGACATTTTAGTAGCATTTTTTGAACGATGCGTCATTGTAAACAGAGATTTATGGATATATAATGCAGATTATTGAAAAAAAATGATTGTACTGTGTAACATGTTATATTACTGTCATCTGATGAAGATTTCAAAAGGTTAGTGAAATTATTATTTTTTTAATCCTGCGTTTGTTGATTGCATATTTTTTCCTACTTGGCTATGCTAATGAGCTATGTCTGCGGTGGTGGTTTGACATAAATATGTGCTATGTTTTCACCGTAAAACATTTTAGAAATCTGACTTGTTGCCTGGATTCACAACAAGTGTAGCTTTAATTCAATACCCTGCATGTGTATTTTAATGAACGTTTGAGTTTTAACTAATACTATTAGCATTTAGCGTAGCGCATTTGCATTTCCAGAGCTCTAGATGGGACGCCTGCGTGCCAGGTAGAAGCAAGAGGTTAACAAGTCCAATGGCTCAAATGAAAGATAAACACCTTGTTTATCTACCCAGCAAGTCAGATTTCTAAAATGTTTTACGGCGAAAACATAGCACATATTTATGTCAAACCACCACCGAAGACCCAGCTAATTTGCATAGCCAAGTTGAAAAAAATATGCAATCAACAAAAAATAAAAATAATGCACTAACCTTTTGAAATCTTCATCAGATGACAGTAATATAACATGTTACACAGTACATTTATGTTTTTTTCAATAATATGCTATATATATCCATAAATCTCTGTTTACAATGATGCATCGTTCAAAAAATGCTACTCAAATGTCCTGAGAAATGACGATAGCTCCGGCAGATAACGTCAGCTAACAAGGAATACACATCATAAACTTTGACTAAATATGCATGTTCTACATATATATAGTTAGATACACTTCTTCTGAATGCAATCGCTGTGTTACATTTATTTTGTTATGCAGGTGAGTGAGGACCCAAAAGCGGTTTAACAGAAACAGAGTCTTTTAATGTTCAAACACAGGGAAAACATAAATCCTCTTCAGATGTATCGGTTGACTAGTCCCCTTCTAGCAGTAGAGGAGAATAGCAGGGCTAGCAGCAACAGACTGCAGGTCCCTCCGGGTAGGCGCGGACCGTAGAGGACAGAGGCACCTGATCAAACGCAGCATCTAATGAAGAGGCAGATTACGACAGGACAGAACAAGGGCGAAGCAAACGAGAATCCGACAAAGACAGAAGCAGAAACAGAGAGAGAAATAGAGACCTAATCAGAGGGAAAAGAGGGAACAGGTGTGAGAGAGTAAACGAGGTCGTTAGAGGAGAATGAGGGACAGCTGGGAGAAGGAAAGGGACCATAGAGAGAGAGAGAGATAGAGGGAGAGAAGGTAACCTAATACGACCAGCAGGGGGAAACGAAGAGAAGAGAAAGAACAGGAACAAGACATAACATGACAATACATGACATATTTTTAACGTTACAGGTTTCGTTCACTAGGCTATACTATGAGTCGGCGCTCAAAAAGTAGCATTATGGCTCCTCTATCTTGGAGTCCACATAAACCCAAATTTACTACATAAATATTCCCTTACCTTTGCTGTTCTTCCATCAGAAGAACTGGAAGGAATTATACTTACCAAAAACAGCGTTTAGTTTTGCAGTCTGTGTCTTTCGGTTCTCAAACACGACACATTTCGGTTGAAATGTAGCCAAAAGTCAAGTGGATGCGCACCAAAACGTTGAACTTACATATTATATGTCGATTAAACTTGTCAAACTAACTTCATAATCAAGCTTTAACATGTTATAAAGGTGTACAGCAATCGTGAGGACGAACAGAAACGCAATTGTATAATCGATCTTTGAAAAAAGACAGGACCGGATTTTTTTGCGTGACCGAAATGTTTCGGCCCGCCAAAACTCTCGTGAGTGCGCGATTCTCACAATGAGAAGCCCGATTGAAAGCTGAGATCGCACTGAAGAGAGAGAGACTGTTCCCAGACCTGTAAGTGCTTGGGAAGGGTGGGAGCGATGACGTCAAATTTGGGCCAACTTTTCTGATGACGAGAGAGAGTTTGGGAGAATGACTGCCCTGAGAGTTCTGCTTTACATACAGACATAATTTAAACGGTTTTAGAAGCTTTAGAGTGTTTTCTATTCAATAATATTTTTTATTTGCATATATTAGCAACTTTTGACAAAAATAAATTATGTTTACTATGGGCACGCAATTACTCCAGCGGGGGCAGTAGACAGCCCTATCCCCAACACATTCACAAGGCCACAGGGCCAGACAGATTGCCAGGACATGTACGCATGAAAGCACACCCCCATTCATATTGATGGGGGTTTTGGTGGAGTGGGTCGAGAGCTTAAAGTTTTTTGGTGTCTACATCACTAAGGATCCATCATGGTCCAAACCCAATCGTAAAAAGGGCACAACAATGCCTCTTTCCCCTCAGGAGGCGGAAAAGATTTGGCATCACCCCTCAGATCTTCAAAACGTTCTACAGCTGCACCATTTAGAGCATCTTAATGGGCTGCATCACCACTTGGTATAGCAAATGCTTGGCATCTGACTGCAGGAGCCACAGAGGATAGTGCCACTATATCACTGGGGCTGAGCTCCCTGCCATCTAGGACCTCTTTACCAGGTGCTGTCAGAGAAAGACCCTAAAAATTGTCAAAGACTCTAGCCAGCTCTCTCTGGGAGTCTGGGACCAACAGCTTCTACCCCCAAGTCATAAGACAGTTAATCAAATGGCTATCCAGACTATTTGCATTGCAATTTTCATTTGCTCTGACCTTCTTGCAAAAGCTCTATGCACACTCACTGGACTCTACCCACACACTCACACATACTACACTTTAACACACACATACACACACTACATACGCTCACACACACAAAACACACATGCATATTGTCGCACTGTCTGGAGGATCTGGCTGCTGTGATTGGATAGAGCAGGAATCCCCTATTGGTGGCCCATGGGCCGAATTTGGCCCGCTGGTGGTTTTACTTGGCCCCCCAAGTTCTCTGAGCAAAAACATTTTTTTTAAGACTGTAAAAACACCAGGAAATCAGCTCCTAGTGATTTTTATATAAGAACTCTGCTCCCAATTATTCCCACACATAATAGAGAGACACTACATGTGATCATACACAAATGTGAGCAACGTTTGAAATTATTATGTATAGTCAAACATTATATCCGTTTGGGCTTCTTGTGGACAATTTGCAGTCTACAAATGATTTGTAATTATGCTACCCCCCGGCCATCCCCTAGAGAAAAAAAATCTGTCAGCGACTGCTTTTAGATGATGATACCTGCGATAGAGCGTGCTCAGCTGATAGAGCACAATCAGCATAGCTGTTTCTCACGTGTTAGTGGGCACTGGGCAAGTGGGCATAATTGTAATCCATACCCAACCCTGCAGTCACTCATGACGAACTCCCCAACAACACTCATTTTTGGACACGTCTGGCTTTATGGCCAAAAGTATCCTATTCACACGTTTGACTTATATCAATACCACATAGGCCGTCTAAAACCAGAGAAGTTTGTTCTACGTTAAGGGGTAGTTGACCAATGCAGTCGTTTTTATCTCAATATCAAATCATTTCTGGGTAACTATTAAGTTTTCAATAAAAATTGTCAACAAAAAAATTGCTTCTGAGCAAAGAGCAATTTCTCAAACAATAATGTTTATAGTACTGTCAGGGAGTGGGGAGGGGAAAAACTGCAAAGTAGCTGTTATTGGCAGAGAGGTTTGGAACTGTCTTTCTTATTTGTCTATTAACACATTTAATAGACCATCCAACCAAAACAGGTTGACATTTCAGCCGGCCCTTTCAAACAGCACTTACACTCAAAGTGCATTATCATAATTTTCACAATTTCACATTATTATTCCTACCTCATAGTGTGGAAATGTATACGGTACCAGTCAAAAGTTTGGACACACCTACTCATTCCATGTTTTTTCTTTATTTTTACTATTTTCTACATTGTAGAATAATAGTGAAGACATCAAAACTATGAAATAACACATATGAAACCATGTAGTAACCAAACAAGCAATAAATAAATCAAAATATATTTTATATTTGAAATTCCTCTAAGTAGCCACCCTTTGCCTTGATGACAGCTTTGCATACTCTTGGCATTCTCTCAACCAGCTTCATGAGATAGTCACCTGGAATGCATTTCAATTAACAGGTGTGCCTTGTTAAAAAGTTCATACAGTATGTGGAATTTCTTTCCTTCTTAATGCGTTTGAGCCAATCAGTTGTGTTGTGACAAGGTTGGGGTGGTATACAGAAGATAGCCCTATTTCCTAAAAGAACAAGTCCATATTGGTGCAAGAACAGCTCAAATAAGCAAAGTGAAATGACAGTCCATCATTACTTTAAGACATGAAGGTCAGTCAATGCGGAAAATGTCAAGAACTTTGAATGTTTCTTCAAGTGCGGTCGCAAAAACCATCAAGCGCTATGATGAAACTGGCCCTCATGAGGACCGCCACAGGAAAGGAAGACCCAGAGTGACCACTGCTGTAAGGTAATTAGAGTTAACTGCACCTCAGCCCACACAAATGCTTCACAGGGTTCAAGTAACAGACACATCAGAACAACAACTGTTCAGAGGAGACTGTGTGGTCGAATTGCTGCAAAGAAACCACTACTAAAGGACACCAATAAGAAGAAGAGACTTGCTTGGGGCAAGAAACAACAGCAATGGACATTTGACCTGTGAGGCCGTTGGTGAAATTGAATAAAGGCAAAGTCAGGCGCAAGACACAGTTCTGAGTAATAATCGACGATTTACTCAATAAATGGTAATATTCCAACAAGGAACATATACAATAAACTAAAGCACAAACAACGAGAACCCACATGACAAACAATAACGCACAAAACAGAGAAGGAACTCAGAGGGTTAAATAATGAACATAATTAATGGAATGGAAACCAGGTGTGTAAATAATCAAGACAAAACAAAACGAAAATTAAACATGGATCGGTGGTGTCTAGAAAGCCGGTGACGTCGACCGCCGAACACCGCCCGAAGAAGGAGAGGGACCAACTTCGGCTGAAGTCGTGACAAGACCGGTGGAAATCTGTCCTTTGGTCTGATGAGTCCAAATTGGAACATTTTGGATCCAATCACTGTGTCTTTGTGAGACATAGAGTAGGTGAACGAATGATCTCTGCATATGTGTTTCCCAACAATGAAGTATGGAGGAGGAGGTGTGATGGTGTGGGGGTGCTTTGCTGGTGACAATGTCTGTGATTTATTTAGAATTCAAGGCACACTTAACCAGCATGGCTACCACAGCATTCTCGAGCTTAGTGGGATGATCATTTGTTTTTCAACAGGACAATGACCCAACACACCTCCAGGCTGTGTAAGGGCTATTTGACCAAGAAGGAGAGTGATGGAGTGCTGCATCAGATGACCTGGCCTACACAATCACCCGACCTCAACCCATTTGAGATGGTTTGGGATTACTTGGACCACAGAGTGAAGGAAAAGCAGCCAACAAGTGCTCAGCATATGTGGGAACTCCTTCAAGACTGTTGTAAAAGCATTCCAGGTGAAGCTGGTTGAGAGATTGCCAAGAGTGTGCAAAGCTGTCATCAATGCAAATTGTGGAAAAAAAATATGTTTACACTTTTTTGTTTACTACATGATTCCATATGTGTTACTTCATAGTTCTGATGTCTTCACTGTTATTTTACAATGTAGAAAACAGTAAAAATTTAAGAAAAACACTTTAATAAGTAGGTGTGTCCAAACTTTTGACTGGTACTGTATAAAACACAAGAAAATAACTGTTTTGACTGCACTGGTTCTTTAACGGTTCACTGTTTCAAAACTGCAGGGTTTCTTCACATATTTGTTATACTTTTTATGTTCCAAAAATTACATGTATTCAAGTTTTGAATAAATAATGTTCAGCAAATGTCTTATCTAGTGAAGTTCTGCTGCAGCAGGGTTCTCTTGCCTTTGTACTACAGCTGCATACAATCTCTCTCTGTCTCTCTCTTTCTGTCTCTCAGGGCCACTCCAGCTTCATCACCCATCTGGACTGGTCAGTGGACTCGCAGTACCTGGTGTCCAACTCAGGAGACTATGAGATACTCTATTGTAAGTATTGTCATGTTCAGTAAAGCTGTTTTGAAACTGAAAATGAAAATCTGTGTTCTTATTGGAAAACTTCAGGTAGCACCTCCACATTTCAATCCCGTTGCCAAGGTCATGAAAGACTACCTAAAACACAAGTTTGACAATGTGTGACGACAAGAGTTTTGTTTTTTTGTGTCATTCCAGGGATCCCATCAGTGTGTAAACAGGTGGTGAGTGTGGAGACCACACGGGACATCCCCTGGGCCACGTCCAACTGCACTCTGGGCTTCCAAGTCTTTGGTGAGCAATGCAGCTGGATATGTGTTTGCTGGACACATACTGTACAATGTCTCGTGGACAGATGGACGTAACATTTGATGGTATCATAGCATCTGTCAACAGACTGGGATGTGACGACTAATGAGGAACTTCCCTGTGCACAGATTTTTTGTCACTGCATTTGGACTAATCACGATTTCGCATCTTTCAAATTTCTGAAGGGGAGGGGCCATTTGACCCATACTTTGGCTGAGAGATTAATTTATGGGGGTGGAGACTTTGTTTGTCTTGTCAGTACTTCTCCCCTCAGAACCTAATCGAGCATATGATGCAATTACAGTACGCAACATTTTTGTTCTGAGTTTCCAAGATTACATACTGTATGACCATTCACTTTGAACATTTTGTGTAGGGTATAACATAATGAGATAGATACTGTAACTCTGGTCCTGATCCACAGGGTTATGGCCTGACGGCTCCGACGGGACTGACATCAACGCCGTCTCCAGATCCAATGACAAAAGGCTGCTCGTCACAGGAAACAACTTCGGAAAAGTCCAACTTTTCTCATTCCCCTGCTCTCAATTCCGGGTAAGATTGAAAATCTATTGAATATTTAGATGAGAAGAGCCTGTGAAGATGATGTGAGGCCATTGATTGCAGTTTGATTGATTGATTTTCTTCTTCTTCCAGGCTCCCAGTCATGTTTATGGTGGACACAGCAGTCATGTGACCAACGTAAAATTCCTGTTTGACGATAGTTGCCTGGTTTCCACTGGGGGCAAGGACATGAGCGTCATGCAGTGGCGGGTAGTGTGAGGTGGCCATTTTGGGGCAACAGACAGACAGTTTCTTTATGGATCAGGGTAGGGTGGTAAGGGGAGGGTTGTACTCATAGAGGCTTCCCTGTACAATGAGCTTACAATGATGTTGCCCCAAGAAGCTGATCTTGGATCAGGTTTCTATTTACCCCATTAATGGGTTAGAATTTGGGGAGGGCTGATTCTAGATCTGTTCCTAGGGTTGACTTCACTCCAGAGTTTAGCTTTTTGGTGGGTGGGATGGGACGTGGGTGGGTGGGTTGGGGACGAAGAGCATCGCAACAAAGGATGATACAACAGGGAGTACCTATTGTTTCGTCTTTTATCGTTCTGTCTGTCTCCTTTATTTTGTATATTTCACACCTCAGGAAACCAATAGAAAATTAGGAGTTGAATTTACTCTGCTCTGGCCTGGTAGAGATAGCACTCCACATTTGAAAGTGGATGGCAGGTAGCCTAGTGGTTAAGAGTGTTGAGCCAGTGTGCAAAATGTTGCTGGTTTGAATCCCCAAGCTGATTAGGGGAAAAATCTGTTGAGCAAGGCATTTTAGCCAAATTGCTCTGGGTAAGAGTGGATGCATAATGGAAGTTTTCATTTTTACTATGTGCACATACATTTGGTTCAAACTGATGCTGAGTAAATGACCAATATTGATATGATTACACTATTTCATCATATCTATGTTTATTTTATAATGAATACATCAGGTTTACCCCAGGCAGTTTGTTACTAGGCCAAGTGTGCGGTTGAATAGATGCGAATTCTGTGACGCTACATGGGAATATGAAGATATTAACTCTCTGCTGCCACTGTCTTGCTTCCTGAGATATTGAATGGTGTCATAATGACTACTTCACTAATGCTCTGCAAACTATAATACATGATAAAGTATCACACTGGCATTTCAAAGAGCCCTTTAAAAACAAATTAATAATTATTTAAATTAATAATCAATGATTATTTACACCTGTTGAAAAGCATAATTTTGGGACACAAATGACTGAAGTTAAACTACATTTCAAACATATTTGGATTGCACTGTTATATATCTGCTGCCGATGTCACTTCCTTCCTGAGCCTCCCTTATCTTCCTGTATGGTCCTCAAACTAGTTAGATAAATAAGAGGTTTGTACTAATCAGACCATTGCACTGTAATTGTTCTCTCTCCAATACCCTTTTCACACTATAGTGCCGAACCAATCCGTACAGTGCTGACTCAATATTTTCTTTTCACATTGTCCTTTTCAGCACGGCTACAGTAACTACATGGAAGCTAACCAGATTAGCTCAGTACAGCTTGTTTGGCTCGGTTTGGCTCAGTAGTGTGAAATGTCCTAATGTGTGCTCCCCTATTGTGCACTGTTTGCCATAGACAAGTAATTCGCTCTGGATAAGAGCGTCTGCTAAATGACTTAAATGTAAATGTAAGTAATCACTACTCCAAGGCTTAAGGCCCACTCTTGATATTTACAGCTGTTTTTGATCTCTCCAAGGCTTAAAATAACCTGTGATTTAGCTACCACACTGACCTTGTCGTCTTGACTCATGCCTCTTGTTTACTATGAACGAAACATGTAATTCATATTGAAAGCTTTCCCAAAGCCAGGAAAAATAATCGCACCAAGAGTTAACTGTACCACACTGCTAATGTCTGAAATGGACTGGTCATTCATCTGGCGTTTGCTTTATAGTGATAAAAAGTGATGAAAAGTATCCAGAACATGCATAACATTGGTTATACCTGTGCTGAATTCAGAAGGGCACAACATTGTGGAACGTTCATATAGAAATATACTACGAAGAACAAACATGTCTTTCTGACATGTAGGATGAAGAATCACGTCAGCTCTATTCATGTAATTTCTTCAAAAAAAAAATTAGGCACTTAGCAAATTCCATGTCTGCTAAGCGCAAATTCCATGTCTGCTAAGCACAAACTTGAACATTGTGAACATTTGGTGCAACTTCCAGCACGTGTTTACTGTGAACACTTAGGCTGTACCCACTTTAAGTTACAGTTTTAATAGTGGTCAAGTTGGCTAGTGGCTATTTGATCGTAATATAGGCTTACCAGAGTGGCCTACCATCAAAAACAATGGAGAAAGTGCATCCCATAACATTTTAACAAATAAATAGCTGTTCTATAGTTCAGTCTACAGTAGCAGCCAATGTGTGGTGTTCCATGCAGGACTTGACATTAACCTGTTTATCCACTTACCCTTCAGACAAGGAGGTGACTGAATATTTTGTTGTGTTTGTTTGATGCAAGAAATCACTTTACAAAATCAAATGCATTTTTATTCACATACCATTATTATAGAGAATCAGACAAATTATACTACCCTCTACCTATTGGCTACTTGGCTTATTCAAGCCTGTCTCAAAATACAACACTGCTCTTTACCCGATTCGCTTTTCAAAGATGTCTAGAAATGTACACGTTTTGTGCTATTGTAGGAAGCAATCGCTCCCTTATTGCTGACTACAAATGATCTATAACTGGGCTAATAACTCACTAACTAACAAAGGATCTTTATTTTACTGGGCTGATGTTACCTGCTTCTGATGGTCAGTCTCAGCAGAGGGAGAGAGCAGCACGGGCATGATACACTAGCACAGGATGCCGCGTAGTGAAACACAGCTGCCCATTCATTTCAATGGAAGGAAAGCAGTGAGAAAAGGAGACGGCGGGGGACCTTTTGGGCGGTGCAAAGGTGGCGTGGGAGTCGGTGAAATATATGAACTTTTACCAACTTCATGCAAATCACCAGCGGCGACCGCTGGGCAATGACTAATCATATCGAGTGGTTCCCATTACGAATGTGACACTATGTGACCCTAGGCTGTAGACTTTCTTCAAATACTTGGATGGAAGCAAATGTAAGCTGTGGTCCTGCTCTTTTGTGTTCCAAAGGGCACCCTATTCCCTTTACAGTGCACTACTTTTGACATGAGCCCTATGGGGCCTGGTCAGAAATATTGCACTACGAAAGAAGTAATGTGCCATTTGGGACGTATCCCTCATTACATCACAAAATTAGCAACAGAAATCATCTGTGCAATAGCTTTAGTAAAAATGTGTTTTTTTTACCTAGCTAATGATATTGTAAGTACATAAAGCTCAACAGTAAACAGTCTTTGCTGACAGCGGTGTTGTGCGAGAGAGAGATGTATGAGGAACAACAGCTTGTGAAATAAAATGTTGTACCATTAAAAAAAATATATATATATATATTAATTTTTTTTTTTTAAAGAAGCAAATGTAAGTGATTATAACATCATAAGGAATCATGCTAAAAAATGTACAGTTGACAGGAATATCTTAGTTAATGTAGAGACAAATGATTAAGCATATTTTTTAAATCATAAAGTTAACTTACAAAAATCGCAAATTAGCATGCTAGCTGACTAGCTAACATTAGCTAGCTCATTTGAGTTAGACTGCACTGTAAGTAGCTAGTTAGCTAATAATACATCATTTTTTAAACATTTTCGAAATGTATTTACTTACTTGAATAGGTTCTCCTAGCCATGTGGACGATTGTTAACAGGGGCAGCAAAGTTTGTTTGTCACCAGAGCGTTTCTGTACAGCACTTTGAGATATCAGTTGATGTGAGAATGGCTTTATAAATTCATTTGATTTGATTTTAGAGGATATTACTATTGAACTAGACCTTCATACAAACTTGCTATGCTGAATTATTGATGCACAATCGAACACGCTGCCACATGCTGCCAGCACGCCCAACAGCGTGTCACAGTGGGCGGCCTAAGCAGCACGCTGCATATTACCGCCATCTAGTGTACAGTACATTCACCGCGAGACTGACCAAAAAGGGTTTACTGTCTTCCAGCTGCTGGCGAAACTCGAGTCGCACCGCATTATTTCTTCCTCGTGCACAAATTCATGTTGTTACTCCTATAAACAGAGAAAGGGAAATATTATTTGATATTAAACAAGAGCCAAGCCACTAATAACGCAAGCCTAGAGATACACTTTCCTACCAATTCATTACTGGCGCAGTGTAGCGCTGTGTGAAAATAAGTAGAACGTGCATTTTATGGCTTATAAAAGTGTTGAATATACAGTAGTGACAGTGCTAAGTAAGAACTTAAACAGGAATTCACTCAAAAACAGTAGCTCTTTGCTGTATTCATTGACAGTTACTCGCTAGTCATGGTTTTGTAATCTCACAGTATCAAATTTACTGTAGCTTTCTTTTATGCCTGGTACGGCACAACACGCAGGGCAGCGGAATCGGTGGCACCTACCGCCAACAGCATGTTGGGTTTTTCCATAAATGTTTGGTAATCGGTTAGGAATTTCTTTGAGATCGACATGTTGAGCGTGATTGAGCAGTTGGTGACAACTGCTCTAGAAAGTTGAGTGAAATTCAATCTCCTACTTCTCTCTGTGTGCTGAAATGTCTTCAGTCCCAGGGGAGCTGCATGGCAGTCTTGGGGCTATTGCTCACCCACACAGCAATGTTCCACAATGTTTGCCTCCTGAACAAAGCCCTGTTTTTGCAGATCTAAACATAATTGGACATATGCAGATGTGACAAGTTACCATAACAAAGTAACCAAGATGGAATTATTTAATTTGAGGGGTCATTCCCTATGAGCACAAGAGATTGAAAAGACATTGAAAAACATTTTTGGTTGAAAAGACATTGAAAATATGTATTTTCAACATCTTGTGCTCACTGGGCTGGTCTTAGACCCAAACGCAGATAAAGGGGGCAGATGGTTGAAGTCTTACAATGTTTATTTATTCAAAGGGGAAGGCAAGAGAATGGTCGTTCTGAGAGAGAGCGTGTGAGAGAGAGAGAGCGAGAGAGCGAGAGCGCGAGAGCGAGAGCGCGAGAGCGAGAGCGAGAGAGAGAGAGAGAGAGAGAGAGAGAGAGAGAGAAAGATGAGGGGGAGGAGGAGGAAGATGAATAGGATGCTTTTCGAGAGAGAGAGAGAGAAAGATGAGGGGGGGGAGGAGGAAGATGAATAGGATGCTTTTCTCGGTGGTCGTCGCAAGTGGGCAGCAATGGACCGGTAGCATGCTGATGTCGGCTATTTTATGAAATCTCCACTTTCCAAAATACCAGAAATACGGGGAAAATATGGCAACTCAGCCATAACTCAACCACAATCCCCCCGTCTTCTAATTGAGACAACAGCGACCATCTTTTGAACATGGAATTAAGGATGCAAGAGAATAAACGGAGTGCAAAGCTTTTGAGAGAGAAAGAGAACGTTCGTACCCTCACATTGCATTTCAGCAACAGACTGACATTGCATTGCCAACAGGCATACATACTTGGTGTAGCCTACATTGGTGAATGATATTTTAGTTATAGTGAATTAGAATGTTCTGCTTTACAAACGGTCTGACAGGTAAACATCCACATACGTCCATTTTTTTCATGTCATCGTCTCATTGAATAGGAGAGAAAAATGAGGTAAGCAATTGCGCATGTGTTGGGTTTGCATTGTGGCATCATTTGTCAGAACGCGACATGTTCCTTTATAGTAATGTGTATGTGAACGTTTCCACTATATATTGTATATCAGTCATCACAACATGGTAGGCTACATTTTCAAAGTAGCCAATTCATACATTAGATAATTTAAACAATAGAAAAATCCATTATTTGTGAAGGATCACTGGTAAAATGAACTACAAACCCCTTTCTGCGTTTGCAAACATTGCTGCACGAGGGCGATGCGCGCAAATTGGTGGCAGAACAAGGGTGCTGTTCTTCTAGAGCGCCAGCAAAACAAACTATATTTACATGTTGCTTAGGTGTGATTTCACATTACTTTTGAGGCTCGTAAGAATGTCCTGCTTAATATGTTTGTTTTTTAAGTATAATGGCTCTTTGGCCATTTTACTGGTCTAGCTAACAATTGATGCATCCAAAATAGTCATTTTGTAAAGATCCCAAACAAATAGTCTTAGCAATTGTTCAAGCAAGAAGCAAAACATCACTGTAAGCATAACCCCAAAATGTTTTTGTTTCGAAGTAATAACTTAAATCTAGCCTATGTTGAATGGCCACAGATGGTGATGGCTTTCTTACTGCCGCCAATAGTCGCGCGTGAAGTCAGTGTGTCCTGTACAGGAAAGGGGTCTATAGAGTAGCCTACAGAACTATGGAATCAACCTTTTTTCCTACTCTAGTCCATAGCATACTATTCCATTCATCTTTCTTCTGTACACACCTATCCATTTCCTTTATTGGCTTGTCTGCATGAAATAGCAATGTTGTCATTGAAAGGAGACAACAGAAACTATTTTATTGACTGGTTTAGCTGCATTTATTTATTTTTCTTTGGGGGGGTAGATCAGCTTTAATAATGCAGATAGACTGGCTTCCATCAATGTAACTGTCTGCATCATTTCCAATCCCCCATATTTTTTGTAAATGTATAAAATGCAGTGCCTACGAAAAGTATTCAAACCCCTTGGCGTTCCACATTTCGATACATTACAGCTTTGTTCTAAAATGAATTAAATAGTTTGTCCCTCATTCTACACACAATACCCCATTAATGGAAAGCAATAACAGGTTTTTAGAAATGATTGCAAATTTATTTTTAAAAAGTACAAAAAACAGATCACATTTACATATGTATTCAGACCCTTAACTCAGTATTTTGTTAACACCTTTGGTAGGGATTACAACGTCGAGTCTTCTTGGGTATGACGCCACAAGCTTGGCACATCTGTATTTGGGGAGTTTCTCCCATTCTTCTCTGCAGATCCTCTCAAACTCTGTCAGGTTGGATTGGGAGTGTCGCTGCACAGCTATTTTCAAGTCTCTCCAGAGATGTTAGATCGGATTCAATTCCGAGCTCTGGCGAGGCCACTTGGCTGTGTGCTTAGGGTCGTTTTGCAGTTGGAAGGTGTACATTCTCCCCAGTCTGAGGTCCTGATTGCTATGGAGCATGTTTTCATAAAGGATCTCTCTGTACTTTGCTCCGTTCATCTTTCTCTCGATCCTGACTAGTCTCCCAATCCCTGCCGCTGAAAAACATCCCCACAGCATGATGCTACCACCACCATGCTTCACCATAGAGATGGTGTCAGGTTTCCTCCAGACGTGCCATTTGGCATTCAGTTCAATCTTGGTTTCATCAGACCAGATCATCTTGTTTCTCATGGTCTGAGTCCTTTAGGGGCCTTTTGGCAAATTTCAAGTGGGTAGTCATGTGCCTTTTACCGAGAAGTGGCTTCCGTCTGGCCACTCTACCATAAAGGCCTGATTAGTGGTGTGCTGAGATGGTTGTCCTTTTGGAAGGTTCTCCCATCTCCACAGAAGAGCTCTGGAGCGCTGTCAGAGTGACAATCGGGTTCTTGGTCACCTCCCTGAGGCCCTTCTCCCGTGATTGCTCAGTTTTTCCGGGCGGCAAGCTCTAGGAAGAGTCTTGGTGGTTCCAAACATCTTCCATTTAAGAATGACGGAGGTCACTGTGTTCTTGGGGACTTTCAATGTTACATAAATGTTTTTGTACCCTTTCCCAGATGTGTGCCTCGCCACAGTCCTGTCTCAGAGCTCTACGGACAATTCATTCGACCTCGTGGCTTGGTTTTTGCTCTGACATGCACTGTCAACTGTGGGACCTTATATAGACAGTTGTGTGCCTTTCCAAATCATGTCTAATCAATTGAATTTACCACAGGTGGACTCCAATCAAGTTGTAGAAATGATCAATGGAAACATGATGCACCTGAGCTCAATTTTGAGTCTCATAGCAAAAGGTCTGAATACTTATGAAAATAAGGTACTTCAATTTTTAATAAGTTTGCAAAAATTTCTAAAACCTGTTTTTGTTTTGTCATTATAGGTTGTGAGTAGATTGATGAGGAAAACATGTAATTTAATCAATTTTAGAATAAGGCTGTAACTTAAACTTAAAAATGTGGATGATCTAGCAAGATCTTATCTATTTTTGCCAACTGTCTATTAAAATGTATTGTAGTAAGATCATTTATTTATTTTGGGATATAAATATCGAGTATGTCCACTTCACCGTCACACTTTTTATTGGTAAACTACACAGTAAATGTAAAAGTTGTATTTTTTAGTGATCCAATATCTAGCTGCATCATTATGGTAGATCAGCTCAGTCAACAAACAACAATACACCTAAATATTAGTAGAGACAATAGAATGATTGAGAGCTTTGACACAAATTACAGTTCTCAGCTCTCTGGGTGGAGAAATAATATTGTAAGGCTACTGCCTTAAAGTGTAAAATAAATCCTGTGCCCTGTGGGTCAATTGTATTTTGGGACCTTCGGTTATGTTGGTATGCAGCAGGCTACACAGTCACCAAGACCTGAATAGCCTACCTGAATACTCTACGGAAAAATACAGTAGGGAGTCTCTGTAAATCTATCTGTGCAATCTCTATCTGCTTGTGAAAACCAAAGCAATAATTCAAGAGATTTTTAAAAATGTAACTAGACATGTCAGTTAAGAACACATTCTTATTTACAATGATGCCTTACCAGGCAACAGTGGGTTAACTGCCTTGTTCAGGTGTAGAACAAAATATTTTTACCTTGTCAGCTCTGGGAATCGATCCACCAATGCTCTAACCACTAGGCTACCTGCTGCTCCAGATTTGAAGCTTTGGATATTCTCTGACAGATGGACACAGGTGTAGTTCCTTGTCCTATACTCTTTGTTTTTAGATATTCGCTCATCAGCATGTGCAGGGCACTCTTTTGTATGTGAACTATTTGTGGTTGCACATGTGATTGTCTTCATGGTGACAGTGATGGCATGTATGGCTGTATATGCGCTCATAGAGCTGTATAGAGCAAAGAGTTATGGCTTTATATTAACATAGTCGAATGCGCTACAGCGGTCAAATGTTATGTTCCCACAAAGTACATCAGACTAATATTAAACATGGGTAGCTATCAGACTAACCCTAGTGTACACACACACACACACACACACACACACACACACACACACATGCACACACCACGTGTGGTCATGAATTCTTTGTAGCCATTTGGCACCACTGTGACGTTGTTATAGGCCTAAGGCACAGCTTTCCATTTACCCCAAATGATGAAAGATAGATAAGGTACATCCTGATAAACACTGCACAGAAAAATGTCACATTGTTCTAAGGATACATTCCCATGCCTCCAAATCTGCTGGAGTGTAACATCACTGAAACGCAGTTGATACATGTTTGACAAGTTGATGCATCTCATTTAACACCATAGCATACATGTATAATATGATTCATATATTGTCTCATTGTATAGAGGGATGAATGTGTGTAAGTGTCTTATATCATGCTTTTTGAAGCTCTCCATGTGTCCTGTAGCCTATGTCTCACCAGAGGCTGTTCTTTCAGTCAGGAAGCCAAAGGGAAGTCTTACATCTTCAGAAGGACACAAGGTGACTGGAAAGATTTAATTAAATTATTTATTCAACCTCAGTGCTTCCATTGCAGCCACTGCACTCCACTGATGTCCTATGCACGGCTATTTATAGCTTTAGCATTAGTGTTTTATCATGCTATGATGACTTTGTATTCTCCCTGCCAGCAATACTCAGTCATTGCATATGGAGAAAATCTCCTGGGAAACGTTAATGCCGAATGATTTTTGAGCGCGGTTACCACGGTGACTCATCTGCCGGAAAAAAAGGTAGCTGGCAATGTGAAAACGCTGAGTTATAGGTTTTCCTGCAGGCTTTTCAGATTAGTGGCTTCTCGTGTGATCCAGCTCGACGAGCCCTAACCTTATCATATGCATCGTATTCTACTAAAGATGATGTCCTCTGCAGTTTATTAATGAAGATCCAGATTCCGCTTCTTGTATTCCCGCTCCATGTAGAAACCAACCATACATGTAGAAGAGTCCTTATTTTGCATGTTGTTTTCTGTGTGTGTGTGTGTGTGTGTGTGTCAGGATCATCATCAGAACAGACCCAAAACACCCTGGTTCGACTGTCTGTTGGACTATAGATTCCCACTAGCATATTGTTTCATTGTAGTAGCAATTAACCCTATATATGGCTCCTTGAAGGCTCCTTGAACAATGAACCTAAACCCTCCTTTGCAGGGCTGAGAGAATGCTTTTTGTTTTCCACACTTTGCTTTGTTGCATAGCAGTTTATTGATCTATGCTTGCATCAGACTGATGGAATCTCATTGAGGAAGAATCCCCCTAATTAACGATGCCATAAATAACTGCAGTAACACTAAGTGTAGAAGCTGTGCAGTGGCAAATAGGTCAAGTGAAAGTCATGAAAAACCTGCTTCTCCATATTAGGCATATTAGGATCTGACAGAAATGAGGCTAAATGACCAGAGTTTTAATTTATTTGGCTACAGAATGAAATTAATCAAATGTTAATGTGAAATTGTGTAGGTATTTCAGCAAAAATACTAAATCTAAGACAGGTGCATGTGTGACAGTGTTGCCAGGAGACATTTTTACAAGTTCCTATCATGCCGTTAGACTGGTCCCTGATCTGCTGTTTGGCATTGTCAAAGACTATAGTCGTTGGCTATAGAGCACAAACAGATCTGGGACCAGGCTATCATGCCGTGCTTATACACTGGTTACAGGGATCATGTGGCTCTTTCAGTGCTTTCAATGGGCGAGACTCCTCAGAAGCAGATAGGCTATACAGACCTCCAATCCTTTAAGTGGACGTGGGTATAGGCAAGGTGACTGGGCTGGCGTGATCACATGTTCTCTGTTCTCTCTCTCATTCTCTCTCTCTGACACTCTCTTACTGACTTTCTCGCACGCACTTGCTATCGCCTTCTCTCTCTCTCTTTCCCTTCCTCTCTCACTCTCAGACAAACACACTGTCACACTCACTCCTTCCATTTCTCTTCACTCACTCTCTAAGCCAGCTGCACTCTTTTTCCTTCACATCAGTTTAATGAGGATCCTTGTGCTTCTAGAATGATTATTTATTTTTACCTGTCTGAAGAAGATAGAAGATGAGGTGTGCGTTCCACATACTCTCCAGTCTCACTAATGCTTTCCTTTCCATGTAATCTCCGCCACTTTTCATTTTATGCAAAAGGATTTCACTTCTACCTCCTCCATTGACACCACCTGCCAACCATGTATTCCTTTGATGACTTCGGGTAAGGATAATTGCCTTTCTCACTGTGTTGCTTTTGCCTTGTCCATCTGCCTCAGAATTTTCTGTTTATAGTATATATTCAGGAATAGGCTTGACTTTCTCATCCAAGATGAGAAATGGTTTTGGTAGCTAGTTATTAAAACTAAAACTGAAGTTGCTCTCTGCCACAGGGTGGCAGGTAGCCTAGTTTAGTGTTGGGCCAATAACCAAAAGGTTGCTAGATCAAATACCCGAGCTGACAAGGTAAAAATTCTCCTTCTGCCCCTGAAGTAGTCAGTTAACCCACTGTCATTGTAAATTTGTTCTTAACTGACTTGCCTAGTTAAATAATAAATAAATAGTTCAACATTTTACTATTCAGGTGTGAAGTGTATTGATCAGAGATGTGATTGGACAACAATGTTAATACAATAATATCAAATGCTTATGGCCTAGAAGAAAATGGTTTTGGTAGGTAGTTACTATACAACACGGAATCTCTGTTTTCAGCTCGGTAAGAAACCATTGGCTGTTTGTGTCAGTAAAAACACTGAACAGTTCCAAGGAGTGTTTCCTTCAATCCACTGAGCTGAGAATGCAGCCATCTGTTCAGAGGAATGAGTTTGATAAATCTCTCCATTCTTCCCAGAGGAAAAGGAGATGAGTTTCAATCAGTGTGTCAGCTTTGCCTCAGAGAGGATTGATCCCATCTTACGCTTGTATACAGACTTTTCCATGCTCAGGAATGCTAAGCTAATGCTAATTTGTGTAGTATGGTTGGGGTCAATTCCATTTCAATTCAGTCAATTCAGGAAGTAAACTGAAATATAGGGGAATAGGAATACTTCTTGAATTGAAATGGAATTGGCCCTGACATGGTGATTTGTGAGGATTGGATTTTTAGGGTTATGTTCATTAAGTGCCAAACGGAAGGAAAAAAAGTTCATTAAGTGCCCTATTGAACACAACCCAGAAGGGTCGTCAATATGCGGGAAGAATAACCTAGGGATGCTTTATATGACATCACTGGGATTTTACAACCTCGTTGTGTTTGTTGATTTGAAGGAGGGGAATGTAGCTGTTTTATGACTTTCTTGATAAGGTCCAGTGCCATGTTTCACACATTTAATTAAAAAAAATTATTTTACCTTTATTTTACTAGGCAAGTCAGTTATTAAGAACAAATTCGTATTTTCAATGACGGCCTAGGAACAGTGGGTTAACTGCCTGTTCAGGGGCAGAATGACAGATTTGTACCTTGTCAGCTCGGGGATTCGAACTTGTAACCTTTCGGTTACTAGTCCAACGCTCTAACCACTAGGCTACCCTGCCGCCCCATAGGACTGTGGACAAATCTTACAACTGACTGTAAAGCACAATGATGCCAGGAGTAACAGTTTTAGGAACATTGTCACTTGACAAACTGAATGCATTTACTGCCAAAGTGAACTCAGTTGGAGACCGCTGAACATTTTAATGGTATAATAACACGCTTATAATATATATTATCCTTATGAGCTTGTGAAATTTGCATTTGGTCGAAAATAACAGTTCATATAGAATGACAAGCATATTGATTTCACTCTGGTCAGGGATCTGCATTCAGGAGGCACAACAGGGCCTGACAACCCTGGGGAGCTTTGCTGTTGCTGAACCTGCAGTTATTGGCTTTTAAACTACCTCAGCCTCTCTCTCCCCTCTCTCTAACCCTAACTCCCCCTGCTCTCGTTCTCTCTCTCTGGCATTCTCTCCCCCTCTGCTATCTTCCTTACCTTTCAGTTGACGACTGACCCATAACATCAAACAGATAAGTTGTGTTAGCTGCTAGCCTAACTCCCTAGTGGTAGTGCTTCCTCAGGCCCTTAACTAGCTAGTCACTACAGTACCAAATTAGCTGCATTTCCCTTTAAGGATAATGATTAGTGACAGATAGGGACCTGCAGTTACAGAGGGCTTGGGGTGGGGGAAGGGCTGGATCCAGTAGCCATGTGTCTACTACTTACTTACCCCTTTCTTATCCTTGGTGATCACACACCATGTCATTACTGCAATTCCTTAAAGTTTGGAAGACTTGAGATGACCCACCCATCTCTGATGTGTCTCTCTCCAATGTTTGATACCAACAATATCTTTGCCACAGGCTATATGTTAGCATCATGGATCTGTTTTTTTTTTATTCCTGGAGCGACAGAGTCACTTATAGTAATTCAGCTTGACAATGGCCTATGTTCAGCTTAGTTCGTCCCAATACTCTGCCCACCAATCCTAACTGAGGAGGACTAATTTAACCAATCCAAAACAGTGGTTCAACCCATAGTGGTGCTCTCACCCTCAGTGACTCCATGTCAACTAGTCAGAGTATAGCGTAGCTATCATAATAACATTTGAGATTGTTCCGCTTTTTTTCTGACACAACAATAAATTGTGTTATTGAGGGTGTAGAGGGTTGGAGGACGAAGCATGGGACGGCTCATCCACACAGTGCAGTTTAGAGACATGGCCTGGCTCATATGTCAACCACCCACCATTACTCAAATCACAAAATTCCATTTCCAATTAAGTTGTATGTGTCATGGTACTTTATGTCTACTGAGATGTGTGTATGTGTGTGTGCTTGCGTGTACAGTGCATTCAAAACGTTTTCAGACCCCTTGACTTTTTCCACATTTTGTTACGTTAAAATGGATTAAACCGTGTTTTTTACTCATCAATCTACACACAATACCCAATAATGACAAAGCAAAAACAGGTTTTTAGAAATGTTTGCAAATGTATTAAACATAAAAAGCTTAAAGATCACATTTACATAAGTATTCAGACCCTTTGCTCAGTACTTTGTTGAAGCACCTTTGGCAGCGATTACAGCCTTGAGTCTTCTTGGGTATGACGCTACATGCTTGGCAATCCTGTATTTGGGGAGTTTCTCCCATTCTTTCTGCAGTTCCTCTCAAGCTCTGTCAGGTTGGATGGAGCGTGTCGCTGCACAGGTATTTTCAGGTCTCTCTAGAGATGTTAGATCGGGCTCAAGTCTTGGCTCTGGCTGGGCCCCTGAAGGACATTCAGAGACTTGTCCTGAAGCCACTCCTGCGTTGTTTTGGCTATGTGCTTAGGGTCGTTTTCCTGTTGGAAGAACCCCCCAGTCTCAGGTTCTGAGCGCTCTTGAGGTTTTCATCAATGATTTCTCTATACTTTGCTTTGTTCATTTTCCCCTCAATCCTGACTAGTCTCCAAATCCCTGCCGCTGAAAAACATCCCCACAGCATGATGCTACCACCACCATGCTTCACCAGGATGGTGCCAGGTTTCCTCCAGACGTGACACTTGGCAGTCAGGACAAAGAGTTTCATATTGGTTTCATCAGACCAGAGAATTTTGTTTCGCATGGTCTGAGTTCTTCAGGTACCTTTTTGCAAACTCCAAGCGGGCTGTCAAGTGGCTTTCGTTTGGCCACTCGACCATAAAGACCTGATTGGTGGAGTGATGCCGAGATGTCCTTCTGGAAGGTTGTTCTGTCAGAGTGGCCATCGGTTTCTTGGTCACACGATGGCCCTTCTCCTCCGATTGCTCAGTTTTGGCTGGTTGGCCAGCTCTAGGAAGAGTCTTGGTAGTTCCAAACTCCTTCCATTTAAGAATGATGGAGTCCAATGTGTTCTTGGGGACCTTCAATGCTGCAGAAATGTTTTTGTACCCTTCCCCAGATCTGTGCCTCAACACAATCCTGTCTCAGAGCTCTATGGACAATTCCTTCGACGTCATGGCTTGCTCAGACATGCGCTGTCAACTGTGGGACCTGTATATAGACAGGTGTGGGCCTTTCCAAATCAAGTCCAATCAATTGAATTTACCCCAGGTGGACCCCGATAAGGTTGTAGAGACATCTCAAGGATGATCAAAGGATACATGATGCACCTGAGCTCAATTTCGAGTCTCATAGCAAAAGGTCTGAATACTTGTAAATAAGTGTTTGGTTTTTTTTTGTAAAAAAATTTGCTAACGTTTCTGTTTTGGCATTATGGGGTATTGTATGTAGATTGAGGAGTATGTGTATTTATTTCATTGATTTTTGATGAAGGCTGCTGATACATAACAAAATGTGGAAAAAGTCAAGGGGTCCGAATACTTTCCGAATGCAATGTATATGATTGTCTGTATGTAGACTAATTGACTTGCGTGCCAGACAGATCAACTATATGTATTTGACCTTATTCAGATGGCCCCCTTCCACAAGGTGACAAATGCAAAGTGCAAACACTCATCACTCCATCATTGTCCTATTGTCTTCATTGTAAATCCAGTGCTGGATAGCACAGCAAGGGGCATCCCAATTAAAACAGACTACGAACAGGCCCTGCATGCTGGGTGGCCATGGCGACAGCAGGCTGCTGGCTGGTTTAAGGGAAGGGTGTGTGTGTGTGTGTGTGTGTGTGTGTGTGTGTGTGTGTGTGTGTGTGTGTGTGTGTGTGTGTGTGTGTGTGTGTGTGTGTGTGTGCGCGCATGCACAAGCAATCTGTAAATTCTCAGTGTGTGTTTGGTCTTACACCCTGTCACAGCTGGGTGGGGGGTTGGGGTAGGTTATAGGCTAATATCCCAGAGGCAAACAGAAGAACAACAGGAGGACAACAGCACTCAGGGGGTGATGCCTACAGGAGCAGCACCACTAGGAGCATCAGCCATCTGTAATATGATCACAAGCCGTCTGCAGCAGGCCCTACAACAGGCCTTTCAGTGACTTCATCGTCGCTAATCTCTGTGTTTACTCTGCACTCAGACTAGAAAAAAAGGGCATATTTGGGGGGGGTTTGTGAGAGTCCCCTCTTAATGAAAAAAAATAACAGTTTTATGACTACTGTCAAGTTGTTCCCTGATGGGTTTGAATAATCTTTTGAGGATAATAAAACAACTGATCTGTAGAGTTACATTTTAAAGTGTTGTATGGCATTCTGGAAGCAAGCCCAGTAATGTGACAGTTTTGCAACAAAAACAAAGAAGGTGTTTTTCAAAAATAAGTGTTTTTTTTGTAATCAATATGGATAGCCACCAGCTCCAAGCACTACGGTTCTACATGCCTCACAAGAGTGTCAGTGATTCTGGACTCTTCTACAGCAACTACTCAGCCAGGTTGGTTGTGCATTCATTTGGCAACACTTCATGATCATTAAGGAATAAGCATTAATACATTTTTTTTTAACAGTTTGCAACTTGTTATGAGTATCTGATTGTTTGTTATTGAACATCATTGGCTTTAGACACTGCAATTTGGGTGGTACATTGGCTGGTGGGTTGTGGTGGAGGAGGCTTGGTGTGTGTGTGTGTGTGTGTGTGTGTGTGTGTGTGTGTGTGTGTGTGTGTGTGTGTGTGTGTGTGTGTGTGTGTGTGTGTGTGTGTGTGGTTTTTTCACAAGCAGGGACATTTAGCTAAGAAGATAAGCACATTAATGGAGCAGGAGGAAAAGACCATTAAGGACCACATCCCTCTCTCCTATATATGGCTTATTTCTCATCCATTCAACGTGCTATACTTTCATATGTTAGAGTGGTGGGGGCAGGGTAAAACATTGAGTGTGTCTGTCATGTGGTGTCCATCAAAGTGATTCCTAGGGATTGAAGTTGGAGTTTGGTGACAGAGTATTCTGTATTGTTTGCTGGAAAAAAATGCAGTGCATTAATGAGCACAAAGGTTTCTTTTTTATTTATCTTTTATTTCAATGCTCAGTTTACAGCTATGTAAATCCTCATACTTTATGGCATTATTGTGCAATATTTGAAAAAGTCTCAAAGAAGTTTACCATTGTCCGAAAATGGTTTTGGCAGTCTGTTCTGTCCCTTATATAACCACACTTGCCACCAGGTCTTCCAACAGAGTGGAGTTCAATAGGTTACACTGTAACAAAACATTTTGTAATGGAAAACAAGTGTTTATTTTTGGACAAAATCATGTAGTCCCTCCCTGTTTCTGTCCATTTTCTACTGTTTGGTGCCTAATGAATACCACCCAGGCCTTCTGGGAAGTTGCCCTCCCTTCCAGTGGGACTTTCTCTGTGCTGAGATTACAGCCTGGTGCCTAAATGAGAGATAAACCCTAGTTAATTTAGCCTTAAAACAGGAGTGAGGTAACGATCTCCTCGGAAGTCGCCTGTAATCCCGCCACTGAGTTGCTCTGTCAGCTGGTGCGTGTGTGTGTGTGTTGGAGCTGCCCAAAAATAATTATACTGCACTGCACTCTGGGAAAAACACTAGTGTATAATCCACTCAGAAGTCGCCTGTAATCCCGCCACTGAGTTGCTCTCTGTCAGCTGGTGCGTGTGTGTGTGGTGGAGCTGCCCAAAAATGATTATACTGCACTGCACTCTGGGAAAAACACTAGTGTATAATCTACTCTATCCCCTCCCTGCTGCCCTCTTTTTAATAACAGGGAAGGAACTCCACTTCTCCTTTTTTAACTCATTCACCAAAATGTGCATGCTGCTGTTTTCCTTCATCGTCGGTGTGTGGAGCAAGGAGTGAGGGAGGGTACAGAATACAGACTGAATGGGAGAGGAAACTTTAATTAAGTCTGCTGTTCTAATGGGAGTCCCCCTCTACTGCTGATGGGACTGGTAGCTCTGGTTTCATTCTCACTGGTCTCTCTACTACACCTGAGGATGAGTACCTGTGTGTAAGACAAGAGACAGTGCTGTACTCCACAGCATGCATGTGTGGGACCTGTATTGAGAGACTCTTATTTTGACAGCGTAGACTCTGGCTCTGAAGTATAGAGCAGGGGTTGCTGGGAGATCTCCAGCTTAGATTTTGGTGCCACTGCAGGTTGTAACGGTTTTGACTTGAGGTTAATATTTATAGGGGTGCCAGGTAGGTTGTGCCTACCAAAGAAAACATTGGTTTCTCCTCTTAGTTTGAGTGGGAATGAGTCCCATCTGGTCCGTCAAGTCTACACCAATACAAAGGACTTATGTAAAAGTCAGGATGGAAATAAACTTTTCATAAACCCTTAAAACATTGGAAAGAACTTCAAAAATAACTATATTCTGTTGCGTGGGTTGTATTAGCAACAACAATGATTACACACACACATAATAATATAACACAATGAGTTCTGGTTGCTCCAGAAATGTCCTGTACCTCGGGCCTAAAAAGAGTCCAGCCCGGTAAAGGAGTTCAGTGAACTCAAGTGACTTTTGTCACGCAATGTTTGTCCGTTCATTCAGTGTAGATTAAACACATAATTAAACATACCATCAATATAACAATAATTTTACCACAGAACTTTAAAGCGTATCAACTCTTACTAAGTCCTCAACTACAACTAACTACATAAATCATCACAGTATACCTCACATCAAAACAAATGAAATACCGTATACAAAAAGGTTGTAGACAGTCGGTCAGTCAGACAATCCAATCCGCCAGCAGATCTCCAGCGGAGAAAAGCCACGGAGAACGGAGACGGGTACGTCCACGGACGCAAAGAGTGGATCCCATCCTGGGTAAACTCTCTTAGGCTACAAAACACACGTTTAACGGCAACAAAACAAACGGAATAGAGAAGCTCCGGGAACTGAGGGTTGAACACATCCTCAGTCACATCTCCATCACAACCCCACTTTTGCGCAGCTGATACTGGCTATTTAATTGGGAATTAAAGGGAAAGCGCCCTATTGGAAGGAGCTGCACTGAGACGGTTCAGAAAAATTCAGGGCCGTCACAAGGTGCACGATCTCTGCTTTTATTCTTTGTATTTTATTTGTCCCCTTTAGGCTCGATAGTCTCTAATTAATCCTTGAAGTCTAATAATGAAGTCATTGTCCCTGGATCTTCATTTTTTATCATCAGCATTACATTTGGAGGCAGCTGTGTAATTTCTTAATCTGCCTTACATATTTTTCATTACAGGTCTCATACTTTATTTTTGGCTTTGCACTTGATGTGACTGAAACGTGAACTACAATTAGCAGAATAGCAGACATATCATTGTTACCCAGTAAACGGAGTGAGCGAGAAAGGCCTTACAAATCAATCACATGATGTAGCAGACAGAGAGAGAGATGCTGTGTTGTGTTCTATTATTTGGGTCTGTTCGGGTACGTTCCACTGAACCAGCAGCATTAAACAAATACCCTGCCTGTTAACAAAGGGTTTGCCCCCTGGCTGGCTGGTCATCACCTAGGGTTGTTGTCCTCTCACCGCTTGATGCCCGCTCTGCCTCCAGGGTTCCCATGGAAACCCTGCGTTGGTCCCAGGCAAAATGTTATTTATTTGTCATGATGGGGAAATTAGGCCAACAACTTATGTGCCAAACCGGCATCCTGCTTTTAGAAAAAACACTGCTCAAATTGAACGCTGCTTACTATTAATTTAACCCATCCCCAATTTGAGTATCTCTGGAAAAAGCCGGTAAACCAGGAGTGTGCACACCGTAGTAAAAACGGTGTCCAACTAAAAACATTTTGCAACAAAAAATAGCGTTTCTTATTGGACAAGTTCAGGTTAGTACATCCCTGTATCTGCCGTTTGCTTCTGTTTGGTTCCTAGTGAATACATCCCAGAGCTGTACTACCAGAAAGTACTCAGCTAACGGATACAGAACATTAAACCGAAACCCAACATCCATGTTACATGAAAGACCCTGTGTATGTGCGTGTGCGTATGTACAGCAGAGGATTGCTTTGTGTGTGTGTCTGTGTAGGGGCAGAGCTTACTTAATTCAAAAGGCTAGAAACATGGTGGCCTCCTTTATCCAGTTCACCCATGAGGCTTATTTGACATGGTTAAGCACTCAATGTAGCAGAAGCCTCCATCCAGCATCTCACTCCCACTCTTCTAGCTAGAACATGTCTGGAGGCTAGCATTATCACAACTTCTGCCTCAAGATCCTTATAAGCCATCATAATGGATGTTGTACTACCTCTGTGTAATAGCTATTTCAAGGTATCCCCAAAGAAAACGCAAATACTGTATTATAATAGTGATGTGTCTGAGCACTCCTGTCCAATCCCAGTAAGCAAAGCTGGTTGTAAAGATGTAATTTCAACTGCAAAACTGGTTGAAAGTACATATTTTCAAGTGGGATAGGCCTATACACTTACACAGGTACAGGGGTGATTTTAATTGTATTTAACTACATTGTTATTGACTGGCTATATTGTTTTGAGTGTTAAATTGAATGGGTGTTCCTTAAAATGAAATAAGTCACACAAAAGTCTCCAATAGATATTACATACACATAGCCTGTCAATGGTCATTTAATTATTCAGGGATGTTTAGAAACAAAGACCCCATATTATTGTCTGTTTTGTTCCTGTCACGTTCTGACCTTAGTTCCTTTGTTTTGTCTTTGTTTTAGTATGGTCAGGGCGTGAGTTGGGGTAGGCAGTCTATGTTCCTTTTTCTATCATTTGGGATTTCTGTGTTTGGCCTGGTATGGTTCTCAATCAGAGGCAGCTGTCAATCGTTGTCCCTGATTGAGAACCATACTTAGGTAGCCTGGTTTCACTTTTAGGTTGTGGGTGATTATTTTCTGTTTAGTGTGTGTTGCACCTGACGGAGATGTTTCATTTGATCTCATTTGTTACTTTGTATTTCAGTTCAGTTTATTAAAACGATGAACACTTACCACGCTGCGCATTGGTCCGATCCTTGCTACTCCTCAGAAGAGGAAGAGGAAAGCCGTTACAGTTCCCCTGATAATTCTGTTTCCATTTGTGTTTTTTATCAATATTTTGACTAGTATTCATGACTTGGACATGAAAAGTGCTTATCAAGTTTTTAAAGGTCTTGAGTATAAGGAAGACTGACAGGGTTTAAGCCCATAATGACTGACAAGGAGAGCCACAGTCGCCACTTAACTTCTACATTAATGTGGATGCAACCATGATATTTGTGCGTCAGTAACTTTCTCACTCATCATTATTCACGATTCATTCAGGATTATCCGTAATCATGGTAGCATCCACATTAATGAAGAAGTGTTTAGAAACAATCTATTTTCTATTTACAATAAAAGTGACTCCAAAATGACACAATACATTATTTTTTATTCATTTCTATTGGGCACAAAATAATCTGAAACTGTAACGGCGTTCGTTCGTCGAAAGAGAGTCGGACCGAAATGCAGTGTGGTGGTTACTCATGTCTTTAATGAAACAAATGACGACACATGAAATAACTTAAAAATCCAAAAACAACAAACGGAACGTGAAAACCTAATACAGCCTATCTGGTGAACACTACACAGCGACAGGAACAATCACCCACGAAATACACAGTGAAACCCAGGCTACCTAAATACAGTTCCCTATTAGAGACAACAAGAATCACCTGACTCTGATTGAGAACCGCCTCAGGCAGCCAAGCCTAAACTAAACTAGACACACCCCTAATCAACCACAATCCCAATGCCTACAAAAACCCCAATACAATACAAGAAACCCATGACAACACAGTAAACCCATGTCACACCCTGGCCTGAACAAATATATAACGAAAACACAAAAATACTATGACCAAGGCGTGACAGAACCCCCCCCCCCCCCCTTAAGGTGCGGACTCCCGGACGCACCTCACAACCATAGGGAGGGTCCGGGTGGGCGTCTGTCCATGGTGGCGGTTCCGGCTCGGGACGTGGACCCCACTCCATTAATGTCATAGTTCCTCCCCTTCGCGTCCTGGGATAATCCACCCTCACCGCCGACCATGGCCTAATAGTCCTCACCCAGAACCCCACTGAACTGAGGGGCAGCTCGTGACTGAGGGGCAGCTCGGGACTGAGGCAGCTCGGGACTGAGGGGAAGCTCAGCACTGAGGGGCAGCTCGGGACTGAGGGGCAGCTCGGGACTGAGAGGCAGCTCGGGACTGAGGGGGAAGCCCGGGACTGAGGGGAAGCCTGGGACTGAGAGAAAGCCCAGTACTAAGAGGAAGCCCAGTACTGAGATGAAGCTCAGGCAGGTAGTAGGCTCCGGTAGATCCTGGCTGGCTGGCGGATCTGGAAGATTCTGGTTGACTGGCAGATCTGGAAGAGACTGGTTGACTGGCAGATCTGGAAGATCATGGCTGACTGTTGGATCTAGCTGCTCTATGCAGACTGGCAGCTCAGGCTGCTCCGAACAGGCAGGAGGCTCCGGCAGCGCTGTAGAGGAGGAAGGCTCTAGAAGCGCTGAACAGGCGGGAGACTCCGACAGCGCAGGAGGGAAGGAAGGCTCTGGCTGTGCTGAACAGGCGAGGCGCACTGAAGGCCTGGTGCGTGGTGCTGGAACTGGTGATACTGGATCGAGGACACGCACAGGAAGCCTGGTGCGGGGAGCTGCTATCGGAGGACTGGTGTGTGGAGGTGGCTCTGGATAGACCGGACCGTGCAGGCGCACTGGAGCTCTTAAGCACCGAGCCTGCCCAACCTTACCTGGCTCGATGCCCACTCTAGCCCGGCCAATACGAAGGGCTGGTATGAACCGCACCGGGCTATGCACCCGCACTGGAAACACTGTGCGCTCCATAGCATAACACGGTGCCTGCCCGGTCTCTCTAGCCCCCCGGTAAGCACAGGGAGTTTGCGCTGGTCTCCTACCTGGCATAGCCATACTCCCTGTAAGTCGCCCCCCCATACATTTTTGGGGCTGACTCTCAGGCTTCCATCCGCGTCGCCGTGCTGCCTCCTCATACCAGCGCCTCTCCTTTTCCGCCTCCAGTTCTTCCTTGGGACGGCGATATTCTCCAGGCTGAGCCCAGGGTCCTTTTCCATCTAATATCTCCTCCCAAGTCCAGAAGTCCTTTGATCGCTGCTCCTCACGATTAACAGGGAGAGTTGGCTCAGGTCTGACTCCTGACTCTGCTACTCTCTCCCTGAGCCCTCCCCCAATACATTTTTGGGGCTGACTTTCGGGTTTCTTTCTGCGCCGCCGTGTCTTTCTCTTCGACTCCTATCTCCGGTTGCCTCTGCTCTCCTAAGTGCCTCCGCTTGTTCCCATGGGAGGCGATCTCTTCCGGCCAGTATCTCCTCCCAAGTGTAACAACCTTTGCCATCCAACACGTCTTCCCATGTCCATTCTCCGAACAATTCATCCTCCTTTCGCTGCTCCTGCTTTCGCTTCTCCTGCTGTCGCTGCCTGTTACCACGCCACTCGGTCCGTGTGTGGTGGGTGATTCTGTAACGGCGTTCGTTCGTCGAAAGAGAGTCGGACCGAAATGCAGCGTGGTGGTTACTCATGTCTTTAATAAAACAAATGACGATACATGAAATAACTTAAAAATCCCAAAACAACAAACGGAACGTGAAAACCTAATACAGCCTATCTGGTGAACACTACACAGAGACAGGAACAATCACTCACGAAATACACAGTGAAACCCAGGCTACCTAAATACGGTTCCCTATCAGAGACAACAAGAATCACCTGACTCTGATTGAGAACCGCCTCAGGCAGCCAAGCCTAAACTAGACACACCCCTAATCAACCACAATCCCAATGCCTACAAAAAAAACAATACGACAACACAATAAACCCATGTCACACCCTGGCCTGAACAAATATATAACGAAAACACAAAAATACTATGACCAAGGCGTGACAGAAACACAACCAAAACAAACAGCAAATGCATCCAACACACAAGCTTGATGTCGTCGGTGTGTGCCATGAATGTGGGACCAAATACTTAACTTTTTACTTCTTTAATACACAAGTGAATTTGTCCCAATACTTTTGGTCCCCTAAAATTGGAGAACTGTATACAAAAAGTGCTGTAAATTCTAAACGGTTCACCCGATATGGAAGAAACTACCCTCAGCTGACAGTCTGCACCTTAACCTCATAGCCATTGTATCATTTCAAATCCATTGTATCATTTCAAATCCTACGAGAATCGGTCTTGGATCAGGAAGATGTTGATGTTTGTATACACACCCACTACCACCAAGTGCTAATATTAGCATTCTCTAACCACAAACCAGTCAGTGGAGGCTAAACCAATATAGAATGTGTTAAAAATGTGCTGCAGTTGTATGACTAGGCCTTTGTATTAGTTCCAGTGCAAATACTGTTACCATCGTGCTAAAGTGTGATGCTCATAGTTCATCAGGGGCAGTGCAGGAGTTTGCAGTCTGTATGATTTGACCATTCCCATTGTGTCATGTAGACATTGCCCACTCTGTCACCCTAACTTGCAGTGCTGTAGCTCCCTTTAGCTTAGTTGTATTTGTCAGGCTGCCTTTTTCTCTAAGTTATTTTTACGTCCCCAGCGACTGCAAAGTATTTGAGTTCTTTAAAAATGGCTTTGGAGACAGCCGCTAGTGTCAGATGACTATTAATAAGAGATCTGTGTCTCTTTTAAAGCTTTTTATCAGGAAGCAAGGTAAGACCCAAGTGCAGATTGTGTGAAGTAACAATGTTTATTGTAACAGACAAACAACAGGTCAAGGCAGGCAGGGGTCAATAATCCAGAGTAGGAGCAAAGGTACAGGACGGCAGGCAGGCTCAGGGTCAGGCAGAGTGGTCGGGCAGGCGGGTACAGGGTCAGGACAGGCAAGGGTCAAAAACCAAGAGGACGAGAAAATGCGAGGCTGGCGAACGACAGGAGCTGACAGGAACAAGCATTGGTAAGCTTGAAAAACAAGACGAACTGGCACAGACAGACATAAAACAGACATAAATACCTAGAGGATAAGTGGGGGAAGATGGGCGACACCTGGAGGGGGTGGAAACGGGCACAAGTACAGGTGAAACAGATCAGGGCGTGACACATGTGGTTGTTTTACAGCATGTATCCTCATTAAGAGTGGTCATAACCCAAATTATATTCATAGCTCTAATGTGGTTACAATAGCACTATCTTCTGTAGTGGTGGAAGTCTGGTAGAAGACAGGAAGCTGAATTGAGTGACGAGCCAACATCAAATAAAACATTTAAAAAGTATGAAAAATTGTGAACATTTGCACCCCAAAAACATATATTTTTTTACATGCAATAACAATAACGAGGCTATTACAAGGAGTAACGGTACCGATTTAATGTGCTGGGGTTACGAGGTAGTCGAGGTGATATCTACATGAAGGTAGGGGTAAAAGTCACTAGGCAATCAGGATAGATAATACACAGAGTAGCAGCAGCGTGTGTGAAAGTGTGTGTGTATGTATGTGTGTGTGTGTGTGTGTGGCGTCAATAAGTCTGGGTAGGTATTTGATTACCTGTTCAGCAGTCTTATGGCTTGTGGGTAGAAGCTGTTCAGGAGCCTTTTGGTCCCAGACTAGGACGATCCGGTACCGCTGGTCGTGCGGTAGCAGAGAGAACAGTCTATGACTTGGTTGGCTGGAGTCTGACAATTGTTGGGGCCTTCCTCTGACACCGCCTGGTAAGAGATCCTGGATGGCAGGGAGCTCGGCCTCAGCGACATTCGAGGAGCCTACAGTCGTTAATCTTTAAGTTGCATCACATGCGATGATTGAGCAATGTCAGTCAGACAAATTGACGGCGCTATGCTTTATTTCTGACTTAGCCTGGTGGGGTACTGAAACCAATGCTTCACAGAGAAGGCATATAAACCCTCAACTCCAAATGACTCCAGAAATAGGGCTTGTTTTTGTAAGGGGATCTGTCAGACACTAAAGAACTGAGTATCTCCTCAGGGACATGGGTGGTCTCTGTACTGTGTAGAAGCACCTGTTATGTGATTAGATTGAGCCCAACTCAATTTAGAACCAGATAGAATATATCTTTATGCTCTAAGTCCCAGTAATGTCTTTGAAAGCTTTGAGTAAGGAAATCCGTCTTGTGTGGACTTGGGATATCCTCCATTGCTAAGTCCTACTTGACTGAGTAGGATGACTGGTGAACTATGCCCACAGTTGAGTCTAAAACATGTTGGGGTCTACCTGTTGTTGCCAGGATACCAGAGAGGCATAAGCTTGTTTTCTGTAAGGCTTTATTTTGGATTTATTTGAATGGCTTTTATTGATTTAGTTAATGACTCAATTGAGCCCAAGACTTCCCTATTTTGAATGTGGTAAATGAAGATGCTCTCAAACCTTCTCCTCCATTTATTGCCGTTAGCCTTCAGTTATTAGCTGTTAGCCTTTGCTTCCGTTGCTGAGATATTATTTCACCTACTGTGTCAAACTAAACCTCACTCAAATGAAGCACAGCACTGTTGCCTGCTGCGCTAACTGGCTGAGATTACACATAAAGGGTAAACCAAACTTGCTATATCCGACTGCATGCTCAATGTCTCCTCAAGGACTCACTGGGCAATGATTGGATTTTTAGATTATCTGTAATTGATTATCACACTGCGCGTCAATTTAATTTGAACTTGCAAGGATAGTGATGGTGACTAATTGTGTGATGACTGTCTGATGGTTGATACTGAAGTGTAGTGAGAATGTGTCAGTGCCAGGCTTACAGTAGGTTAGTATTCAAGGAGGGACAGTTGTCTGTCCCTGTCCTACGGCATTCTTTCAGAGCCTGACCCTCTAATATTGTTGTAGTGTACTGCGCTGGCCTGATTACACATCTGCCATAGTTGCTGGAACTGTACTGGAAAGGACAGTGTGAAAATAAACTATCTGAGCTGTTCGGTTCGGGATGGCACAATAGTGTGAAAAAGGTAGTAGATGTTGGTGCAAGAGGTTCTGAATCCTGCACTCATACTGCCTCACCCATTCGCTGTGCTGAGGCATGGCTGAAGTGTCAGTCTCCATGTCCTCCACCTCCTAGGGAGGAAGGAGATCACAGAGGACGGCCACATGCTGGCATTTGAATGCTAGTGATGTCCTAGGGGCCTTAGAGTCTAGATGACCCATTGTCTGTCTGTGGTGGAATCTTGATTTAGCTGCGATATTTTAAATACTTATTTTTGGATATTGAAAAGGCTTTCTATGTTGAGGCACCCACTTTGCAAAATATATCCTTTAAGTATTGGTGCCTTGAAATGACAGCTGTGAATGCTGTGCTAATTTGCCAGTCTGTACAATTAAGACTAAGAATGTTGGGTCGCCTGAAGTAGCTGAGCAAGATCATTATTTAAAGCAGTTAGCTCAAATAGCAGAGCTTCGCTGTCCCTTTGGTAATCAAGGTGAACATTTTAAAACTTTGTCACTTCACAGTCCCCTGAGGGCAAAAGCAAATCTCGCCTTTTAGAGCTCCATGTGTGAAACATCAATACCCTGTCATGCTGTCAGGAATATCACACCATATTGTTATTCATACTCTTAAATCACCCGCCGGGTGCACGGCTGAGTCAAACTTATTAGCAAGATTGGATTATTTGAATCAGCTGTTTAGTGCTAGGGCACAAACCAAAACGTGCACCCTGGGTGCCCCAGGAAAGACTTTGTAAAGCCCTGCTGTTTAGGCTGTTGGTGTACTGGAAACATTTTCCCTATGAGCAAAAGATGTTGAAAATACATATTTTGGGTTGAAAAGACTTTGAAAATGTGTATTTAGTTCTCTCTGGTTTGTATCAACATCTCAATGTAGATTTTTATTTACATAGATTGAAAGAAGTCATTGAAAGTGACGCATGGAGATACATGTTTTTTCCAGGACTCCGACACCACCTCTAAGGCGTTATCATTAGTGCTTTGAAATGTTTTTGTTCACTACAAGTCAATTGTTTAATTCTTGCTGTCGAAAGGGATGGAGAGTTTGGAATCAAGTCAGTCTCTGCCTGGACCAAAACCATGGTTATTTGTGGATGCAAATTCACCATTCCTCTGGTTTGAGCTCCTGGTCTCTCATTTACTTTTAAACAGATATATTCCTCCCATCTGGTGATCAGATAGTTAATTAGACACTGATTTTCACTCACCGTGTTATCATAGATCAGCAACACACACCTTTCCGCCCATGTCTCCAAACATTCTGACATATACCAACTAGCGCATGTTCCGAGAACCATTACATTTCAGTAATTTAGCAAACACTCTTATCCAGAGCGACTTACAGTAGTGAGTGCATACTTTTTCGTATTGGTCCCCCTTTGGAATCGAACCCACAACCCTGGCACTGCAAGCATTTCTTAAAGCTTGGTGAGAGCATGGTTGTCCTATGGTTATTTTGATACAAGCTTCCCGCAACTTTCTGGGATAGTTGCTTGGCTTTGGAACACTCTCAGCACATTTAAGAAACTTGACCCCCAAAAAACATGTTATTTTTGGTATTTCATTGCTCTGACACAGAACGTGTCCCATAGGGGAGCGCACATTGGCCCTGCGTCGTCCGGGTTAGGGGTGCGTTTCGCCCGGGGGGCTTTACTTGGCTCATCGCGATCTAGAGACTCCTTATGGTGGGCTGGGTGCCTGCAGACTGACTTGTTGTCGTCAATGGAACAGTGTTTCCTCCGACACATTGGTGCAGCTGGCTTCCAGGTTAAGTGGGCAGGTTAGAAGGGTCATGTTTCGGAGGAAGCATGATTCGACCTTCGCCTCTCCCGTGGCGGTTGGGGGGGTTGTAGCGATGAGACAGATTGTAATTGGATATCACGAAATTGGGGCGAAAAAGGGGTTTAAACAAAAAAAGAAACATTCCATGAAAACATAAATTCCGTTCTCAGCAATTAAAATGAACAGTTTTGTATGCGTAAAAAACATGGCATGGTAGTTCCATCCTGGTGGCCCAGTGGACTAATTCCATAGACAGAGAAGATAAGATTACAGGTTTGAATCTCACTGATGCCGTGTCACAATAAAAAATAAATGTGTTTGCATGATTAATGCCTAAGGAAAGGAATTTACATGTGTTCTATCTATGCTTGTAGTTCCAAAAAGTTAACCCAAAATAAGCTAGCAGTGTTATTAAAAGTATTATTTTTATTTATTTTTATTTTATTTCACCTTTATTTAACCAGGTAGGCTAGTTGAGAACAAGTTATCATTTGCAACTGCGACCTGGCCAAGATAAAGAATAGCAATTCGTTCCAGTCATGGGCAGCAGAGAACTGGAAGGAAAGACGACCAAAGGAGGAATTGGCTTTGGGGGTGACCAGTGAGATATATCTGCTGGAGCGCGTGCTATGAGTGGGTGCTGCTATGGTGACCAGTAAGCTGAGATAAGGCGGGGCTTTACCTAGCAGAGACTTGTAGATAGCCAGTGGGTTTGGCGACGAGTATGAAGAGAGGGACAACCAACGAAAGCGTACAGGTCGCAATGGTGGGTAGTGTATGGGGCTTTGGTGACAAAACAGATGGCACTGTGATAGACTGCATTCAGTTTGTTGAGTAGAGTGTTGGAGGCTATTTTATAGATGACATCACCGAAGTCGAGGATCGGTAGGATGGTCAGTTTTACGAGGGTATGTTTGGCAGCATGAGTGAAGGATGCTTTGTTGCGATATAGGAAGCCGATTCTAGATGTAATTTTGGATTGGAGATTCTTAATGTGAGTCTGGAAGGAGAGTTTACAGTCTAACCAGGCACACACATTTTTGTAGTTGTCCACGTATTCTAAGTCAGAGCCGTCCAGAGTAGTAATGCTGGACGGGCGGGCAGGTGCGGGCAGTGATCGATTGAATAGCATGCATTTCGTTTTATTTGCGTTTAAGAGCAGTTGGAGGCCATGGAAGGAGAGTTGTATGGCATTGAAGCTCGTCTGGAGGTTAGTTAACACAGTGTCCAAGGAGGGGCCAGAAGTATACAGAATGGTGTTGTCTGCGTAGAGGTGGATCAGAGAATCACCAGCAGCAAGAGCAACATCATTGATGTATACATAAAAAAGAGTTGGCCCGAGAATTGAACTCTGTGGCACATCCATAGAGACTGTCAGAGGACCGGACAACAGTCCCTCCGATTTGACACACTGAACTCTATCAGAGAAGTAGTTGGTAAACCAGGCGAGGCAATCATTTGAGAAACCAAGGCTGTCGAGTCTGCCAATAAGAATGTTGTGATTGACAGAGTAGAAAGCCTTGGCCAGGTCGATGAATACGGCTGCACAGTAATGTCTCTTATCGATGGTGGTTATGATGTCGTTTAGAACCTTGAGCGTGGCTGAGGTGCACCCATGACCAGCTCTGAAACCAGATTGCATAGCGGAGAAGGTATGGTGGTATTCGAAATAGTCAGTAATCTGTTTGTTAACTTGGCTTTCGAAGACCTTATAAAGACAGGGTAGGATAGATATAGGTCTGTAGCAGTTTTGGTCTAGAGTGTCACCCCCTTTGAAGAGGGGGATGACCGCGGCAGCTTTCCAATCTTTGGGAATCTCAGACAATACGAAAGAGAGGTTGAACAGGCTAGTAATAGGGGTTGCAACAATTTCGGCAGATATTTTTAGAAAGAGAGGGTCCAGATTGTCTAGCCCGGCTGATTTGTAGGGGTCCAGATTTTGCAGCTCTTTCAGAACATCAGCTATCTGGATTTGGGCAAAGGAGAAATGGTGGGGGCTTTGGCGGGTTGCTGTGGAGGGTGCTGGGCAGTTGACCAGGGTAGGGGTAGGCAGGTGGAAAGCATGTCCAGCTGTAGAGAAATGCTTATTGAATGCTTATTGGTGCCCATGTTTACTGATTTGGGGTTGAACCTGGCATGTTCATTGGTTCATAATCTGGGTGAGATTGAGGCCATCAAGCTTAGTTTGTAGGATGGCCGGCATGTCCCAGTTTAGGTCACCTAGTAGCATGAGCTCAGAAGATAGATGGGGGGCAATCAATTCACATATGGTTTTGAGGGCACAGCTGGGGGCAGAGGGAGGTCTATAGCAAGCAGCAACAGTGAGAGACTTGTTTCTGGAAAGTTGAATTTTTAGAAGTAGAAGCTCAAATTGTTTGGGTACCCACTTAAGATAGTAATACAGAACTCTGCAGGCTATCTCTGCAGTAGATTGCAAAACCGCCCCCTTTGGCAGTTCTATCTTGGCGGAAAACGTTATAGTTAGGAATGGAAATTTCAAGGTTTTTGATGGTTTTCCTAAGCCAGGATTCAGACACGGCTAAGACATCTGGGTTGGCAGAGTGTGCTAAAGCAGTGAGTAAAACAAACTTAGGGAGTAGGCTTCTAATGTTAACATGCATGAAACCAAGGCTTTTACGTTTACAGAAGTCAACAAATGAGAGCACCTGTGGGGTGGGAGTGGAGCTAGGCACTGCAGGACCTGGATTAACCTCCACATCACCAGAGGAACAGAGGAGAAGTAGGATAAGGGTACGGCTAAAGACTATACGAACTGGCCGTCTAGCACGTTCAGAACAGAGAGTAAAAGGAGCAGGTTTCTGGGCACAATAGCATAGATTCAAGGCATAGTGTACAGACAAAGGTAAGGTAGGATGTGAGTACATTGTAGGTAAACCTAGGCATTGAGTAAATGAAGAGAGAGATATAGTCTCTAGAGATGTTTAAACCAGGTAATGTCATGTAGGAGGTGGAACAACATGGTTGGTTAAGGCATATTGAGCTGATATTGAGTAGAGGCTCTACAGTGAAATAAGACAGTAATCACTAACCAGGATAGAAATGGACAAGGCATATTGATATTAGAGAGAGGCATGCGTAGCCAAGTGAATATATGGGTCCAGTGAGTGGTTGGGGACACAGCGATTCAGACAGTTGGCAGGCCGATGCTAACAAGCTTACAGTTAGTAGGCCAGGGCTGAACAAGCTAGCAGCTCGTAGACCGGGGCAAGCTAGCAGTTAGCAGGCCGGGTTAGCAAGCCGGGTTAGCAAGCCGGGTTAGCATGGGCTAGCAGTTACAGACCGGGCAGGTAAGCTAGCAGTTAGCAGGCCGGGGCAATTATTATTATTGAAACATTTTTTTTAAATATATTTTTTTAATTTGACCTTTATTTAACCAGGCAAGTCAGTTAAGAACATATTCTTATTTTCAATGACGGCCTGGGAACAGTGGGTTAACTGCCTGTTCAGGGGCAGAACAACAGATTTGTACCTTGTCAGCTCGGGGGTTTGAACTCGCAACCTTCTGGTTACTAGTCCAACGCTCTAACCACTAGGCTACGCTGCCGCCCCATTATTGAAACATTCAGTGAAAGGTTTAAGGAAGTTATACAAAAACCTCCAAATAACCCATAATTTCTGTTCCCATAGCGTTAATAAAACCTCCCAGGGAAACTTTCAAGGAACAAGAGTAAAACGTTCTCAGAACCTTCCTGCAACCTAAAAATAAACATTGCCAGAACAGGTGAAATTGAGGATTATTTTTTTTTTTTTTACATTAACCCTATGTCTTTGTTGTTGACCTCTAACCCTTGTCTCTTCCTCCTTCACAGTGAACAGAGTATCTGCCAAGCCCGCGCCTCGGTCATGGTGTACGATGATGCCAGTAAGAAGTGGGTGCCAATCAAGCCGGGACAGCAGGGCTTCAGCCGCATCAACATCTACCACAACACGGCCAACAACACCTTCCGCGTGGTTGGGGTCAAACTACAGGACCAGCAGGTACACACACACACACGCACACACACACGCACACACACACACACACACACACACACACACACACACACACACACACACACACACACACACACACACACACACACACACACACACACACACACACACACACACACACACACACACACACACACACACTAAGGTGAATTTGTCTGTTCTAGTCATTTCTATGGACCTACATATGTGACGTAGATATGGGGGAAGACATGTTTCACTGCAAGCCTATTCATCACACACACTGGCTTAAGGATAATAATAGAGATAGAGTCCATCTCTTATGCAAGACAATCTCTTTCAAATTCAGCACTGTGATAAAAATAAAAATGCAAACAATGTTTTTGAAATGTACCAGTAATTTCTATGGCACTATTGATGGAATTCCATCCATCACTGATCTAAGCTGACAATAGTATTTGGCAAATAATGAATGATTGATGAGTACTTGGCTGTCTGTCTGTCTCTCAGGTTGTGATCAACTACTCCATAGTAAAGGGGCTGAAGTATAATCAGGCTACACCCACCTTCCACCAGTGGCGTGATGCCAGGCAGGTGTACGGTCTCAACTTCGCCAGCAAGGAGGAGGCCACCACCTTCTCCACCGCCATGATGTTTGCCCTCAATGTGCTCAGCTCGCAAGACGGAGGTGGGACCCTTTCCAGTGTGGCAATAACCTGTATGTCAGTCTGTTTATGTCACAGTCAAAGGGTTTAGCTGGGCTGTAGCTGAAACTGATGAATGTTAATTGTCAGTTGTACTCGACACGCTAGCTACTAATTGTCAGTCAAAATGCAAATCTTTTTAGCCAGTCATTTGTGGCCAGTTTAACTCCACTATCATCCCAGGATTGTTGGAACAACAAAATATTTTGTTGAACATATTTAGGTAGTTGTAAGATATAATATCTCTTATAGATATAATCTATTTTTAGAAAGGATTTCAACCTTTTCAGTTTACACTTGTTTCAGCCAATGACATTAGTGCTGTAGGTGCTAGTCAGTCTGGTTGCTGGATTGATCTCAACTGAGTTCTTTTCTTTTCTTTTTTTTAACGAGGCAAGTCAGTTAAGAACAAATTCTTAATTACAATGACAGCCTAGGAACAGTGGTTTAACTGCCTTGTTCAGGGACAGAACAACATACAATCCCAGCTTGGGATTTGATCTAGCAACCTTTTGGTTACTGGCCCAACACTAACCACCTGCCTACCTCCCTCTGCTGGATATCAAGCTCTAAGGTGAAAACAGAACCATAACTAGTGTTTCTCTATGGCTGAGGGTGAAATCTTTCAGCAAAGTGTGGGAAATTGGTAATACAAAAGAACCCTGCTTGACTATAAACTCAGTGACGTATGTCGTGTTCAGTAGGGCACGTTTAAAAATGTTATGCAACGGAAAATTATTTAAAAGGTCTTATTGGACAAGATCAAATAGTACATCCACATTTCACTTCAAAATGTTTTTCCCTATTGAACACAACCCAGGCTAGGGCCCAGGCTGCCAGACTTAGATATGTTCAGTAGCCTGGTCATTGGTCATTTAAGCATAAAGTATGAGGGCTGATTGCAGACAGTTGTGACAATACTGCATGCCTAATACAACACTATCCAAACTAACCATTACAACTATTAACACTATCACACCAGGAAAGACACTTGCACACATCAATGTAAAGACCTGTAGTTAGAGGAGATGTATGGTCCTGCTAGTTTATGACAACAGAAATGTAGTGAGGTCTTTATATGAAGCCTTCCAGACCCATACTTAACACATAGCACATGTGCCTCTCCTATTACAGGCTGCTACTTATACGCTGTTGGGGGGGGGGAGTTCGGTGACGGCTCCATTCCATCCTCTAGCCTTCCTATTGGTGCACAGCCTGGCTAAAATACCCTTGGAGCCAAACTATCTTAGACCGCCAAATCTCACATGGCATTCTCCTTTTTTGGGGAACCTTTTGAGGTGACAGGAGTGGGCCATGTTGGAGGTGAGCTGAGCTATGGGGCTCCTCAAGCAAACCCAAGGTGCTTCTTTGGTCCAGGGAACGCAGTCGCAGGCATTCTCCTGCTTTATAAATGCTATGGTCCCATGTTGGATCACCAGACTCGTGGCTAATGCTATTCCAGTAGTCTGGCCAGCTGCCTGACTAGAAGCCATAGTTAGTATGTATACTGCATGCAGTAATAGCTTGCTAAAGACACTGTAAGAACAGCAGAGAGTGTCTCACGATTATTCTTACTCCAGAGATGTCACCAGCCACTATCAGAAGGTGCACTTCTGCGAAGATCAACCTCAGTAAGTAGAGTAGGTGATAGAGGGAGGGGGGTAATCAGGGGGATCTATTGCATGAGGGTGCTGCTGGCAATGTGAGGCTGATGGAATTGGCAACACCTCTCTGGGTGGCATTGTAGGGCTAAAATAGGGAGATGATGTTCTGGAAATCACTATGCAGATGTGTAAGCTGTTCATCATCACTAATCATGTAAAGCTTAAGCTGTATGCATTTCTGTTAACTGCCAATGAAAGTTTTCCATTTAAACACCATGGTGGCCCTAAGGGGCAAAGTAGCATTTATATTTGATCATGTTTTGGGGCTACAGCACCACAGGGTGCTTAGATGTGGGGGTCCTGAGGTTTGAATACTGTTTTTTAGCATCATATTTCACCCAACTTACATTTAGGCAATTAGGTAAACACCATCTGAGTTAGAGAGTGTGAGAAAAAGCAGGCCTTGTATAGCGTTCATAATAACCCTTGATTGTGTTAATGGTGTTGGCTATTGTGTACTAATCTAAAAGCCTTTAATTGTGCAGTCGCTGTGAGGCTGCAGTTGCCAAGTGATATTGACGAGTGGTCCACATTGTTGTATTTGAAATATTAGGCAACTCTTTACCAGCCTAATACCAACGTATCTTATGTTTAGTTACTTTGTTGTGTCTGGAGCTGAAAGTAAGTGGCTAATAGTGATGTACCGATATTACATTTTTGTCCGATACCCAATATTTTCCTTGCCAAAAAAACAGATACCGATAACCGATATTTAAAATGTTAGGGGCCTTAAGCATTCTAGTACAGTTGAATAGTTAACACACACACGGACGCAGTGGTCTAAGGCACTGCATGAGGCGTCACCACAGTCCCTGGTTCAAATCCAGGCTGTATCACATCCGGCCGTGATTGGGAGTACCCATAGGGCAGCGCACAATTGGCCCAGCTTTGTCCGGGTTTGGCCATCATTGTAAATAAATAAGAATTTGTTCTTAACTGACTAGCCTAGTTAAATAAAGGTTACACACACACACAGACCAACAAGTTATTTTGTTGGCATCTTCATATGTCCCATAACCACTAAAACATCATCAAAACCTATTTCTTTCACTTACTTGCTGTGCTGTTTCGTTGTTTGTTTGTTCTGTTTCATTCTCAACGCCGTTTTGGGTCTTTGTGTGTCAAAAAAGATATGTCAAATAACACTATTTGACCTGTCAAATAAGCTTGTTGACCAATCAGGACCTGACTATGACTACACGTCACATAATTTAACGTGTTCATACATTTTTTTACTTAGTTATTACATGATAACTCTGAGGAGGATGTTGGAAAAAAATATATTGGGTATTGAGTAGACTGATACCCCATTTCATTGAACCCCATTTCATTGATCCCCAATCCTTAAGTAAAGCTGTACAGTGCAATATGAATGTCAATACACACAATAGGCTGACTGGGGAGGTGATTTCACACATTCACAGTCCCGCGATAAGAGCTACAACGTTAATATTTGCGTAAACTCTTCACAGTTGGGTTCTGTGGGTGTCATTGAGTAGACTGATACCCCATTTCATTGCTTCACATTCCAACCTTGTTTAACAGTATTTAGTCTAAATATGGCATGATTCCACCAATTGTAACTTTCTGCATCACTTTCAAAGATGTACTTTTCTTTTTAAGGCAAACCGCAAATTCCACTATTGTGACCAATCCTTAATGTGGCTAGCTTCACAACACAACCCGGTCTGGTCGAGCGTCACTAGCCAGATGAAGCTAGCTGGTTGCTTATAATGTTAGACTTTGGGCCACAGGGTTAAGTAGCTGGCTAGCAATTTATTTTCATGAACTGAAGTTCAATTTCATTAGGCAAACAACAACCTAGCTAATACTTACTCACATGAATTCCTAAATCATTGCTAAGATTAATGAAATTGACTGCAGTTTCTACTGGTCATTGTTTTCAGGCTGGTTGTATTGGTGCTAGCTAGGTACCAAGCTAAAACTAGCTAGCTACCCCAGAAGTTGCAGTCAAACAAATAATGCTTTATTACCAATGCGGTATTGTAAACACATTGTTCGTGGCTGGTGTTTGCAGACTTTTTTGTACAGTTTTTACAGTGCTACTGATATTAGTGATGGTTCTTGGCTTGCATGTGCAAATTCAGAACACACAACATTCTATAATGGAACTGTATTATTTGATATGTCAAATTAAAAACATATTTAACGCGTTATGGTGTTATTTCATGTGTACCTTTTTGACATGCAAAGACCCAAACGGCGTTCAATAGTGTGCCGTGAAGCTAATAGCAGCGACGCTATTACTGTGTAACTCCGGTAGGGCAACATCTGAAAAATAGCGCACTTGGTAATGTGTACCGGTGCTCGACCAGTGGCGAACGCCAACATCACCCACGACAGAGAACGGTTGATTGTCAAGGGCAGTGAATTACATCATCTTGGCGTTAATTGATTTAGCCTTTGAGTTGTCTCTCTGAAATGTTCTTACTCTTTCAAATGACTGCTCGATTTGTTGAATGCTGGATCTATACAGCTGACATTGTGGACTAGGTTAGGAATGCTGTGTTGCACGTGTAGGGGAAAATGTTATGTTATTTAGGTATGCACGGCAGCTTTGAAATCGGTTTTGCACATCGGCGTTAAACTAGACATCAGGCCAATAGCGATGTTGGCGTTTTTAGGTAATATCGGCCGATTCCGATATGGTCACTGATATATTGTGCATCCCTAGTGGCTACAAAAGTATGTCTACCAAAAGATAGCATATTAGCTTGGCAATGGTTTCCTTTGATCGCAAATACTATACAGTATATAGTTCAAATTCTTGGTTTCATGTATTCCAAACAAAACCGTGAAAAGATCAGGTTGGAGGTGGGCTCAGGTTGGCTCATAGACACCATGATAGATTACTGCCCTCAATGGCGATTATGAGTATTTTGGCTGTTTTATGACATAAGCGCTAGCTGGATATGTGCTAACAATAGGTGCCAAAGCATTACAGATAATTATCAACTGCTAACAAGGGGAATTCAGAGTAGTGTCAAGAAGAATGTAAACAAGACATCCCAAGACATCACCTATCAGAGAGATGAAGGCTGAGATAACAAAGAAGAGCAACACACACACAGACAGGGACACACACAACTAAACTCCTCATAGGCAGTGTAGTGATGAAACAATGTACAGTAGGGAATGATTTATATTCATGTGCTATTTTCTGAAAAAGGTGGCAGAAATGTGAAGCCTATGATTGGGTCTCTTTGATGATGATAGAATATTAATATTTTCCCTTCATGAGACGATGACTGTGGGAGATGAAACATGAAAGACTGTTGAGATTGGGAATTAATCTAGTTTTAGAAAGTGTTACAGTACCTTGTTAAAAAACAGCCATCAGCACAAATTAAGCCAACATCCCTGCCTTAGTTGCTCATTAAGAATTGGATTCATGTATTATAAAGCCAACTTGAATACATCAGTAATGTCAAGCGAATTCTGAAAACAAACCAATATTCCAAACCTATAGATTGTTTGATATGTTCTCGTTGAAAATATGTATTTTTGGTTGAAAATAAGTATTTTCAATATCTTGTGCTCACTGGGTAAGCAGTATCCATATAAAGATGTTCCACGTGTCCCTCATGCCGAACACACCCAGCGGAAATGACACCCAAGGGCACACAAGTGTTTCAAAGGGGCGTCTAGAGTTTATTGTTCGGTATTCCTGATATGAAATACATGATCTCCCGGATAGCCCTTTTTAACTGCTCGGTCTCAGAATAGCGTCTCATCCTCAGTTGGGGCAGTAGGGTATGACTCAGTAACCACTTAGTTCACGGAAGTGAGTGCTACGGGGCGGTAGTCGTTTAGCTCAAGAAAGCTAAGGTAACTGAGCTAAACGACTACCGCCCCGTAGCACTCACTTCCGTCATCATGAAGTGCTTTGAGAGACTAGTCAAGGACCATATCACCTCCACCATACCTGACACCCTAGACCCACTCCAATTTGCTTTATAGCCCAAATAGGTCCACAGACGATGCAATCTCAACCACACTGCACACTGCCCTAACCCATCTGGACAAGAGGAATACCTATGTGAGAATGCTGTTCATCGACTACAGCATTCAACACCATAGTACCCTCCAAGCTCGTCATCAAGCTCGAGACCCTGGGTCTCGACCCGCCCTGTGCAACTGGGTACTGGACTTCCTGACGGGCCGCCCCCCAGGTGGTGAGGGTAGGCAACAACATCTCCTCCCCGCTGATCCTCAACACTGGGGCCCCACAAGGGTGCGTTCTGAGCCCTCTCTTGTACTCCCTGTTCACCCACGACTGCGTGGCCACGCACGCCTCCAACTCAATCATCAAGTTTGCGGACGACACAACAGTGGTAGGCTTGATTACCAACAACGACGAGACGGCCTACAGGGAGGAGGTGAGGGCCCTCGGAGTGTGGTGTCAGGAAAATAACCTCACACTCAACGTCAACAAAACTAAGGAGATGATTGTGGACTTCAGGAAACAGCAGAGGGAACACCTCCCTATCCACATCGATGGAACAGTAGTGGAGAGGGTAGCAATTTTTAAGTTCCTCGGCATACACATCACAGACAAACTGAATTGGTCCACTCACACAGACAGCATCGTGAAGAAGGCGCAGCAGCGCCTCTTCAACCTCAGGAGGCTGAAGAAATTCGGCTTGTCACCAAAAGCACTCACAAACTTCTACAGATGCACAATCGAGAGCATCCTGGCGGGCTGTATCACCGCCTGGTACGGCAACTGCTCCGCCCTCAACTGCTCCGCCCTCAACGCATCACCGGGGGCAAACTACTTGCCCTCCAGGACACCTACACCACCTGATGTTACAGGAAGGCCATAAAGATCATCAAGGACAATAACCACCCGAGCCACTGCCTGTTCACCCCGCTATCATCCAGAAGGCGAGGTCAGTACAGGTGCATCAAAGCTGGGACCGAGAGACTGAAAACAGCTTCTATCTCAAGGCCATCAGACTGTTAAACAGCCACCACTAACATTGAGCGGCTGCTGCCAACACACTGACACTGACTCAACTCCAGCCACTTTAATAATGGGAATTGATGGGAAATTATGTAAATATATCACTAGCCACTTTAAACAATGCTACCTTATATAATCTTACTTACCCTACATTATTCATCTCATATGCATACGTATATACTGTACTCTATATCATCGACTGCATCCTTATGTAATACATGTATCACTAGCCACTTTAACTATGCCACTTTGTTTACATACCCATCTCATATGTATATACTGTACTCGACACCATCTACTGTATCTTGCCTATGCTGCTCTGTACCATCACTCATTCATATATCCTTATGTACATATGATATATCCCCTTACACTGTGTATAAGACAGTAGTTTTGGAATTGTTAGTTAGATTACTTGTTGGTTATTACTGCATTGTTGGAACTAGAAGCACAAGCATTTCGCTACACTCGCATTAACATCTGCATGTGACAAATAAAATTTGATTTGATTTGACTATGCAGTACCCCAGTCAATATACACTACTAGTGATGTCAAGGCACGTCATAACGATTTCAAGCAAAGACGGCCTATTTTGGTCTGGTCACTAAAAAGATGTCTAAAAATTTCTAGTATACCTCACCATGATGTCATAATGACAGTTTTGTCCACTGTTTTTTTTTTTTTTGCACTGGGCCATTCTCCATCTATGTCCGTCATTGTTGATCCTGCTGTTGAATATTTTGACAAAGTCTTGTGAAGTTAGACGTTTTTCCCAATGGAAATTAAGAATATTACATTCAATCCAATACAATCATGTTTGCCCTTGAATCTGGTTCAGGATTGGCAATAAAGGAAGGTTGGGATTCATGCATTTGTTATGTTGAATGCAGAATGCACTGTAGAAATTGTACCCAGGTGTGTATGGGAAGGAGGGAAGGGAAGGTCAGGTCTATTCTGGTCCACGGTGCTGCTGGCCCTGTTTAGTTGAGGTTTCCTGTGGAAATGCCTGTGATTTACATCAATCATGCTATGGGGAAAAACACAGTCTGTCTCTTCAGGGCAGAGGCATAGCACCTCATGTGATGTGTGGTGTGTTTCACAACTGACTATTCCTACCCACATAGCCTGGTCCCAGATCTGCTTGTACTGGATAGCCAACTCCTATGGTCATTGTCATGCCAATGACCACATAGGAGTTGACAAGACAGCACAAACAAATCTCAGACCAGGTTACCCTGCATCCACCCCACTCCAGACATGAACTCCTTGTACTTATTAAGACCGTCTCAAAAAGTCTCAGTATCATCATGAGGACAACTATTTATGCCTGGGCAGGTTCCAAACCCGGCATATGTTTGTAAAATAATTCCTAATGTCAAAATAAGCTGACAGACAACAATACACCACTTCCAATGTAAACAAGCAAGACATACTAAGTCGCTCTGGATAAGAGCGTCTGCTAAATGACTTAAATGTAAATGTAAATACTAGTAATGTCTAGTGCTAAATGTATTGAACCCCATGGTAAATGCTAATATGCTAATGTCAACAACCAAGACATGCCATGGCTAATCATGTGTCTTTCTCGGGAGAATTTAGAGAAGAGGAGTGCGTGAGGATACACAGTAGCAGCAAGAGAGAGGACGGGGGAGGGACACACTTCCCTTGTGAGATGACACATGCCATTTAACCCAGCATGCAATTTATGGAATTAACTGGCTGTCTGTCAAAGCCCTGTCTGCATTTGAGGCGGTTATTTTGGCTGTTAGGTTGTATTGTCATTATTTTTTACATTGAACAAGATAAGGCAGCGCCATGAGCAATAATGTGGTTGTCACGACTTCTTGTTAAACTAAATTGACACATCTCACCAGATCAGCACCTGTATACTGTACAAATACAGTTTAATATGTGCTCAGTGTTGTAAAAAGACAGACCCACAGGCAAAATAGACACTGCTGCCGGACCCTTACATCATTATTTATCTGTTGGTTATTGTTATACTGTATGTAACCTCAGGCCTACATTCAATATGCTAAATATATATCTCTATTACTGCTGGGGATGGTGTGGCATGTGAAGAAACTATTCACAAAACACCAACGATACACAAGAATATATGTTCTTCCGTACAGGTTGTCTTTTTCTAAAAGCTGAAAATCTGTTTGTTTCTCACCTCAGGCCCTGCTGTCCAACGTAAAAATGGGCCCTCCTCAGAAGACCCCGATGCACACAGGAGGTAAGGCCCCTCTGACCTTCATAAAAACACCAAATAGTGATGACAAAGCGTGGTGCACAGTAGAACTCACAAAACAAAAGACATTGATAAAGAAACTGGTTTGAAAACTTGCTTGTATCCATCACTGAAAGTGTTCTTCATTTAATTTGTCTGAAGGTAGTTTGTTTAAGGATACAAAACACATCAGGCCTACCACATACCCAGTGGCTCGTGTTGTGTTTTTAGTCCACTCTAGTAGTGGAAAGAGGTGCTAAACTCACATTAGGGTTGAATATTTTCCCTGTATTTTACAAATGTTCCATCCCGAGAATAAATCACTTTTCTCCCACGTAACCTAGTATTTTTTGCTAAAACCGGAAGTGTCATTCAAAAGAAAATACATGTCTGGATTTGATTACAGCTTTGATCAGCATGAAAATTAAAACCTGATGCTACCTGAGCCTGATGAGCCATACATTAAATACATTTTATGAGCCGAACCCGACATTAACAACATTTAATGAGCCCAAGCCCAAAAAGCCCAAATGATTGTGCCACTATCCAATACATACACTATATAAACAAAAGTATGTGGACACCACTTGAGTGGATGTTTCAGCCACACCCGTTGCTGACAGGTGTATAAAATCGAGCACACTGCCATGCAATCTCCATAGACAAACATTGGAAGTAGAAAGTCCTTCCTGAAGAGCTGTGACTCAACTTGGAAGCTTCATGAAACGGGTTTCCATAGCTGAGCAGCCTAAGATCAATTCTGCACAATTCCAATTGTCGGCTGGCATCTGCCAAACCCAGATTTGTCTGTCACACTGCCAGATGGTGAAGCGTGATTCATCACTCCAGAGAACACATTTCAACTGCTCCAATGGCGGCGAGCATTACACCACTCCAGCCGACGCTTGGCATTGTGCATGCTGATCTTAGGCTTGTGTGTGGCTGCTCGTCCATGGAAAACAATTTCATGAAGCTCCTGACAACAGTTATTGTGCTGACGTTGCTTTCAGAGGCAGTTTGGATTTCGGTAGTGAGTGTTGCAACAGAGGACAGGCGATTTTTAAGCGCCACATGTTTCAGCACTCAGCGGTCCCGTTCTGTGAACTTGTGTGGCGTACCACTTCACGGCTTAGCCGTTGTTGCTCCTAAACGTTTCCACAACACAATAATAGCACAGACTGGGGTAGCTCTCGCAGGGCAGAATTTTGCTGAACTGACTTGTTGAAAAGGTGGCATCCTATGACGGTACCATGTTGAAAGTCACTGAGCTCTTCAATAAGGCCATTCTAATGTTTGTCTATGGAGATTGTATGGCTGTGTGCTCAATTTTATACACCGGTCAGCCATGAGTGTGGCTGAAATAGCCAAATCCAGTAATATAAAAAGGGTTGTCCACGTACTTTTGTATAGTATATAGTGTATAAATCTAAAACAGGATTATATATTTTGGCCGCAAATGTTATGAAACTCTGGTGATTGGCCCTGCAGTACAGGCTGGCAGTGTGGTGCAAGGACAACAACCTCTCCCTCAATGTGAGCAAGACAAAGGAGCTGATCGTGGACTACAGGAAAAGGCGGACTGAACAGGCCCCCATTAACATCGACAGGGCTGTAGTGGAGCAGGTCGAGAGAGTTTCAAGTTCCTTGGTGTCAACATCAAAATGAACTATCATGGTCCAAATACACCAAAACAGTCTTGAAGAGGGCATGACCAAACCTTTTCCCCCTCAGGATTAAAAATGTAAAAACACATCACGACAAGAGACAACACAACACTACATAAAGAGAGACCTAAGACGTCAACATAAGCAACACATGAAAACGCAGCATGGTAGCAACCCAACGTGACAGCAGCACAACATGGTTGCTGCACAAAACATGGTACAAACATTAATTGGGCAAAGACAACAGCGCAAAGGGCAAAAAGGTAGAGACAACAATCACGTGAAGAAGCCACAACTGTCAGTAAGACTGTCCATGATTGAGTCTTTGAATTAAGAGATGGAGATAAAATGTTCCAGTTTGAGAGTTTTTTGCAGCTCGTTCCAGTCGCCAGGTGCAGCGAATTAAAAAGAGGAGCGACCCTGCTTTGGGGACCTTTAACAGAATGTGACTGGCAAAACGGGTGTTGTATGTTGAGGATGAGGGCTGCAGTAGGTATCTCAGATAGGGGGGAGTGAGGCCAAGAGGGTTTTATAAATAAGCATCAACCAGTGGGGTCTTGTGACGGGTATACAGAGATTACCTGTTTACAGAGGAGTATAGAGTGCAGTGATATGTCCTATAAGGAGCATTGGTGGCAAATCTTGTATTTCTCTCTCCAGGTTTGTGGTTTCCAATTGGTTGTTACAGTCTTGTCCCGCCACTGCAACTCCCATACGGACTCGGTTGAGGTGAATGTCGAGAGCCGTGTGTCCCCCACAACACAATCAAGCCAAGCCGCACCAATGTGTCGGAGGAAACACTGTGCTCCTGGCGACGATGGGACAAGAACATCCCTGCCGGCCAAACCCTCCCCTAACCCGGACGATGCTGGGTCAAATTGTGTGCCGCCCCATGGGTCTCCCGGTCACAGCCGGCTGCAACAGAGCCTGGGCTCGATCAGGATCTCTAGTGGCACAGCTAGCACTGCAATGCAATGCCTTAGACCACTGCGCCACTCGGGGGGCCATTGGTGGCAAATCTGATGGTCGAATGGTAAAGAACATCTAGCCATTCGAGAGCACCCTTACCTGCCGATCTATAGATTATGTCTCCGTAATCTAGCATGGGTAGGATGGTCATCTGAATCAGGGTTAGTTTGGCAGCTGTGGTGAAGGAGGAGCGATTACGATAGAGGAAACACAAGTCTAGATGTAAGCATAGCCTGCAGCTTTGATGTGCTGAGTACCGTCTAGCCATACTCACAAGTACTTGTATGAGGTGACTACCTCAAGCTCTAAACCCTCAGAGGTAGTAATCACACCGGTGGGGAAAGGGGCATTCTTCTTACCAAACCACGTGACCTTTTGTATAGGAGGTGTTCAGAACAAGGTTAAGGGCAGAGAAAGCTTGTTGGACACTAAGAAAGCTTTTAACACAAAATCCAGGGAGGGGCCAGCTGAGTATAAGACTGTATCATCTGCATATGAATGAGAGAGCTTCCTACTGCTTGAGCTATGTTGTTGATGTAAATTGAGAAGAGTGTGGGGCCTAGGATCAAGCCTTGGGGTACTCCCTTGGTGACAGGCAGTGGTTGAAATGGCAGATGATCTGACTTTATACACTGCACTCTTTGAGAGAGGTAGTTAGCAAACCAAATACCCCTCAGAGACACCAATACTCATTAGCCGGCCCACAAGAATGGAATGGTCTACCGTATCAAAAGCTTTGGCCAAGTCAATAAAAATAGCAGTCCAACATTTATTAGAGTCAAGGGCAATGGTGACATCATTTACGACCTTTAAGGTTGCAGTGACACATCCATAACCTGAACCGAAACCAGATTACATACCCGAAAGAATACTATAGACATCAAGAAAGCCAGTCACTTAATTATTGACATGTTTTTCCAACATTTTTGATAAAAAGGGCAAAATAGAAATTGGCCTTATAACTTTTAAATAAAGGACACGCCGTGGCTGCATTCCAAGCAATGGGAACCTTCCCAGGGAGGAGAGACAGGCTTGGCAACTATAGGAGCAGCAACCTTAAAGAAGAAAGGGTCTGAACCAGATGTTTTTTTGGGGTCAAGTTTAAGGAGCTCCTTTAGCACCTCGGACTCAGTGACCACCTGCAGGGAGAAACTTTGTTGCGGGGCAGGGGAAAAAGAGGGAGGATTATTGGGGATAGTCACATTAAAAGGGGTGGGAGATGAGGAAATGTTGGACAGGCAAGGAGGCATGGCAGAGTCAAATAGGAATCTTGACTTAATGAAGTGGTGATTAGAGCTCAGCCATGTGCTCATCATTGTCAACATTAAGGGATATGGGCAGCCGTGAGGAGGAGGGTATATTCTCCAGGTCTTTAACCATTTTCCATAATTTCTTGGGGTTAGACCCACAGAGAGAGAACTGCTCCTTAAAGTAACTAACTTTTCCCTTCCTGATAGCCTGAGTGCACTTATTTCTCATTTGCCTGGACGATAGCTAGTCAGCCTGAGTATGCATTGTCATGACTCTCCTGGCTGAGGAGCCATGGCCTCAAATCAGCTTGGCAAATGGCTGATGATGACCACACCCCTCTCACCCACAGAAGAGGAAAGGGGGGACTGGGCCGGTTTTGACTGTCATAAATTAGGGAGGAGGGGAATCTCACTCCTGCTCTTCAGTATCAACCAAAGGAATGCCTTTGTCCCCCAGAAGACTTTTGCAGCCAAAACTATAACACCCAGAAAGTGAATACTCAAACAATATTTCTAAGATAGGAATGTTAGGAATGGTCAGTGCAGAGATAAAGAATAATGATGTCATATTACTTGTCATTCTGTGATGTTATTAAAAACTGTATGAACTAAATACTGTAACTTAGGAAAGAAACCCCCCTTGGCTGTCAAGTTTCCATCTAATACATTGTGAATACAATATGAAGAGAATGATTAAACTTTTGTTGCTAAGATAGGAATGTGATTTTGGTTTTCTAATGAGATAGTTTTTTGAAATGTCCTTTGCACATTACGTAGCCACTTCCCGAATGAGGTGTGATGGACCAGAGTGCTTAAAAGGACTCACTAAGAATTAACATACCATACCAGAAGATGTGAAGATAACACTAGAGGAGCTGATGGTAGCCGATAACACCCAGCAACAGTCAACAAAGATTTATTTGAAAGCTTAATGCATAAAACCAGCAAATCAAATTGTTTGGGGAATGACTTGGTGGAGACAACCAAGCACTGAAAGTGTTCCTTGGTAAAGATTGCCACTCCACCACTTTTGGAAGATCTTTCTTGCCCAAAAAGGTTAGCACCAGAAAGGTTAACATCAGTGTTCAAAACACTCTTTCTTAACCACGTCTCAGTAATGACCAACACATCAGGATTGGAGCTGTGAATCCACACTTTCAATTGATACATTTCAGGTAATAAGCGTCTAGTGTTAACGTGCAGAAAACCCAGGCTTTTACGAGAGCAGAAATCAGTGAAGCAGATATCAGAGCACACATCAGAATTGGGGCTAGCAACAGTAGATGGGCCAGGGTGTACGTGCACATTTCCATATATAATCAACTGTAATACAATCAGGGCATGGCAGAGGACTGCTCTGCAGTGTTGATTTATAACATTTGAATGTGCATCAGATGGCAACAAGATCATATTGTACAGCAATTTCATCAGGTAACATGATCACAAAGCCGACAAGAGGTGGTTAGAATAGGATGGGATTCCAAGAATCTGTGTAAACAATAGAGAGTCAGAGTCCCGAGTGTGGGAATAAACAGACTGTCCCCCGGTTGGGTAAACAAGCAAGTTCATAGTCAACAAAGAACACAGGAGTCAAAAGGCAAATAGCATAGAGTACAAGTGAAAAATATAACAACTTAGGGCTAGCCATTGCAAGTTCAGGGTCACTCGACTCAACAGTGCATGTGTGCTGGAGGCGATCGAAAGCTTGGGAGTGAGGGGGTGTGTGGCGAGTGTACCTATACCAGACAGGGGGAGACAGGCCAGGGAAGATGGTGAACAGATCGCCAGGTGGAATCCAAGCAGCAGTGCAGCAGGCACCCGGGATTAGGTGTCACACCCACTTAGGAGAAGCATTTTTGGGAGGCAGATTCCTTGTAGAAAAATCCCAGCTAGCTAGCTAATGTAGCTCGCAAGTCTCTGTCTGTCATTTCCACGTGGAAAAGGAGATCATTAGCAAGCTATATCTTTCCAGTATCTACGAATGATCCTTTACAACGTCCAAACAAAGTTGTCCTGTGGCTGTTGTATTTTGGGGATTCTGAGGAGGATATCTTCTCTGCAAAGATGGAGGGGACTTCAAAGGCCTCTGCATTTAGGTCGGGAGGGGCTGTGAAACTCTCCTGCTGTTGTTGCCTTAAGAGTTCACACCTCTCTCTTCACACTTATGTGCTAATTTCAGTCAGATTCTTTCCTAGCAGCTTGGTAGCCTTATTTAAGCTTTATATAACAAAATTACAGAGAGGTAATTGTCTTTTACTTTTTGGCTTCAGAAAGTAGGTTCAGACTGAATATTACTCACTCAATTTTGTGTTGGATGGTATTTCCAGGTTCCGCTGTGTTTCTTCTGTAGGTTTTGGCTTGTTAGAAGTTTTTTTCTTCTTGATAGGCCTTGGTAGTAATAGTCCATTCAGGTAATTTTGTCCAAAGTCAAGGTTTTAGGTATGGAATTGTGAATTGGAACTAAGGTTTTGATGTTGAGGATAGTATCCTGTTTATGTCCTAGCAAAAAAATGCAAGTTTATCTACATTTATCCAACTCTAATTTTATATTTTTGCAGAAGAACTCAGGAGCCCATGCTCTGTGTCTATTCACTCTCTCTCTGAAACAATGTATTCGTGGGCCCAGATTGAAAGGCTGGAAATAGGGAGAGGCTAAAACTTGTGTCTGTGTCCTCTGTGTATCTGCAGGCAAATGATGGAGCAGCATCAGATGCAGATGCAGGGAGTGGCCCACAAAGAGAGGGAACGACAGACATCTGGCTCAGGTAAGGCCTACAGACAAACATACTTACTGTGGACAAACACTACCATGTTAGACAAGGGTCTGTCAACACACAAGTCACAATATGTTTTACCCATGTCAGATAACTGCTTAAGATGCTATTCTCTCCATGGGAATAGCATGACAATCATGGTAACCAAACACAGCCTAGTGTAGCAGCGCATATGGGTTGTATTCATTTGGCACCAATGGTGAGAAAACAGACTGAAACAGGGAGGAACTACTTGAATATGTCCAATAAGATATGCTCACTATGGTTTTCCGTTGTAAAATGTTATGCTACAGTGTACCCTAATGAATACGACCATGAGAGAGCTACCTCTGAGATAGAGAGCTATCTCGGACACGTCTGTGCTTGTGTTGAACCCCCCCCCCTCTTTATTTACTCATGCTTATCCATGCACAAACAGGAGCCACACTCATTCTGTCAGCGTGCTATCGGCAGCTGAATGGCAATGCGACTTCCTGCTTTCCTGAGAGTTCGCATTCTGCTTCTTTTTCTTATGTAATTGTTTGTCTTTGTTTCTTTTTCTTTGCTTAGTTTCTCATTATTCTCTCTTTCACATCCTTTGTTTTCTACCCCACCCTCCTCCATCTGTGTGTTATAGTTGTTTCCACCCTCCAATATAAGGTGTCCTCCCCTCCCTCTCACCCGTCAAACACCCCTCCTGAGTACAGACACTACCGGGCCGCCACACTGCCGCCTTCCTACGCCCGAGTGGCCTCCAACTCCTCCCCCTCCTCCTCCTCCTCTTCCTCCTCCTCCCAGGAAAGAGAGGTGCTGGGCGGACGGGCTGGCGACAACTCCGCCCAGCTCTCCCAGCTCTCCACCTCCCTGGCCTCGGCCTTCTCACCCGTGCAGCCAGGGGTGCCCATGGCCCCGACCCGGCAGGTGCGCCAGATCCCCCTCTCTCCCCCCACTGCTCGGACCCTCCACCACACCCAGTCCCTCCACCAAGGTCATGCCCTGCAAGACCCTGTGCTGCCCCCCAAACATGGCACCTGGTCAGCCTCCCATGCCCACATGTATGGCTCCGTGCCCTCCACGCCCCCCTTGGTGGGCATGATGCCTGTGCACATGCCCCCCGTGCCCCAGCCCCAGCATGTTGTCCCCGTGGCCCACCCTCTGCCGCCCCTCCACAGCCGCGTCAAGACCCACCCCCTAGACCAGCCTGACCAACCCCACATCCCGTCCAACCTCCCCCACGCCAACGGTCAATCAGAGGACTATTATAACCTTGCTCAGCAGCAACAGCTGCAGCTAGGTTACGGCGAGGCTTCTTCCTTACCCCCTCTGATTGGTCTGTCTGCCCAGGGCCCTGTCCCTGTCTCTGCCCACCAGCCCCAGTACCCGTCCTCCTTTCACCCCCAGCAGCAGATGTACCAGGCCACGCCCCCACCACCACCAGCACCCCAATTCTCTCCCCCCTCATACACCACAGCCCAATCAGAGGGGGGCTCGCACAAGCAGACACCCTCTTCTGTCGCTCAGGCTGCCACGGCCACCTGCAGTAAGTATAAGCAGATCTCAATGAGCAAGGGACTTGAACAACTAGTGTGTGTTCTGTGTGTGTGTCGGGGATGGGGACTCCACACACCTCCACACACCTCACACAACATTCATCTGGCTTATATGGATGGAAGCATATACCTATTATGAATACAATAAACAGTTCCCATAGAAAATTCAGCCATCTGTACTTTTGCATTTTGATTAACTTTAAATTAAATTATTCTTATCTGAGACCATTAATCTAATCAGTTCCAATCAGTGCTCGCCAACAGTGTTAGCCAATGAGGAATCTGATGTCACCTGATGTGAACCTATGCTGTTTCTCTCCCAGGTCCGGTTTCTCTTCCCTCATTGCTGGCTTTGGCCCCACCAGTGGCCCCACCTATGCCTATGCCCCCCCCTGCCCCTATGGCATCCATGGCCCCACCTCCTCCACCAGGCCCCCCGCCTCCGGCCACGGTGCCACTGCCCATGCCCCCTCCACTGCCAGTTGATGGAGGACCACCGGTAGGGGAGGCAGGGAATGAGCTGGCGCAGCCACTCTCAGGACTGGCGGCTGCCCTCGCTGGAGCCAAACTCCGTAAAGTTGCAAGGGTTAGTATCTCAGCTTAGACTTGGATCATGGTCAGTAAGAAGAAAACGTTTTGAAACAAGGAGGTACTACCTAAATGTCCAATAAGAAACTTAATTTTTTTGTTTCTTTGCAATACGTTTGAAAATGTTTTGCCACGGTGTGACCCACTGAACAAGGCCATTCATATCTATGTGAAAATTACTTGGACATTCTAACCATACACACATTACCTGTTGGTTGGCTTCTATAAAATGGAACTCGTATGGTGAACAATGTTGTGTCTCCTCAGGATGAGAACAGTCCACCAGGAACAGGTGGAGCCAAGAACGATGCCAACCGCTTGAGTGGAGGTAGTGGAGCTGGAGGGGAGGGGCTGATGCAGGAAATGAACGCCCTTCTAGCACGCAGGTGAGTGGAAAACAACAGTGTGAAAGAAATATTTATTTAATCGAATTGAAATACATGTAATTGAAAATCCCTACCCCAGCCTTAGCACATCAAAATACCACATTTTTTAAAATGAACATTCTGGAGTTCATAAAGGTATTCCTTGATGTTATTGTAAGTAATTAGGCTACTAGCCTGTGAAATAACACAAAATGACTGGAGTTGTCTTTTTCATTATCTAAATGCCTGAATTTGCTTTTCCTGCAGACGGAAAGCCTCAGAGAGACCTGAGGAGGTAATACAGTTTATCTTCTTTTAAAATAACAAGTATTAGTTTCCTAGGGTGGGTCTATCCAGCAACAATAATTGCATTCAAGCAATCTAAAGAGACTTGTGCACACACTTTCTCGTACACTGAGTGTACAAAACAGTAGGAACACCTTCCTAATATTGATTTGCACACCCTTTTGCCCTCAGAACAACCTCAATTCGTCGGGGCATGGACTCTACAAGGTGTCGAAAGCATTCCGCAGGGATGCTGGCCCATGTTGACTCCAATGCCTCCCACAGTTGTGTCAAGTTGGCTGGATGTCCTTTGGATGGTGGACCAATCTTGGCGCACATGGGAAACTGAAAAATCGAGCAGTGTTACAGTTCTTTTCACACTAAAACCGGTGCGCCTGGCACCTACTACCATACACCGCTCAAAGGCACTTAAATGTTTTGTCTTGCCCATTCACCCTCTGAAAAGCACACATACACAATCCATGTCTCAATTGTCTCAAGGCTTAAAAATCCTTCTTTAACCTGTCGCATCCCCTTCACCTAAACTGATTAAAGTGGATTTAACAGGTGACATCAATAAGGGATCATAGCTTTCACCTGGATTAACCTGGTCCCTCTGTCAGGAAAAAGAGCTGGTGTTCCTAATGTCTTCTACACTCAGTATATATATATATATATATATATATATATATATATATATATATATATATATATATATATATATATATATATATATATATACACACAGTACCAGTCAAAAGTTTGGACACATGTACTCATTCAACCATTTTTCTTTATTTTTACTATTTTCTACATTGTAGAATAATAGTAAAGACATCCAAATTATGAAATAGCACATATAGAGTCATGTAGTAGCAAAATAAACTATTTTCTACATTTTAGAATAATAGTGAAGACATCGAAACTATGAAATAGCACATATGGAATCATGTAGTAACCAAAAAAACATTTAGATTCTTCAAAGTAGCCACCCTTCGCCTTGATGCCAGCTTTGCACACTCTTGGCATTCTCTCAACCAACCTGGAATGCATTTCACTTAACAGGTGTGCCTTGTTAAAAGTGAATTTGTGGAATTTCTTTCCTTAATGCGTTTGAGCCAATCAGTTGAGTTGTGGCAAGTTAGGGGTGGTATACAGAAGATAGCCCTATTTGGTAAAGTACCAAGTCCATATTATGTCAGGAACAGCTCAAATAAGCAAAGAGAAATGACAGTCCCATCTTTACTTTAAGACATAAAGGTCAGTCAATCTGGAACATTTCAAGAACTTTCAAGTGCAGTCGCAAAAACCATCAAGCACTATGATAAAACTGGCTCTCATGAGGACCGCAACAGGAAAGGAAGACCCAGAGTCACCTCTGCTCCAGAGGATAAGTTAATTGGAGTTAACTGCACCTCAGATTACAGCACAAATAAATGCTTCACGGAGTTCAAGTAATAACATCAACTGTTCAGATGAGAATGTGTGAATCAGGCCTTCATGGCTGAATTGCTGCAAATAAATCACTACTAAAGGACAACAATAAGAAGAAGAGACTTGCTTGGGCCAAGAAACAGGAGCAAATAGCACATATTTGGACTCACCTTTGGACAGGTGAGTCCAAATGTAAAAATGTTGTGTGAGCCAGAGTAGATGAAAGGATGATCTCTGCATATGTGGTTCCCACCGTGAAGCATTGAGGAGGAGGTGTGATTGTGTGGGGGTGGATGGAGAGGATGGCTGTGGTTTCATTGGCTCTTAACCAATCGTGCTATTTTGTTTGTTTTTCCACATTGTTTGTAACTTATTTTTTACTGTTGAATTCGGAAGTTTACATACACTTTAGCCAAATACGTTAAAACTCAGTTTTTCAGAATTCCTGACATTTAATCCAAGTAAAAATTCCCTGTCTTTGGTCAGTTAGGATCACCACTTTATTTTAAGAATGTAAAATGTCAGAATAATAGTAGAGATAATAATTTATTTCAGATTTTATTTCTTTCATCACATTCCCAGTGAAGTTTACATACACTCAATTAGTATTTGGTAGCATTACCTTTAAATGGTTTAACTTGGGTCAAACGTTTCGGGGTAGCCTTCCACAACCTTCCCACAATAAGTTGGGTGAATTTTGTCCATTCCTCCTGACAGAGTCAGGTTTGTAGGCCTCATTGCTCGCACACACTTTTTCAGTTCTGCCCACAAATGTTCTATGGGATTGAGGTCAGGGCTTTGTGATGGCCACTCCAATACCTTGACTTTGTTGTCCTTAAGCCATTTTGGCACAACTTTGGAAGTATGCTTGGGGTCATTGTCCATTTGGAAGACCCATTTGCGACCAAGCTTCAACTTCTTGACTTGACTTGTCTTGAGATGTTTCTTCAATATATCCACATAATTTTCCGTCCTCCTGATGCCATCTATTTTGTGAAGTGCACCAGGCCCTTCTGCAGCAAAGCACCCCCACAACATGATGCTGCCACCCCCGTGCTTCATGGTTGGGATGGTGTTCTTCAGCTTGCAAGCCTCCCCCTTTTTCCTCCAAAGATAACAATGGTCATTATGGCCAAACAGTTATATTTTTGTTTCATCAGACCAGAGGACATTTCTCTAAAAGTTTTTTAGGTCGGTTTTGGAGCAGTCAATTCTTCCTTGCTGAGCGGCCATTCAGGTTATGTGGATATAGAACTAATTTTACTGTGGATATAGATACTTTGGTACCTGTTGCCTCCAGCATCTTCACAAGTTCCTTTGCTGTAGTTCTGGGATTGATTTGCACCAAAGTACGTTCATCTCTAGGAGACAGAACGCATCTCCTTCCTAAGCGGTATGACAGCTGTGTGGTCCCATGGTGTTTATAATTGCGTACTATTGTTTGTACAGATGAACGTGGTACCTTCAGGCATTTGGAAATTGCTCCCAAGGATGAACAAGATTTGTGGAGGTCTACAATTTTTTTCTGGGGTCTTGGCTGATTTCTTTTGATTTTCCCAAAGAGGCACTGAGTTTGAAGGTAGGCCTTGAAATACATCCACAGGTACACCTCCAATTTACTCAAATGATGTCAAATGATTATTAGCCTATCAGAAGCTTCTAAAGCCATGGCATCATTTTCTGGAATTTTCCAAGCTGTTTAAAGGCACAGTCAACTTAGTGTATGTCAACTTCTGACCTACTGGAATTGTGATACTGTGAATTATAAGTTAAATAATCTGTCTGTAAACAATTGTTGGAAAAGTTACTTGTGTCATATACAAAGTAGATGTCCTAACCGACTTCCCAAAACTAGTTTGTTAACTTGGAACTCCCTCTCCCGGATCCGGGAGAATTGTCATCAACTGTCACTCATTAGCATAACGCAACGGACAAAAAATATTACTAGAAAATATTCATGTTCATGAAATCACAAGTGAAATATATTGAAACACAGCTTAGCCTTTTGTTAATCACCCTGTCATCTCAGATTTTGAAATTATGCTTTACAGCCAAAGCAAGACAAGCATTTGTGTAAGTTTATCGATAGCCTAGCATTATGCCTAGCTAGCAGCAGGCAACCTGGTCACGAAAATCAGAAAATAATCAAATTAATTTGTTTACCTTTGATGAGCTTCGGATGTTTTCACTCACGAGACTCCCAGTTAGATAGCAAGTGTTCCTTTTTTCGAAAAATATTATTTTTGTAGCCGAAATAACTCCATTAGTTCTTCACGTTTGGCTGAGAATTCGACCGGAAATTGCGGTCATGACAACGCTGAAAAATATTCCAAATTACCTCCATAATATCGACAGAAACATGGCAAACGTTGTTTATAATCAATCCTCAATGTGTTTTTCAAATATCTATTCGATAATATATCAACAGGAACAGCTGTATTTTCAGTAAGACCGGGAGGAAAAATAGCTACCTCTGTCTATTACGCAAGAATAACTCTGAGAGCCCTCAGCCGGACACTTACGCAATGTAGTCGTTTACGCTCATTCTTCAACATAAAAGCCTGAAATTCTGTAGACTCCTTGGGGAATACGTAGAAAAAGGAGTCTGGTTGATAGCCCATTCACTGCTCAATAGGGACGCATCGGAACGCAGAGCTTTCAAAACATGAGTCACTTCCTGATTAGATTTTTCTCAGGCTTCCGCCTGCAAAATCAGTTATGTTATACTCACAGACAATATTTGTACAGTTTTGGAAACTTTTGAGTGTTTTCTATCCTAAGCTGTCAATTATATGCATATTCTAGCATCTTGTCCTGACAAAATAGCCCAATAGTGCCCCCTAGTTTCAAGATTAACAAGAAATGTGTGGAGTGGTTGAAAAACAAGTTTTAATGACTCCAACCTAAGTGTATGTAAACTTCTGACTTCAACTGTACATAATGTTGTTGCTACCATCTTGTATGATCTCAAAGATCTTCTGGACATCAGAATAGCGATTTACTCACCTTGAATTGGATGAAGATTTTTTCTTTAATGAGTCAGACGAGAGGGATTTACTCTTGACACCCAAACAGGCCCTCATCCTCATAATTTGCAGGAGAAAGGAGATGGAATAGTTATCGCCATCGGTCCCATTGGCCAACATACCATCGTTGCATAATAAATTGGAAGAACTTAAAGCACATATCCTACCAACGGGACATTAAAAACTGTAATATATTATGTTTCACCGAGTCGACGACATTAACAACATACAGCTGGCGGGTTACACACTCTATCAGCAGGATAGAACAGCAGTCTCTGGTAAGACAAGGGGTGTGGTCTATGTATATTTTTAAACAAGTGCACGATATATTCGGAAATCTCAAGGTTTTGTTCGCCTGAGGTAGAGTATCTCATGATAAGCTGTAGACCACACCTAGAGAGTTTTCATCTGTATTTGTCGCATCTGTCTACATACCACCACAGAGCGATGCTGGCACTAAGACCGCACTCAATGAGCTGTATACCGCCATAAGCAAACAGGAAAACGCTCCTCCAGAGACGGCGCTCCTAGTAGCCAGGGACTTTGATGCAGGGGAACTTAATTCCGTTTGACCTCATTTCTACCAACATGTTAAATGTGCAACCAGAGGGGGAAAAACTATAGACTACCTTTACTCCACACACAGAGACGCGTACAAAGCTCTCTGTCGCCCTCCATTTGGCAAATCTGACCATAATTCTATCCTCCTGAAAGCTGCTTACAAGCAAAAATTAAAGCAGGAAGCACAAGTGACTCGGTCAATAAAAAAAGTGGTCAGATGAAACAGATGATAAGCTACAGGACTGTTTTGCTAGCACAGACTGGAATTTGTTCCTGGATTCCTCTGATGGCATTGAGGAGTACACCACGTCAGTCACTGGCTTCATCAATTAGTGCATCGATGACGTTGTCCCCACAGTGACTGTATGTACATACCCCAACCAGAAGCAATGGATTACAGGACACATCCGCACTGAGCTAAAAGGAGCGGGACTCTAACCCGAAAGCTTATAAGAAATCACACTATGCCCTCCGATGAACCATCAAACAGGCAAGCGTCAATACAGGACTAAGATCAAATCGTACTACACCGGCTCCGATGCTCGTCGGATGTGGCAGGGCTTGCAACTATTACAGACTACAAAGGGAAGCACAGCTAAGAGCTGCCCAGTGACACACATCCAGGCTGTGTAAGAACTATTTGACCAAGAAGGAGGAGTGATGGAGTGCTGCATCAGATGACCTGGCCTCCACAATCACCTGACCTCAACCAAAATGAGATGGTTTGGGGATGAGTTGGACTGCAGAGTGAAGGAAATGCAGCCAACAAGTGCTCAGTATATGTGGGAACTCCTTCGAGACTGTTTGAAAATCATTCCTCATGAAGCTGGTTGAGAGAATTTAACTAGGCAGGTCAGCTAAGAACAAATTCTAATTTTCAATGACAGCCTAGGAACAGTGGGTTAACTGCCATGTTCAGGGGCAGAACAACATATTCTTTACCTAGTCATCTCAGGGATTGGATCTTGCAACCTTTCAGTTACTAGTTCAACACTCTAACCACTAGGCTACCTGTCGCTCCAGTTGATGATATTAACGATACTAGAATGCCAAGAATTTCCGAAGCTGTCATCAAGGCAAAGCTTGGCTACTTTGAAGCCTCTAAAATCTAAATTATATTTTTATTTGTTTAACACCTTTTAAATAACTACATGATGCCATATATGTTATTTAATAGTTTTGATGTCTTCGCTATTATTCTACAATGTAGAAAATGGTAAAAAATAAAGAACACACATACATATATATATATGTGTGTGTGTGTGTGTGTGTGTGTGTGTGTGTGTGTGTGTGTGTGTGTGTGTGTGTGTGTGTGTGTGTGTGTGTGTGTGTGTGTGTGTGTGTGTGTGTGTGTGTGTGTGTGTGTGTGTGTGTGTGTGTATATATATTTATATATATTTACACACACACACAAACACACAATCATCCATTTTAATTTTCCATTATAGGAGGATACCAAGCCAGGACAGAACTTTACAGGTATACACACTCTTGCCTCCACATTTTTCTGAGTCTGACCATTATATTTTTTATTGCCTGTTTTGAGCGATATTGCTTTTTAAAATGTGCCTTTTCTAATTGTGATCGTCTCTCCTTCTAGGTGCTGGAAAGAATCCATGGGACCGAGTAAACTCTGTAGACAACTCTTCACTGGTATTAAGGTTAGTATCGTCATCTGTTTGATAGGGGCTCCCAAACCTTTTAAAATATCTTGTGGCACAATCAGAAGGGATACAGTGCCTAGTGAAAGTCTACACACCCCTTGCACCCACCCCTTCACATTTTGCTGCCTTAACCTGTTCACTAAAAATGTATACAGATCTACACAACCTACTTCACATTTTCAAAATGAAAAAAAGTTAAAAAGATGTCTTGATTGCAGATGTCTTCACAACCCAGAGCTGATACTTGATGGAAGAACCTTTGTCAGACATTACAGCTGAGAATAATTTGGAATAAGATTCTAGCAGCATTGCACAACATACAGTGCTTTCAGAAAGTATTCATACCCCTTGACTTATTCCACATTTTGTTGTTACAGCCTGAATTCAAAATAGATTTTTAAAAACACAATACCCCATAATAACCAAATAAAAAGATGTTAGTAATACATGGAAATGTTTAGAAAATTAAATAGAAAAATGCATAATTTACATAAGTATTCACACCCCTGAGTCAATACATGTTAGAATCACCTTTTGAGAGGCGCATACGTGTACCGATAGAACAGTAGCTCTGTTTTGTACTGTCAAAACTGTGATTATATGAAGAAGCCAGACAATATAGTTTAAATTAAGCCTCTAAAGTCGTTAGATCAAGCAACAGGGAGAGAGTGAGCGGTCAGTTATATACAACAGCGAACCAATCTGTGGGTAAAGCAACGCTGTGACTCGAACCCAACAAGCCATGGCTTCCCTTAGAGGAAAAGACAAAGAACAACTCGGAGATTAAAATAACGACCAGCTAATGGATATCCAGGATAACACCAAAACAAAATAACTGTTATAACAATATGTTGTTAAAAAAAAGGTGATTTTCTCGCAAGGAAAGTAGAGTCTATCGTGTAAGATATGCATATACAGGGCGGGTGCATGGACAAACAGGACAACAAAATTTGCCTTCTGGAAACAAAGGAGCACATTTTATAAGAGAAACTGGACCAGCAAGAAAACAAAATGAGTGACATAACTCGCCAACTGATTGCAGCAATACTGCAACAATGGAAGAGGCAAGTGGAAGGGGAGAAGGTAAGGAACTTGTCTGTTGACCCTACATTCAAGACCAAATTGGTTAAAGAAAATTGTGTTAAATAAAATAAGTATACCAGTTTCATTTAAGGACCAATAAATTGACAGCTGTGCCATAGAGGTTGAAAAATAGTTGGGAAGATATTTTTGATGTGCCAAGTCCATGGCACATGGTTTATGTATGAACTGATACACAAAACAACGCAGGATTAAAAACTTTTCTCAATTTAATTTATTATACAAAATTATTGCAGCCAATATAGAATGTTATGAATATGAGGGATACAACCATCCTGTAACGGCGTTCATCTGTTGAAGGAGATTCGGACCAAAATGCAGCATGGTGGTTACTCATGTTCTTTAATGAAGAAAAGCGATACATGAAATAACTAAATAAATACAAAACAACAAACGGAACGTGAAAACCTATACAGCCTGTCTGGTGAATAACTAACACAGAGACAGGAACAATCACCCACAAAATACACAGTGAAACCCAGGCTACCTAAATATGGTTCCCAATCAGAGACAACGAGAATCACCTGACTCTGATTGAGAACCGCCTCAGGCAGCCAAGCCTATGCTAGACACACCCCTAATCACCCACAATCCCAATGCCTACAAAAACCCCAATACGACAACACAATAAACCCATGTCACACCCTGGCCTAAACAAATAATTAAAGAAAACACAAAATACTAAGACCAAGGCGTGACACATCCCAGCTCAGCAGATTTTGCTGTGAAGAGACAGACTCATTAGATGATTTGTTTTGGTCCATACAGTCTGTAGCTTGTTTTTGGTTGCAGGTTCAGGAATGGCTAAAGAAGAATTGTAACATTTACCTGGAGCTAACTCTGCAAATGGCACTACTGGGTGACTTGAAAGGCCATAGTCTAAAGAATTACAAACCTCTACATGCTTTGTAAGTAGGAAAACCTGCAAAAACGGCAGTGTATCAAATACTTGTTCTCCCCACTGTAGATTAAATGTAAAAAATCCTCAGTAATTTCAATGTCAACAATGAAGAGGCGCCTCCTGAGTGGCATGGTAGTCTAAGGCACTGCATCGCAGTGCTAGCTGTGCCACTAGAGATTGTGGGTTCGAGCCCAGGCTCTGTCGCAGGCGGCCACGGCCGGGAGACACAAGGGGTGGCGCACAATTGGCCCAGCGTAATCTGAGTTAGGGGAGGGTTTGGCAGGCAGGGATGTCCTTGTCCCATCGGGCACCAGCAACTCCTGTGGCGGGCTGGGCGCAGTGCACTCTGACACGGTCGCCAGGTGTACAGTATTTCCTCTGACACATTGGTGCAGCTGGCTTCCGGGTTAGGTGGGCATTGTGTCAAGACACAGTGCAGCTTGGTTGGGTTGTGTTTCGGAGGACGCCCAGCTCTCACCTCTCCATACAGGAGTTGCAGCGATGAGACAAGACTGTTGGATACCAATTGGATACCATGAAATTGGCGAGGAAAAATGGGTAACCATTTTTTATAATAACAATCATAATACAAATAAAAAACAATTATAAACTCTGAAGAGGTGACTCCAGGATGCTAGCCTTCTAGGCATAGTTCCTCTGTCCAGTGTCTGTGTTCTTTTGCCCATCTTAATCTTTTCTTTTATTGGCCAGTCTGAGATATGGATTTTTCTTTGCAACTCAGCCTAGTAGGCCAGCATCCCAGAGTCGCCTCTTCACTTTTTCATTATGAGGTATTGTGAGGAGATTGATGAGGGAAAAACAATTTAATTAATTTTAGAAAAAGGGTTACATTTAAAAAAAAGGAGAAATTGAATATTTAAAGAGGAGTTGGAGAAGCCTATGCTGCCACCTACTGTAGTAACAGCAGAGGTGTAGGAATTCTGATAAATAAGAATACATTGTTATACCCTTATATCCAAGCACATGGACCAAGAATATTTTCTAATGTTGAATTGTACTTTACATGGTTTAAAATACACCTTGATTTCAATGTCCGTTCAACCAGCGGTAAATATGGTGTTTTTAGATTAGAATTAGATTTAGAATTCAAGCTATTAGATCAAATCCAGACAGGAACTGTTATTTTAGCAGGTGACCTAAATCATATATTTGATAAGATTGACAGGCGTAGTAATAACAAAAAGGCAAAGTCAAACTTAAATGAATAATTATTTATTGTCAGTTAACTGGAGAGGTTCCAACAAACTTGATACACCATAGCACACGTTTGTCAGGAGCAGGGGCAGTTCCGTTAGTTCTCTTATACAGTGGGGCAAAAAAGTATTTAGTAGCCACCAATTGTGCAAGTTCTCCCACTTAAAAAGATGAGAGAGGCCTGTAATTTGCATCATAGGTACACTTCAACTATGACAGACAAAATGAGAAAAATAATCCAGAAAATCACATTGTAGGATTTTTTAATGAATTTATTTGCAAATTATGGTGGAAAATAAGTATTTGGTCACCTACAAACAAGCAAGATTTCTGGCTCTCACAGACCTGTAACTTCTTCTTTAAGAGGCTCCTCTGTCCTCCACTCGTTACCTGTATTAATGGCACCTGTTTGAACTTGTTAACAGTATAAAAGACACCTGTCCACAACCTCAAACAGTCACACTCCACTATGGCCAAGACCAAAGAGCTGTCAAAGGACACCAGAAAAAAAATGTAGACCTGCACCAGGCTGGGAAGACTGAATCTGCAATAGCTAAGCAGCTTGGTTTGAAGAAATCAACTGTGGGAGCAATTATTAAATAATAATAATACAATTACAATTGGTGGCTGACTAAATACTTTTTTGCCCCACTGTATACTGCTTACACTGAAGTTATATTTGCATGATTCAGCTTATTAATTATTCATAATTAATGAATCATTAACATTTGGTTCAAGCATGTGACCGGCCAATACTGGATCATGCATGTGACAGAACAATAACTCACAAGGCTTTATATTATTATTATATTATCTCTCCAAGCTTAGACCTTGTAACTGAGATATCCTTTCGTTCTCAAAACAAAGTTCTGGGCGTGCTGCCAAATTGCAGATACTGATAATGACGATTTTTTTCAATCAGTCACTTGCATTAACACAGAAATTGGTTATTAGAAGAAGCACAAACATAAAATTTTCCATCACACTATCTTGGAAAACAATAATCCATGCTTTCTGGGAAAGTCTAAAAGTTATGAACTGAGCTAGAAAGTTGGCTGTCCGAACTATTACAATGGACACTTACTTTCAATCTGTCTGTCAGCATATTTCAAGACATTGTAACGGCGTTCGTCAGTTGAAGGAGAAGCGGACCAAAATGCAGTGTGGTGGTTACTCATGTTCTTTAATGTAGAATCGACGATACATGAAATAACATAATATACAAAAACAACAAACGAAACGCGAAACCTATTACAGCCTATCCGGTGAACACTAACACAGAGACAGGAACAATCACCCACGAAAACACTCACAGAATATGGCTGCCTAAATATGGTTACCAATCAGAGACAACGATAAATCACCTGACTCTGATTGAGAACCGCCTCAGACAGCCATAGACTAATTAGTCACCCCACAAAACCCCAAGACAAAAAACACACCACAATAACCCATGTCACACCTTGGCCTTACCAAATAAAGAAAGAAAACACAAAATACTAAGACCAAGGCGTGACAGAACCCCCCCCTAAGGTGCGGACTCCCGGATGCACCTCAAAACCATAGGGAGGGTCCGGGTGGGGGCTCCGGCTCGGGACATGGACCCCACTCCATAAATGTCTTAGTTCCTCCCCTTCGCGTCCTGGGATAGTCCACCCTCGCCGCCGACCATGGCCTAGTAGTCCTTACCCAGAACCCCACTGGACTGAGGGGCAGCTCGGGACTGAGGGGCAGCTCGGGACTGAGGGGAAGCTCGGGACTGAGGGGAAGCTCGGGACTGAGGGGAAGCTCGGGACTGAGGGGCAGCTCAGCACTGAGGGGCAGCTCAGCACTGAGGGGAAGCGCAGCACTGAGGGAAAGCCCAGCACTGAGGGAGAGCCCAGCACTGAGGGAAAGCCCAGCACTGAGGGAAAGCCCAGCACTGAGGGAAAGCCCAGCACTGAGAGAAAGCTCAGCACTGAGAGAAAGCTCAGCACTGAGAGGAAGCTCAGGCAGGTAGTTGGCTCCGGCAGATCCTGGCTGGCTGGCGGATCTGGAAGAGTCTGGTTGACTGGCAGATCTGGAAGAATCTGGTTGACTGGCAGATCTGGAAGATCATGGCTGACTGGCGGATCTAGCTGCTCTGGCTGCTCCATGCAGACCGGCAGATCTGGCTGCTCCATGTAGACTGGCAGCTCTGGCTGCTCCATGCAGACTGGCAGCTCTATGCAGACTGGCAGCTCTGGCTGCTCCATGCAAACTGGCAGCTATGTCTGCCCCATGCAGACTGGCAGCTCTGGCTGCTCCATGCAAACTGGCAGCTCTGTCTGCCCCATGCAGACTGGCAGCTCTGGCTGCTCCATGTAGACTGGCAGCTCTGGCTGCTCCATGCAGACTGGCAGCTCTATGCAGACTGGCAGCTCTGGCTGCTCCATGCAAACTGGCAGCTCTGTCTGCCCCATGCAGACTGGCAGCTCTGGCTGCTCCATGCAGATTGACAGCTCAGGCTGCTCCATGCAGGCTGACAGCTCTGGCTGCTCCATGCAAATAGACAGCTCGGGCTGCTCCATGCAGACTAACAGCTCAGGCTGCTCCATGCAGGCTGGCAGCTCAGGCTGCGCTGAACAGGCAGGAGGCTCCGGCGGCGCTGTAGAGGAGGAAGGCTCTGGAAGCGCTGAACAGGCGGGAGACTCCGGCAGCGCAGGAGAGGAGAAAGGCCCCGACAGCGCTGAACAGGCGGGAGACTCCAGCAGCGCTGTAGAGGAGGAAGGCTCTGGAAGCGCTGAACAGGCGGGAGACTCCGGCAGCGCTGGAGAGGCGAGGCACACTGTAGGCCTGATGTGTGGTGCTGGCACTGGTGGAACTGGATAGAGAGCACAGGAAGCCTGGTGCGGGGAGCTGCCACCGGCGGACTGGTGTGTGGAGGTGGCTCTGGATAGACCGGACCGTGCAGGCGCACTGGAGCTCTTGAGCACCGAGCCTGCCCAACCTTACCTGGCTCGATGCCCACTCTAGCCCGGCCAATACGAAGAGCTGGTATGTACCGCACCGGGCTATGCACCCGCACTGGAGACACTGTGCACTCCATAGCATAACACAGTGCCTGCCCGGTCTCTCTAGCCCCCCGGTAAGCACAGAGAGTTTGCGCAGGTCTCCTACCTGGCATTGCCATACTCCCTGTAAGCCCCCCCCCCAATACATTTTTGGGGCTGACTCTCAGGCTTCCATCCGCGTCGCCGTGCTGCCTCTTCATACCAGCGCCTCTCCGCTTTCAACGCCTCCAGTTCTTTGGGGCGTCGATTTTCACCAGGCTGTGCCCATGGTCCTTTTCTGTCCAATATCTCTTCCCAAGTCCAGAAGTCCTTTGATCGCTGCTCCTCACGATTAACAGGGGGAGTTGGCTCAGGTCTGTCTCCTGAATCTGCCACACTCTCCCTGAGCCTCCCCCCAATACATTTTGGGGGCTGCTTTTCGGGCTTCCTTGCCAACCGTATTCCCTCGTATTGTTGGCTCCTCTCTCCGGCTGCCTCTGCTCTCCTAAGTGCCTCCACCTGTTCCCATGGGAGGCGATCTCTTCCGGCCAGTATCTCCTCCCAAGTGTAACAACCTTTGCCATCCAACACGTCTTCCCATGTCCATTCCTCCTTTCGCTGCTCCTGCTGTCGCTGCCTGTTACCACGCTGCTTGGTCCGTGTGTGGTCGGTGATTCTGTAACGGCGTTCGTCAGTTGAAGGAAAAGCGGACCAAAATGCAGCGTGGTGGTTACTCATGTTCTTTAATGTAGAATCGACGATACATGAAATAACATAATTTACAAAAACAACAAACGAAACGCGAAACCTATTACAGCCTATCTGGTGAACACTAACACAGAGACAGGAACAATCACCCACGAAAACACTCACAGAATATGGCTGCCTAAATATGGTTCCCAATCAGAGACATCGATAAATCACCTGACTCTGATTGAGAACCGCCTCAGGCAGCCAGAGACTAATTAGTCACCCCACAAAACCCCAAGACAAAAACACACCACAATAACCCATGTCACACCCTGGCCTTACCAAATAAAGAAAGAAAACACAAAATACTAAGACCAAGGTGTGACAGACATGACATATGGGGGTGTACTTAGATACCCAATGGGCTGGACAATTATCTTCTCATCTTGAATTTCTTTATATAAAAAACGTGGAAATCAATCAAGCCGCCCATTATTAACACAATGGAAAAATCAAATAATGTATTATTGAAATGTGGCAAACCTAGTCAGTTGTACAACTGAAATGTGTCTTCTGCTTTTAACCCAGGGTTTCGATCCAGCAACCTTTGGGTTACTGACCCAACGCTCTAACAACTAGGCTACCTGCATTCTGTAACACAGCTAAATGTGGAAAAAGTCAATGGGTGTGAATACTTTCCTAAGGCATATTGTTTTTATAAAAATTGTTCAAGCTCAGTAAATTTGGTTGGGAATCATTTATGGACAGCAATATTCAAACCTTGTCTCTGATTTTCACGCTAGGACTGAGACTAGACCAATCAGGAACACTCAACACTTCTTGGAAAGCCATTCTGGTGTGTCTTTGGCATAATTTGTCATTGTCATTGAAAAATAAAACTCTATAACAGGGTTAGGTTTTCAAAAGACTGAGTCAGATTCTTCTTAAACTTTTTACCTGGGCTTTGCTCCTTTCATATTTGTTTTGATCCTGAGCAACTCCCCAGTCCCTGCCGATGACAAGAATATCTATAACATGATGCTGCCACCACAATACTTGAAAATACAAAGGGGTTCACTCTGTGTTTTATTGTATTGGATTTGACCCAAACCTGTAGTTTTTAATTTAGGCCAAAAAGTTAATTTATTTGGTGTGTTTTCTTGCAGTGATACTTAACAGCCTTGTTACAAACAGAATGGATGATTTGAAGAGGAATTTTTAACACAGGCTTATTTGTCATACAGACCAGTAATATGGACCGAATGCAATGTTGTATAGTTGAGGCAATGGTATGGGTATGTTGTCACCACAGGGACTGGGGAGTTTGTTAGGATCAAAATAAATATGAAAAGAGCAAAGCCGAGGTAAAAAAACAACAACAACTCAGTCTTCTGAAAACCTAACCCTGGGATAGGGTTTTGTTTTTCTTCGGGACAATTACACAAATTGTAATGCAAAAAAAACCACAACAGAATGGCTTTGCAAGAGAGGTAGAGTGTTCCTGAATGGTCCAGTATAAATCCTGACTTAAAACTGCTTAACAAATCCAAGACAAGGTTTAAATATTGCTGTCCATCAATGATTTACTTCCAAATATACTGAGCTTGAGCAATTCTGATTCGGGGCACCATGGAAAATCTTCAGATTACAATTTCCGATTTATAACTCCAGATATTTTCATATCTGATCAATTAGTCTTCTATTAATTAATTATTCTTTAACTGTCACGCCTTGGTCATTGTATTTTGTGTTTTTGTGATATGTTTGGGTAGGCCAGGGTGTGACATGGGTTTATGTTGTTTTTCGTATTGGGGTTTGTAGTATTTGGGATCGCGGCTGATTAGGGGTGTTGGCTGCCTGAGGCGATTCTCAATCAGTCAGGTGATTCTCGTTGTCTCTGATTGGGAACCGTATTTAGGCAGCCTGAGTTTCGCTTTGTATTTCGTGGGTGATTGTTCCTGTCTTTGTGTAGTATTCACCAGATAGGCTGTACTTAGTTTCACGTTCCGTTTGTTGTTTTCGTCTTTCAGTTATTTCATGTACCGCGATTCTTTCATTAAAGTCATGAGTAACCAACACGCTGCATTTCGGTCCGACTCTCTTTCTTCAACAGACGAACGGCGTTACATTAACTCACGTCAGTCTCACTCCAAACGTCGTAAATTGTTGGTTATCTGCACGAACCAAGCCTTTATTATAAAACATCCATACACCAATTGGCTTAATCATTTATTTACTAACTAACTAAATAATCACAGAAATAAACAAACAAACAGTAGATATTTGTTACTAACAAGGATAGGGAAGATTCTCTAGTGGGCTAAGCCGTTATGACGGCTTGGTGGACAAAGAGAAGTGGGTGTGTACTGAGAAAGAGCGGGAAAGACAAAAGTTGACACAGTTGGTAATTATATTAATTGAAATGCTAATTCTTTGCACATGAACGCTCACTCATTTGGGAATAATTGCTATAAATATATATTTACGCCCATGTGTCGTTGTGATCTTCTCTGTTGGAATCGTCAGTCCGTCTGCTGGAGAGTCAGTTCATCCGAGTCTCTCTCTTTCTTTTGTTGTTAGAATGGATACTTCAGAGTACCATTCAAAAATGTTCTCATAGATAGATGTTTCGGCGGTTGTCGGTATTCTCATCCCAGGTTTACATTATTTCTAGCTTCAGACTATTAATTAGTATCTAAGATTTGATCTTATTCTGTAGGGATTGATAGTCTCAGAGTTGAACCATTTCCAGCTGTGTAGCCAATGCTCCACGTGGACTAGTTTTTTAGTTTTGGTAATCAAACCTGTGCCCCCTCAGCTTACACTGAGGTATGTGTGGTCTAAACTATTTGCAATCACAGCTCACGCTGTGGGTTTTCTCAGTCTAAAGAGGATATTCTTAGGAGGGGCTTTTATTCGAAACAATAGGAAAGGCGGTTCTATGATGCCAGATCATGTCGGTGCTCACAGGGGTGGGCAATTGACTTAGTTAAACTTTAAAGGGAATACAATTATCTCACATTGAAGGTTTAACATCACATTACATAATTTCACAAATAGTTGAATATTTACTCATTCATTTTATACAATAATTAGATGCAAACCTTATAACTGAGGAACCTGTGTAAACAGATTTAGGGTAATGTGGCTGTATTATCTTTCATGAGGTCACAAACATGAATCAAAATGGACCAGGTCGTAGCTGGCTTCTCGACCGACCGTTTACACATTCTCCAAAATATGGATATTATTCAATTCTCAAATTCTGGAATGTACTAGAATTTGGCTGGAGTTCCTTTGTTCTCCTGTGAAACTCTCCATACTGCATGGCCAGGGGGAGAGAGTCTCCGCCGGGAATTTACGACCTGAGATAACAGAACCTGGATGTAGGAGAGAGTGAGAGAGGGGGAAGCCACGATCTATGGGAAACTGTTGAGCGTGAAAAACTCAGCAGCGTTGCAGTTCTTGACACAAACCAGTGCGCCTGGCACCTTCTACCATTCACCATTCAAATATTTTTTCTAGCCCATTCACACTCTTAATGACACACATACACAATCCATGTCTCAATTGTATCAAGGCTTAAAAATCCTTCGTTAACCTGTCTCCTCCCCTTCATCTACACTGATTGAAGTGGATATAAAAAGTGACATCAATAAGGGATCATAGCTTTCACCTGGATTCACCTGGTCATTGGTCATGGAAAGAGCAGATTTTCGTAATACTTTGTACTCCAAGTGTATTTTGCCCTAAGAGTTGTGCAAAGTTGGTAGAATCTTATTGAAAATTATTCACAGCTGCAATGGCTACCAGAGATGTTTCCACCAAGTATTAACTCTGGAGTGTGAAGACATACGCAATCAAGACATCTTATATTTTTAATTTGTTAATTAATTTGGTAAATGTGGTAAATGTTCTATAACTTTCTTTAACTTCTATAACTTTCTTTTACTTTCTTTGAGTAGGTTGTGTAGATCTGTGTAGATCTGTAAGGGAGAAAAATTATATTGAATTCCTTTTTAGATTGAATTTTAAGGCAGCAAAAAGTTGAAGACTTGCGTAGACTATTATATTGTTACATTATTATTTTGCCTATTTAGTGCTGTAGATTACACTGTAATGAAAAGCACTATATACGAATGAAATGTATAATTAGTATTTTTTATATGTGGGATTTTACTGATGTGTGGATTTGCTCATCTGAGGCATAATAACTGTTTAGCCTGGTTCTGGATATGTGATATCTGTATAGCCAACTCCTATGGCAGTTGTTGGCTATACAGCAAAACATATCTGGGACCAGACTATAACTTTTTAGGTAAATAAGGGGATTTATTGAGAGGTTTATATTACATAGCATTATGTTCTCTTAGATGAGGAAATATGCACTTTGTAGCCAATTTATTTGGTACACACACTAGTACTGGGTCAGACCCCCCTTTGCCTCCAGAAAAGCCTGAATTATTTGGGACATGGAAATGTTGCTCAATTAGTATCGAGGGACCTTACATGTGCCAGGAAAATATTCCCCAAGCCATTACACCACTGCCACCAACCTGTACCGTTGACACCAGGCAGGATGGGGCCATGGACTCCACCAGCCTGTATCGTTGACACCAGGCAGGATGGGGCCATGGACGCCAAATCCATCAGCATGATGCAACAGGAACCAGGATTCGTCGTACCAGGCTATGTTTTTCCACTCCTCCATTGTCAAGTGTTGATGACTGCATGCCCACAAGAGCAGTAGCTTCTTATTTTTAGCTGAAAGGAGTGGAACCCGGTGTGGTCGTCTGCTGCAATAGCCCCACCATGACAAGGACTGACGAGTTGTGCTTTCCGAGATGCTGTTCTGCACACCACTGTTGCACTGTGCCGTTATTTGCCATTTGTGGCCCGCCTATTAGCTTGCACGATTCTTGCCTTTCTCCTTCGACCTCCCATCAACAAGCTGTTTTTCTCCCACATGACTGCCACTGACTGGATATTTTTGTTTGTCGCACCATTCTCGGTAAAACCTAGACCCTGAAATATATTCTCAGTATTTTCAATGGGGAAATTGAGGAAGCTTGTGATGATAATATATATTACTAGTCAAAAGTTTTATTATAGTCCCACTAAATTATAGTCCCACTAAGCGCAAACCAGATGGGATGGCGTATGGCTGCAGAATGCTATGGTAGCCATGCTGGTTAAGTATGCCTTGAATTAACACCCTCACACCTCCTCCTCCATGCTTCACGGTGGGAACCACACATGCGGACATCATCTGTTCAGCGTCTCACAAAGAACGGCGGACTGATTTTCACCAGTCTAATATCCATTGCTCGTGTTTCTTGGCCAAAGTCTCTTCTTGTTATAGGTCTCCTTTGTGGTGGTTTCTTTGCATCAATTTGACCATGAAGGCCTGATTCACGCAGTCTCCTCTGAACAATTGATGTTTAGATGTGTCTGTTACTTGAACTTTGTGAAGCATTTTTTGGGGGCTGCAATTGCTGAGGCTGGTAACTCTAATGAACTTATACCCTGCAGCAGAGCTAACTCTGGGTCTTCCTTTCCTGTGGTGGTCCTCATGAGAGCCAGTTTCATCATAGCGCTTGATGGTTTTTGTGACTGCACTTGAAGAAACTTTTAAAGTTCTTCAAATGTTCCCGATTGACTGACCTTCATGTTTTAAAGTAATGATGGACTGTCGTTTCTCTTTGCTTATTTGAGATGTTCTTGCCATAATAAGGAATTGGTATTTTACCAAATTACCAAATCTTCTGTAGAGCACCCCTACCTTGTCACAACACAATTGATTGGCTCAAACGCATTAAGAAGTAAAGAAATTCCACTACTTAACTTTTAAGGCACACCTGTTAATTGAAATGCATTGCATGTGACAACCTCATGAAGCTGGCTGAGAGAATGCCAAGAGTGTGCAAAGCTGTCATCAAGGCAAAGGGTGGCTACTTTGAAGAATCTGAAATATAAAATATATTTTGATTTGTTTAACACTTATTTGGTTACCATATAATTCCATATGTGTTATTACATAGTTTTGATGTCTTCACTATTATTCTACAATGTAGAAAATAGTAAAAAATAAATTAAAGCCCTTGAATGAGTAGGTGTGTTCAAACTTTTGACTGGTACATGGCCCGCCAATTTGGAATTATCGCCTTAATAAACAGTGAATGGATTGTTGCCTTACATTGCTAACACCACCATGCTATATCAATATAAGATACTGTACCTTCATCTTATAATCAAGGATGAATGTTGCTTGTCACTTGTCATTAGCTGTAGAACAGTTCTGCTTTAATGTACTGTATAGGTCTTATTTACTATGAAATTAATATTTATCGATCATTTCCAATCATCCCTATGGTTGTTGTTGTTTTGCAGGGTGCGACCAGTGGGCAGCACTAGTGAAGGAGACATAGACTTTGACAGGATGAAGCAGGTAGAAATCTCATTTCAAAACTGTAAAACATATTGGACGGATCAGTGTGACATTCTTCAATCGTTAATGGAATAAAAGTATTGTGAAAGAAGCAGAAAATGTCAACTGTATTCTTCATCCCCACAGGAAATCTTGGAGGAAGTTGTACGTGAATTGCAGAAGGTGAAAGATGAGATCATTAATGGTAGGTGGTATAAAGTGTTTATGCATGTTGTTATTGAAAAGGCTTGCCGGCATCAGTGAGCAATTTACCCCGAAACTGAATAAGGTCCTTCCTATTCATGTTCTATACACTTTCTGTAGTTCGATTCAGTTTTTCCGTTACGGCGAACAAAGTTATCCTAATTAATTATGTCCTAAGATGATGCTAGGCTTACAGTTCATCTATTTACTTCTTCATAGAAAATTCTTTTTTTTTTTAAATAGATGAAGGTTCAGTGATAATGCTGTCCTCCAGTACCCATTCTCTGCAGAACACACACATACACGCACACGTGATTTTCTCAGTTTTGTGTTCTCTTTCAGCCATTAGACAAGAAATTGGTCGAATCCATACATCATAATATCTGGACAGTGGGACATGCAGGAAGTATGAAGGATAAGATCTGCTCGGAAGAAATGTTCTCAACGTTTCTGTGATGATATGAAACATTGCTGTGACGCTGCAGAAAAGTTGAGCCAACACTGAGTCTGCTGTGCAGAACAGAGGGATGAAAAAAAGTGAGAATGAGAGAGATAAAATAATGGTTACATGAAGAAAGGATGTACGGACGGAAGGATGGACGGACGCTTGCACCGTTTTCCGTTTTTTCCTTTCTGTGCATTTGCAGACTCAGTTCAGTTTGCAGGTTTCTGCTCTGTCTGTTCTAAGTCTTACAAAAGGAAATATTTTTGTTTCCTACGTTTGTACTGTTTTATTATTTAAAAAAACTGTGATTATTTTATTATTTGTAATATTATATATAGAGACAGACAAAACTGTTGTTCTACATTGGCGGGTCCTGGAGGAAACTTGCACACCATTTACATCAGCCTTTTATATTTTATATGATTTACTTTATCCTTGGGTGTTTGACTAGCACATATGGCACATACTGTGCTTTAGTCACCTGACCTCGGCAGTTTTTAAAAAGCTTTTTATCTATTTACCAGTAACAGGGCAGTGTTCATTAGGCACCAAACAGAAGACAACTGACTGAACCAGGGAGGGACTACCTGGACATGTCCAATAAGAAACACTCATTTTTGTTGTACGTTGCTAAAAGTTTTCATTTGTGGATCGTTCACAAAAAAAGTATCCAAAACTGTAAATTCACCATCTAAGTTTTCCCAATATAGATCAAATTATCCATAGGCTATCCCTACGAAACCCAAAGTAACTATACAGTATGTGTATATGATTTGTTCCTGTGTTTTACCATGCATGAATCTGATCTTTATTCATTTTTTAATTGGGTTTAAAAAAAGTGGTATGTTTACAATGGTGGTTTGTTTTTGTGAATGTCCTCCTTGCTATTTAAGGTTGAACTTGAATTTGATATGTGAAAATAGAGCCAGTTGCTCTTGCAAAATGAAAAGAATACATACATCAGTGCAACAATTATTTGTGATGATAGGAAAATGCTTATTTGAGGAAAATATTTGATTGAATACCGGTTGTGACATTATGTTAACTTTGACTAAGTTCTGAATAAAATTTCAAAATTGAAAGTAAATTAATTTAAACAAAACAATAGACCTGTCTACAGTATAGAGTGGTGTGTTTTATTTATACATCGTTATGACATAGAAAAAGACACTGAGGCCTAGATTCAATCAAATCAAGCAAGAACCGACACACGCATAGCTGATGTTTTGGCAGTGTCGGAGGTGGAACTGCGTTGGAGCTGACAAATCGGTAAGCAGCTGCTGTTGATCATTGTCACAAAGCCAATGAGTGTTCATGCTAGAAGTTCAGAACGAGAAAGTGTAAGCTATATAGAAATAATGATGCAAAATTAAATGAAATATTGATAAATTCTATAAACCTTAATCGAGGTGTAGATTACATCTCACATTCCAGTTTTCGAAATTCTAAACAAGGCTGCATGGAATTTATCTTAATGCAACTCCATGTAGCCAATGGCAATGTCTGCTTTAGGAATAATGCTCGGAGCCGCTTGTGGATTTGACAGCTCTAACGCAGTCCCACCTTAAACACCGCCAAAGCAATTGCTTTGCGAATGATGGCTAAAGCGGATCTGATTGAATAGAGCCCTGAATCTACAACTAGTACTTACAGTGTAGGCAATACAAAACCTGACTGATATAGAAGTTATGTGATTTTATTATGAAAACAGTTAGTTCTCGTAAAGAAATATCAGTTACATAGTTCTGGCATTACACATGTATATGCACACACAGAATCATCTCACCTTAAATTTTTAAAAATCAAATCTAAATAGATAAATTCAACTCTGTTGAACATTGTTAGCAATATTTAATATTTCTCTTCTTGAATTACAAATATATTCTGTGGGGAGCGTCAAACAGTTTCACTGAAGAAAGCTCCTCTCACTGCAAGGTAAGTTTCAATGCTCATTTCATCTCTGCACTGTACTGCACCCTCATGGTGAATAAACATAAATACAATAGATTGAAATAGCTTGTTATCCTTTGTATTGAATGTATATAGCTAGGGTCTTATTTTATATTCCTATCTAATTGGTAGAGCCAGTTGATTAGCTATTGCTTGTCCCTTTATTCTAAAATTATTGGTCACTCATTTGAACAAGTCATCAGCCAATCAGAGTTGAATGGTTCTGACTCTTCTCTTGTTCTTGTGCCCATGGATTTTAGTGGTGGACAGTCTATCACTCGATTTGTGCTTCTCAAACCAGAGTTGAGCTCCTTTGACCTGTCAGAAACAAATATTTCAGTATTACAATCAGTAGCACTGGATGTTGAGGTGTTTTTGTGGCACCTACTCACTCCTGTTTGACAAGCTCATATTCCCGCTTGATCCTGGCGTATGGACTTATGCTACCATCAAGAACAAAGTCTGACAACACCCGGGTCCTGGAAGTGTGCTGTGGTAGGGAGTCATAGAACTCTGCTGCTATCTTCTTCACCTACCACAGATAACAATTAGTTAGAGGGTGCTCTGTCGGCATGAGGAGCCAACATAAGACTTTCTGACTCACTGCAACATGTTAGTTCATTATTTGATGTTGATAATGACATATTCCTACTAACATAACATGAAATATCACTAGGGCGTGTCATTTACAAGGAGAATACTGTGCACAAAATCATCTTTCCAAAAACTGACAAAACTACCTGAGGGGCACACATTTTATGAAGACAAATAAAAACACCCGCGACAGTCGACTTTGGAGTTCATGTTTGTAGAGGTTAAGTGTCAAATGATTATAATTGTCATTCTCGGGCAGATACACCTATAGATAATGAGTTACAAATTCAGGCCAATCTTTCAATCAATATTTGCAGTTCAAATGGCTTTTGTCTGCTATCTGATGCTTCTCCCACTGGTGACATTTAGAGTGCTATCTTTCAGACAGACATCTGCAACCAGCAATTGTTTCCCTGAGCCACAACTAATCAAGTAGGCCACATATACAGTGCCTAAAGAAAGTACCCCTTGACTTCTTTTGTTGTTTGAATTGAAAATGGATCAAATTAATTTTACACACAAAACTCCATAATGAAAAAGTGAGAAAAAAAAATTGAAATGTTTGCAAATATATTGAAATTTTATACAGAAATATCTAATTTACCTAAGTATTCACACCCCTGAGACAATACTTTGTAAAAGCACATTGGGCAATGATTACAGCTGTGAGTCTTTCTAGGTAAGTCTCTTAAGAGCTATCCACACCTAGATTGTACAACATTTTATCCATTATTCTTTTCAAAATTCGTCAAGCTCCATCAAATTGGTTGTTGATCATTGCTAGACAACCATTTTAAGGTCTTTGCATTGATTTTCAAATATATTTAAGTCAAAACTGTAACTCGGCCACTCAAGAACGTTCACAGTCTTCTTGGTATTTAGGCCTATGTAAATTAATCTCAACCAGATGCATTGTTGAAAGAACCATGAGTTGATTATTATAGTTTGATTGCCTTTTCACAAATTATTTATACAACAAACACAAAACTAGGCTACACAATACATTTACATTATCGATATTGTTACAATAAATGAAACCATTGATTCTCAACTGGTGGGGCGCTAACTGTTTTTAGTCCTGTACCCTTTCAAACATTCAACCTCAACCATGGTCAACGCACTCTCAAATGTTGTTTTTTGCCATCATTGTAAGCCTGCCACACACACACTATACAATGCATTTATTAAACATAAGAATGAGTATGAGTTTTTGTCACAACATAGCTCGTGGGAAGTGACAAAGAGCTCTTACAGGACCAGGGCACAAATAATAATATAATAGTAATCAATAATGATGCTCTTTATTTAACCATCTCACATATAAAACCTTATTTGTTCATCGAAAATTGTGAATAACTCATCACAGGTTAATGAAAAGGGTGTGCTTGAAAGGATGCACATACCTCTGCAATGTTGGGTTGTATTGGAGAGAGTCTCAAGTCTTAAATCATTTGCCACACACAGTCTGCGCCTGTATTTGGTTTCCATGCTAGTGAGGGCTGAGAATCCACTCTCACATAGGTACGTGGTTTTAAAGGGCATCAGTGTCTTAACAGCTCGATTTGCCAAGGCAGGATACTCTGAGCGCAGCCCAGAAATATGGCAGTGAATTCTGATTAAATTCAATTTCACAGAACCACTTGTTGCAAAATGAAGCTCTCTTCTTCTAATATCGGTATGTGGACTGAAAATGTGTGGGCAGAACTGAAAAAGCGTGTGCGAGCAAGCAGGCATACAAACCTGACTCAGTTACACCACTCCACTATGTCTCCCTGTCATGGCTTTTGCACCATCAGTACAGATACCAACACATCCTGACCACCAAAGTCCATTTGATGTCACAAAGCTGTCCAGTGTCACACCTTGGTCATTGTATTTTGTGTTTTTGGTATATGTTTGGGTAGGCCAGGGTGTGACATGGGTTTATATGTTGTGTTTCGTATTGGGGTTGTATTAATTGGGATTGTGTATGATTAGGGGTGTGTCTAGTTAGGCTTGGCTGCCTGAGGCGATTCTCAATTGGAGTCAGGTGATTCTCATTGTCTCAGATTGGGAACCGTATTTAGGTAGCCTGAGTTGGCGTTGTATTTTGTGGGTGTTTGTACCTGTCTCTGTGTAGTAGTCACCAGATAGGCTGTAATTAGTTTCACGTTTCGTTTGTTGTTTTCGTATTATCAGTTATTTCATGTACCGTTTTTCATTCATTAAAGTCATGAGTAACCTACACGCTGCATTTCGTTCTGACTCTCTTCTTACAACAGACTAACGACGTTACAGAAACACCCACCACTCACAGACCGAGCAGTGTGTAAACTGGCAGGAGCTAAAGGAGGACGTTATGGACAGCAGAAGCATGGATTATACGACGTGGGAAGAAATCGACAGGTGGGCGGCCGACCCAGAGAGAGTGCAGGCGCCCGCCTGGGATTCGCTTCAGCAGTGCGAAGAGGGCTACAGGCTAATGGAGTTTAAAAGGAAAAAACGGCGACGCAGAGCGAAAACCGAAAGTAACGGGGGAAAGCGCAGAGAGAGTGTGGCTGAGTCAGGGGTCAGACCTGAGCCTACTCTCCCTGTTAATCGTGAAGAGCAGTTGCAGTGGGAGAGGCTGCACCACTTGGAGATTTGGACATGGGAGGAGGAATTAGACGATAAAGGACCCTGGGCGCAGCCAGGAGAATATCGCCTTCCCAAGGAAGAAATAGAAGCAGCTAAAGCGGAGAGGCGCAGGTATGAGGAGGCAGCACGGCGACGCGGTTGGAAACCGGAAAAACAGCCCCCAAAAAATATTGGGAGGGGGCTAGAAGGGAGAATAGTTATGCCAGGTAGGAGACCTGCGCATACTCCCTGTGCTCACCGTTGGGCTAGAGAGACCGGGCAGGCACCGTGTTATGCTATGGAGCGCACGGTGTTTCCAGTGCGGGTGCAGAGCCAGCTGCGGCACATACCAGCCCTTCCTATTGGCCGGGCTAGAGTGGGCATCGAGCCAGGTAAGTTTGGGCAGGCTCGGTGCTCAAGAGCTCCAGTGCGCCTGCACGGTCCGGTCTATCCAGAGCCACCTCTACACACCAGTCCTCCGGTAGCAGCTCCCTGCACCAGGCTTCCTGTGCGTGTCCTCGCGCCAGTACCACCAGTTCCAGCACCAGGCCTCCAGTGCGCCTCGCCTGTTCAGCGCAGCCAGCGCTTTTCTCCTCTCCTGCGCTGTTGGAGTCTCCCGCCTGTTTAGCGCAGCCAGAGCTTTTCTCCTCTCCTGCGCTGCCGGAGTCTCCCGCCTCTTTAGCGCAGCCAGTGCTTTTCTCCTCTCCTGCGCTGCCGGAGTCTCCCGCCTGTTCAGCGCAGCCAGAGCCTTTCTCCTCTCCTGCGCTGCCGGAGTCTCCTGTCTGTCCAGCGCCGCCAGTGCTCCCAGTCTGCCCAGCGCCGCCAGTGCTCCCAGTCTGCCCAGCACCACCAGTGCTCCCAGTCTGCCCAGCGCCACCAGTGCTCCCTGTCTGCCCAGCGTCGCCAGTCTGCCAGGATCCACCAGAAGTGCCAGTCTGCCTGGATCCGCCAGAAGTGCCAGTCTGCCAAGATCTTCTAGATCGGCCAGACAACCTGAATCATCCAGTTCCACCAGCCAGCCAGGATTTACCGGAGCCTACTACCTGCCTGAGCTTCATCTCAGTACTGGGCTTCCTCTCAGTATTTGGCTTCCTCTCAGTATTGGGCTTCCCCTCAGTACCAGGCTTCCCCTCAGTCCCGGGCTGCTTTGGTCCCGAGCTGCCCCTCTGTCCTGAGCTGCCCCTCTGTCCCGGGCTGCCCCTCTGTCCCGGGCTGCCCCTCTGTCCCGAGATGCCCCTCTGTCCTGAGCTGCCCCTCTGTCCCGAGCTGCCCCTCTGTCCCGGGCTGCCCCTCTGTCCCGAGATGCCCCTCTGTCCTGAGCTGCCCCTCTGTCCTGAGCTGCCCCTCTGTCCTGAGATGCCCCTCTGTCCTGAGATGCCCCTCTGTCCCGAGCTGTTCCTCAGTTATGTGGGGATCTGGGTGAGGACTATTAGGCCATGGTCGGCGGAGAAGGTGGATTATCCCAGGACGCGAAGGGGAGGAAATAGGACATTAATGGAGTGGGGTCCACGTCCACGCCCACCCGGACCCTCCCTATGCTCTTGAGGTGTGTCCGGGAGTCCACACCTTAGGGGGGGGGGGGGTTCTGTCACGCCTTGGTCATTGTATTTTGTGTTTTTGGTATATGTTTGGGTAGGCCAGGGTGTGACATGGGTTTATATGTTGTGTTTCGTATTGGGGTTGTATTAATTGGGATTGTGTATGATTAGGGGTGTGTCTAGTTAGGCTTGGCTGCCTGAGGCGATTCTCAATTGGAGTCAGGTGATTCTCGTTGTCTCGGATTGGGAACAGTATTTAGGTAGCCTGAGTTGGCGTTGTATTTTGTGGGTGTTTGTACCTGTCTCTGTGTAGTAGTCACCAGATAGGCTGTAATTAGTTTCACGTTTCGTTTGTTGTTTTCGTATTATCAGTTATTTCATGTACCGTTTTTCATTCATTAAAGTCATGAGTAACCTACACGCTGCATTTCGGTCTGACTCTCTTCTTATCAAATCAAATCAAATCAAATCAAATGTTATTTGTCACATACACATGGTTAGCAGATGTTAATGCGAGTGTAGCGAAATGCTTGTGCTTCTAGTTCCGACAATGCAGTGATAACCAACAAGTAATCTAACTAACAATTCCAAAACTACTGTCTTATACACAGTGTAAGGGGATAAGGAACATGTACATAAGGATATATGAATGAGTGATGGTACAGAGCAGCATACAGTAGATGGTATCGAGTACAGTATATACATATGAGATGAGTGTGTAGACAAAGTAAACAAAGTGGCATAGTTAAAGTGGCTAGTGATACATGTGTTACATAAGGATGCAGTCGATGATGTAGAGTACAGTATATACATATGCATATGAGATGAATAATGTAGGGTAAGTAACATTATATAAGGTAGCATTGTTTAAAGTGGCTAGTGATATATTTACATCATTTCCCATCAATTCCCATTACTAAAATGGCTGGAGTTGGGTCAGTGTCAATGACAGTGTGTTGGCAGCAGCCACTCAATGTTAGTGGTGGCTGTTTAACAGTCTGATGGCCTTGAGATAGAAGCTGTTTTTCAGTCTCTCGGTCCCAGCTTTGATGCACCTGTACTGACCTCGCCTTCTGGATGATAGCGGGGTGAACAGGCAGTGGTTCGGGTGGTTGATGTCCTTGATGATCTTTATGGCCTTCCTGTAACAACGGGTGGTGTAGGTGTCCTGGAGGGCAGGTAGTTTGCCCCCGGTGATGCGTTGTGCAGTCCTCACTACCCTCTGGAGAGCCTTACGGTTGAGGGCGGAGCAGTTGCCGTACCAGGCGGTGATACAGCCCGCCAGGATGCTCTCGATTGTGCATCTGTAGAAGTTTGTGAGTGCTTTTGGTGACAAGCCGAATTTCTTCAGCCTCCTGAGGTTGAATAGGCGCTGCTGCGCCTTCTTCACGACGCTGTCAGTGTGAGTGGACCAATTCAGTTTGTCTGTGATGTGTATGCCGAGGAACTTAAAACTAGCTACCCTCTCCACTACTGTTCCATCGATGTGGATAGGGGGGTGTTCCCTCTGCTGTTTCCTGAAGTCCACAATCATCTCCTTAGTTTTGTTGACGTTGAGTGTGAGGTTATTTTCCTGACACCACACTCCGAGGGCCCTCACCTCCTCCCTGTAGGCCGTCTCATCGTTGTTGGTAATCAAGCCTACCACTGTTGTGTCGTACGCAAACTTGATGATTGAGTTGGAGGCGTGCGTGGCCACGCAGTCGTGGGTGAACAGGGAGTACAGGAGAGGGCTCAGAACGCACCCTTGTGGGGCCCCCGTGTTGAGGATCAGCGGGGAGGAGATGTTGTTGCCTACCCTCACCACCTGGGGGCGGCCCGTCAGGAAGTCCAGTACCCAGTTGCACAGGGCTGGGTCGAGACCCAGGGTCTCGAGCTTGATGACGAGCTTGGAGGGTACTATGGTGTTGAATGCCGAGCTGTAGTCGATGAACAGCATTCTCACATAGGTATTCCTCTTGTCCAGGTGGGTTAGGGCAGTGTGCAGTGTGGTTGAGATTGCATCGTCTGTGGACCTATTTGGGCGGTAAGCAAATTGGAGTGGGTCTAGGGTGTCAGGTAGGGTGGAGGTGATATGGTCCTTGACTAGTCTCTCAAAGCACTTCATGATGACGGAAGTGAGTGCTACGGGGCGGTAGTCGTTTAGCTCAGTTACCTTAGCTTTCTTGGGAACAGGAACAATGGTGGCCCTCTTGAAGCATGTGGGAACAGCAGACTGGTATAGGGATTGATTGAATATGTCCGTAAACACACCGGCCAGCTGGTCTGCGCATGCTCTGAGGGCGCGGCTGGGGATGCAACAGACGAGCCGTTACATCCAGTACTTTAAAAATATCCTCTCCTGTTGTCCTGGTTTCCAGAAGAGGATGTCTTCCTTAATTGACCCCCCCCCCCCATAAACATAACGGACATATACCATTTTCCATCACAGCTGTTGACTCATCCAGCTGTAATGCATAGAATTTACTGCCTTGTATGCAAAGCAGTAATCGGGAAACAGTGTTGTTTGATGGAGGCATTGTCTGTATGTTTTTTTTAACCTTTTGCCCCAGTATTGTCCTAGCCATATCTGCAGCAGCAGGAAGAATTAAGTCCTCCACAATAGTATGGGGCTTGCCTGTCCTAGCCACTCGGTAGCTCACCATATAATACTCTTCTAGCCCCTTCATATTAATGGTACCTGTTGCTTTTATACATGTCTTACTACTCAAAAGACATCTTAATTCTAGCTCAAAAAACACCTGTGGCTTGTTTTTCAAATTGCCATGTTTTGTTTCTAAATGTCTGTGCAAGAGTGAAGGTTTAATCGAGTTGTGAGATAGTACTTTTGCACATATAACACACCATGGCTGAGGAAAGGCACTACTCCCAATGTAAGTGAACCCCAACTCTCTTAAATGGTCGGTGCTTATTCGGTGCTTTCCCGGGCAAGGGGGCAGTTGTTCTTCGGCTGCATCAGATTCACAACTGCCAGTGTCCATGCTAGCTGGGCTAACAACTAATGTAGAATTACTGATGCCAGCATTGAACGTGCTCGTGGAAGCAGAACAACTTGTATCGACGACAGATGCAGATGTAGAACTGCTGGTAGTAGCAGTACTACCAGTTGAGCTGGTAAGTGTCTCTATGGACGCTGGCCTTACTTTTTTAACCATTTCTCAATTTTCGAGCAAATGGAATGAGCAGCAGCAGCTATGTTTGGCTACATATGGACAGTTAGTGGAATTCCCGCGAGAGAGCAACAGATAATATGATTGGATGTTAATGATTTGACTAGCCTACCTGTATTTGACATTGTGTTGTTATTTCGCTGAACATGAGATTGAGGTTTAATTCTTATCTTTGGCAGTGAGACGGGGCTACTAAGGCGAGAAAAAAACCTCACCCAAATGTATAGACCCATTGGAAAATATAAATGGACTGTTTGAAAATGTGAAGCAAAAAATATATATATATTTAAATATTTTGAATCACATTTTTATTTGGCGTACCCCCGACGGCATTGTGCGTAGCCCAGTTTGGGAATACCTGATTTAGAGGATCTGGGCTAGGTTTCCGAAAAGCCTCATAGCACTAAAATCATCTTTCGTCCATTTAGTTTCAATGGAATTAAGATGATTTCAGTGCTAATGAAGCTTTTGGGAAACCCAGCCCTTGTTGATTTTGTGGTCCAGCCCAGCCAGCATCTCAAATCAGAGCGTATTAACTTTATTCATCAAATCAAATCAAATCAAATCAAATTTTATTTGTCACATACACATGGTTAGCAGATGTTAATGCGAGTGTAGCGAAATGCTTGTGCTTCTAGTTCCGACAATGCAGTGATAACCAACAAGTAATCTAACTAACAATTCCAAAAAAAACTACTGTCTTATACACAGTGTAAGGGGATAAGGAACATGTACATAAGGATATATGAATGAGTGATGGTACAGAGCAGCATACAGTAGATGGTATTGAGTACAGTATATACATATGAGATGAGTGTGTAGACAAAGTAAACAAAGTGGCATAGTTAAAGTGGCTAGTGATACATGTGTTACATAAGGATGCAGTCGATGTTGTAGAGTACAGTATATACATATGCATATGAGATGAATAATGTAGGGTAAGTAACATTATATAAGGTAGCATTGTTTAAAGTGGCTAGTGATATATTTACATCATTTCCATCAATTCCCATTATTAAAATGGCTGGAGTTGGGTCAGTGTCAATGACAGTGTGTTGGCAGCAGCCACTCAATGTTAGTGGTGGCTATTTAACAGTCTGATGGCCTTGAGATAGAAGCTGTTTTTCAGTCTCTCGGTCCCAGCTTTGATGCACCTGTACTGACCTCGCCTTCTGGATGATAGCGGGGTGAACAGGCAGTGGTTCGGGTGGTTGATGTCCTTGATGATCTTTATGGCCTTCCTGTAACAACGGGTGGTGTAGGTGTCCTGGAGGGCAGGTAGTTTGCCCCCGGTGATGCGTTGTGCAGTCCTCACTACCCTCTGGAGAGCCTTACGGTTGAGGGCGGAGCAGTTGCCGTACCAGGCGGTGATACAGCCCGCCAGGATGCTCTCGATTGTGCATCTGTAGAAGTTTGTGAGTGCTTTTGGTGACAAGCCGAATTTTTCAGCCTCCTGAGGTTGAATAGGCGCTGCTGCGCCTTCTTCACGACGCTGTCAGTGTGAGTGGACCAATTCAGTTTGTCTGTGATGTGTATGCCGAGGAACTTAAAACTAGCTACCCTCTCCACTACTGTTCCATCGATGTGGATAGGGGGTGTTCCCTCTGCTGTTTCCTGAAGTCCACAATCATCTCCTTAGTTTTGTTGACGTTGAGTGTGAGGTTATTTTCCTGACACCACACTCCAAGGGCCCTCACCTCCTCCCTGTAGGCCGTCTCGTCGTTGTTGGTAATCAAGCCTACCACTGTTGTGTCGTCCGCAAACTTGATGATTGAGTTGGAGGCGTGCGTGGCCACGCAGTCGTGGGTGAACAGGGAGTACAGGAGAGGGCTCAGAACGCACCCTTGTGGGGCCCCCGTGTTGAGGATCAGCGGGGAGGAGATGTTGTTGCCTACCCTCACCACCTGGGGGCGGCCCGTCAGGAAGTCCAGTACCCAGTTGCACAGGGCGGGGTCGAGACCCAGGGTCTCGAGCTTGATGACGAGCTTGGAGGGTACTATGGTGTTGAATGCCGAGCTGTAGTCGATGAACAGCATTCTCACATAGGTATTCCTCTTGTCCAGGTGGGTTAGGGCAGTGTGCAGTGTGGTTGAGATTGCATCGTCTGTGGACCTATTTGGGCGGTAAGCAAATTGGAGTGGGTCTAGGGTGTCAGGTAGGGTGGAGGTGATATGGTCCTTGACTAGTCTCTCAAAGCACTTCATGATGACGGAAGTGAGTGCTACGGGGCGGTAGTCGTTTAGCTCAGTTACCTTAGCTTTCTTGGGAACAGGAACAATGGTGGCCCTCTTGAAGCATGTGGGAACAGCAGACTGGTATAGGGATTGATTGAATATGTCCGTAAACACACCGGCCAGCTGGTCTGCGCATGCTCGGAGGGCGCGGCTGGGGATGCCGTCTGGGCCTGCAGCCTTGCGAGGGTTAACACGTTTAAATGTCTTACTCACCTCGGCTGCAGTGAAGGAGAGACTGCATGTTTCCGTTGCAGGCCGTGTCAGTGGCACTGTATTGTCCTCAAAGCGGGCAAAAAAGTTATTTAGTCTGCCTGGGAGCAAGACATCCTGGTCCGTGACTGGGCTGGATTTCATCTTGTAGTCCGTGATTGACTGTAGACCCTGCCACATGCCTCTTGTGTCTGAGCCATTGAATTGAGATTCCACTTTGTCTCTGTACTGACGCTTAGCTTGTTTGATAGCCTTACGGAGGGAATAGCTGCACTGTTTGTATTCAGTCATGTTGCCAGACACCTTGCCCTGATTAAAAGCAGTGGTTCGCGCTTTCAGTTTCACGCGAATGCTGCCATCAATCCACGGTTTCTGGTTTGGGAATGTTTTTATCGTTGCTATGGGAACGACATCTTCGACGCACGTTCTAATGAACTCGCACACCGAATCAGCGTATTCGTCAATATTCCCATCTGACGCAATACGAAACATGTCCCAGTCCACGTGATGGAAGCAGTCTTGGAGTGTAGAGTCAGCTTGTTCTGACCAGCGTTGGACAGACCTCAGCGTGGGAGCCTCTTGTTTTAATTTCTGTCTGTAGGCAGGGATCAGCAAAATGGAGTCGTGGTCAGCTTTTCCGAAAGGGGGCGGGGCAGGGCCTTATATGCGTCGCGGAAGTTAGAGTAACAATGATCCAAGGTTTTACCACCCCTGGTTGCGCAATCGATATGCTGATAAAATTTAGGGAGTCTTGTTTTCAGATTGGCTTTGTTAAAATCCCCAGCTACAATGAATGCAGCCTCCGGATAAATGTTTTCCAGTTTGCAAAGAGTTAAATAAAGTTCGTTCAGAGCCATCGATGTGTCTGCTTGGGGGGGGATATATACGGCTGTGATTATAATCGAAGAGAATTCTCTTGGAAGATAATGCGGTCTACATTTGATTGTGAGGAATTCTAAATCAGGTGAACAGAAGGATTTGAGTTCCTGTATGTTTTCTTCATCACACCATGTCCCGTTAGTCATGAGGCATACGCCCCCTCCACTCTTCTTACCAGAGAGATGTTTGTTTCTGTCATCTAGAATATGGTCCGATTTGTCATGTAATTGCTATCAAAATATATAGTTGATGTTGGAAGTTTAAATACACTAAGTTGACTGTGCCTTTAAACAGCTTGGAAAATTCCAGAAAATTATGTCATGGCTTTAGAAGCTTCTGATAGGCTAATTGACATCATTTGAGTCAATTGGAGGTGTACCTGTGGATGTATTTCAATGCCTACCTTCAAACTCAGTGCCTCTTTGCTGGACATCATGGGAAAATCAATATAAATCAGCCAAGACCTCAGAAAAAAAAATGTAGACCTCCACAAGTCTGGTTCATCCTTGGGAGCAATTTCCAAACGCCTGAAGGTACAAACAATAGTACGCAATTATAAACACCATGGGACTACGCTGCTGCTCAGAAAGAAGATGCGTTCTGTCTCCTAGAGATAAACGTACTTTGGTGCGAAAAGAGCAAATCAATCCCAGAACAGCAAATGACCTTGTGAAGATGCTGGAGGAAAGTATCTATCGTAAATAAATTATACAGTAAAAACGAGTCCTATATTGACATAACCTGAAAGGCCGCTCAACAAGGAAGAAGACACTGCTCCAAAACCGCCATAAAAAAGCCAGACTACGGTTTGTAACAGCACATGTGGACAAAGATTGTACTTTTTGGAGAAATGTCCTCTGGTCTGATAAAACAAAGATAGAACCGTTTGGCCATAATGACCATCGTTATGTTTGGAGCATGGGGGTGGCAGCATCATGTTGTGGGGGTGCTTTGCTGCAGGAGGGACTGGTGCACTTCACAAAATAGATGGCTTCATGAGGACGGAAAATGATGTGGATACATTGAAGCAACATCTCAAGACATCAGTCAGGAAGTTAAAGTTTGGTTGTAAAATGGATCTTCCAAATGGACAATGACCCCAAGCATACTTCCAAAGTTGTGGCAAAATGGCTTAAGGACATTAAAGTCAAGGTATTGGAGTGGCCATCACAAAGCCCTGACCTCAATCCTATAGAAAATGTGTGGGCAGAACTGAAAAAGCGTGTGCGAGCAAGCAGGCATACAAACCTGACTCGGCTCTCAGGAGGAATGGGACAAAATTCACCCAACTTATTGTGGGAATTTTGTGGAAGGCTACCAGAAACGTTTGACCCAAGTTAAACAATTTAAAGGCAATGCTACCAAATACTAATTGAGTGTATGTAAACTTCTGACCCCCAGGGAATGTGATGAAAGAAATACAAGCTGAAATAAATAATTATCTCTACTATTTTTCTGACATTTCACATTCTTAAAATAAAGTGGTGATCCTAACTGACCTAAGACAGGGAATTTACTATGATTAAATGTCAGGAATTGTGGAAAGACTGAGTTGAAATGTACTTGGCTAAAGTGTATGTAAACTTCTGACTTCAACTGCATATTGCATTAAAACATACTTTTCCAGATATTTTTGTGTTTTTTTTGCAATGCGAATATTGGGCCACGAGTAGCGACTGAGCCAACCGGTTTAATTTGGGTCGCAAGGCAAAACCAGTTGAGAACGACTGAATTAATAGCTATAATATAACCTAGTGCAAGGGCCACTCACCAAAAATGAATTGTTCCGTGCCCCAGAAAACAGAACTGCAAAAATTCAGCAACATATTATTTATAGCCTACTGTGTGATTCAAAGCTTGTAAAAGTTGCACATACATTTTCGTTATCTTATTTATGCATTCTGTGTTCGTCCTTGTATCAGCTCAACGGGTTACTGATCCATATGAACCTCAAAACTAAGAAATATGTTTCAACCATTATACAATGGTTTTCTCACTTAATATAAGACCTTTGGATTAAAACTAAAGACAGGACAACAAACAGCTCTCAAAACAAGCAAGGTCCTGCTGTTATGTCATCTGAGAAAAATCTGCAGTGCCTTCAGAAAGTATTCAGACCCCTGGACTTTTTCCACATTTTGTTACGTTACAGCCTTATTCTAAAATTGATTCAATAAAAAACATCCTCAGCAATCTACACACACAGGTTGACATTTTTGCAAATGTATTAAAAATCAAAAGCAGAAATATGTTATTTACATAAATATTCAGACCCTCTGCTATGAGACTCGAAATTGAGCTCAGGTGCATCCTGTTTCCATTGAATGTCCTTGAGATGTTTATACAACTTTACTGGAGTCCACCTGTGGTAAATTCAATTGATTGAACATGATTTGGATATACAGTCCCACAGTTAACAGTGTATGTCAGAGCAAAAACCAAGCCACTCCTCAGTAAAAGGCACCTAAAGACTCTTAGACCATGAGAAACAAGATTCTCTGGTCTGATGAAACCAATATTGAACTCTTTGGCCTGAATGCCAAGTGTCACAACTGGAGGAAACTTGGCACCATCCCTACGGTGAAACATGGTGGTGGCAGTATCATGCTGTGGGGATGTTTTTCAGAGGCAGGATCGAGGGAAAGATTAATGGAGTAAACTACAGAAAGATCCTTGATGAAAACCTGCTTGAGCGCTCAGGACCTCAGACTGGGGAGAAGGTTCACCTTCCAACACAACAACAACCCTAAGCACACTGTAATGAATTCTCAGGGAGAAAAAGGTGTAGATTCCCACGCAAAGAACAGCAGGTGTTTATTTCTCCTTCACAGCATGTATCATGGTCACAGGCAGGCAATGGTCATACACAGGCAGGCAAACAGGCAGGTGAAAAAAAACTAGGACTGAAGGCTATAACTGGTTCTCACAAATTAGTTAGGAAAAGGCTGAGTAGAGTCAAAATGAACAATACCTCACAAAGGCACAAACAGAATGAACTGAACTAAATAAGGAGCTGATGAGACCAGGTGAGTAACTAACACAGGTTAAATCAATGAACAAAAATGAAAGACAGGGCTACGTTCAAGAACACAATGAAACAGAACACAAGGTTGACTAAGAAAATAAATACAGAACCTTACACACACAGCCAAGACAACGCAGGAGTGACTTTGGGACAAGTCTCTGAATGTCCTTTTTTTTATAATCCTTTATTTAACCTTTATCCAACCTGACAAAGCTTGAGAGGATCTGCAGACAAGAATGGGAGAAACTACCCAAATACAGGTGTGCCAAGCTTGTAGCGTCATACCAAGAAGACTCGAGGCTGTAATCGCTGCCAAAGGTGCTTCAACAAAGTACTGAGTAAAGGATCTGAATACTTGTGTAAATGTAATATTTCCAGGGGCTTTAAAAAAAAAATTGCTAACATTTCTAAAAACCTGTTTTTGCTTTGTTATTATTGGGTAATTGTGTGTAAATTGCTGAGGGGGGGACAATTTAATTCATTTTAGAATAAGGCTGTAAAATGTAGAAAAAGTAAAGCTGTCTGATACTTTCTGAATGCACTGTATTTAGCATGTTCCAACAGCTCTGATCTTGTATTGTTTCAGGATTCCTTCAGTCCGGTAGCCTGTAGGGATGCTATAACTCTGGAAATCCCTTCTGTTTTTACTGAGTTAGGTAAATCAGTTTGTTTTATTGAACCGTAATTATGGAACAATCGAATAAATATTCTCATATTGGATGTTTTGGTGCCTCTAGGGCAATTCAGAGAGCTGATCGGGGACCTTATAATGAATGTGTCTGTTTGTGTTTTCTTCTGCTTGCATTTAGTAGGCCTATTTGTATTTTGATGTTTCTATTTCTGTAATTCAGAGCTCATCTGGAAAAGAGACCTTGGTCTTAGTATGACTCCTTAAAAATATGTAACATGGCAACCTGTAACGGCTCTCGGTGCTAGGAAGAGTGGACCAACGCACATCGTGGTAAGTGTTCATGATTCCTTTTATTCAAAATAACAAACGTGAACAGTTCTGTCAGACACTAAACAGAAAACAAGATCCCACAAAACCCAAAAGGAAAGTGACAACGTATATATGATTCCCAATCAGAGACAACGATAGACAGCTGCCTCTGATTGGGAACCCCCCACACACACGGCCAAAACCAAAGAAATTGAAAACATAGACTTTCCCACCTGAGTCACACCCTGACCTAACCAAACATAGAAAATAATAAGGAACTCTAAGGTCAGGGTGTGACACAACCTCAATGTTGCTAAGGGAAATTACCCAAAATACCCCAAAAATGTGCAAAATTAACTTGTAAATTTTACACGTTTTTTACCTATACAGTATTCATATTCATAAATCATCTACATAATCATGTTGGAATGTTGCCTGTTTTGGTGGGTGGCCTGTGTGTCTAGGTCACGGCTGCAATAAGAGGTGTGTGTGTAAAACACAAGTCTCGCGAGACTACGTAGCCAAAGCGAGACCCATGAAATCAGCGACATTAACTGGGTCATGGCTAAAAGGGTTCCAGGGCTTCAAAATTGCTCAAAAAGCTTCAAATTAAAAGTCCTACGTTTACTTGAACAAGATCACAAATCATAGTATATTTTTCCTGTTTCAAGATACATTCTATTTCTCTGATCCTATCCACTCTCCTTGATGCCATGTTAGGAGGCATTGAGGCATATTGTTGAGTTCTAGTGGTTATTTGTAGTCTGCTCCCAATAAGGGGTCTGAGGATTCAGAAATCAAATAGTTTATGCTCTTGAAACATCTGTGCATTGTTAGATGTGCTGTACATTGTTATAAACAGTTGTTACACTGTTATTGACTGTTATAGATGGGTATAACATTATACAGCACATGTACAGTGCCTTCAGAAAGTATTTCACACTCCTTGACTTTTTCCACATTTTGTTGTGCCTGAATTTAAAATTAATACGATTGAGATTTTTACAAATGAATTAAAAATGAAAAGTTGGAAAGCTGAAATGTCTTGAGTCAATAAGTATTCAACCCCTTTGTTATGGATAGCCAAAATAAGTTCAGAGGTAAATGTGTTTAATAAGTCACATACTAAGTTGTATGGACTCACTCTCTGTGCAATAATAGTATGTAACATGATTTTATCTGTAAGGTCCCTCAACCGAGCAGTGAATTTCAATCACACATTCAACAACAAAAAGATCAGAGGGGTTTTCCAATGCCTCGCAAAGAAGGGCACCTATTGGTAGATGGGTAAAAAATGTAAAAAGCAGACATTGAATATCCCTTTGAGCATGGTGAAGTTATTAATTACACTTTGGATGGTGTATCAATACACCCAGTCACTACAAAGACTAACTCAGTTGCCGGAGAGGAAGGAAATCGCTCAGGGATTTCACCATGAGGCCAATGGTCTCTTTGTGACCTGCACTTTTGGAGCTCAGAGCTTAAGAATTTTTCTGTACCTTGCAATTACATCTGCGACCCATTGCATGTGACTAATAAACAAATCAAATCTAACTTTAAAACAGTTATTTAATGGCTGTGAAAGGAGAAAACAGAGGATGGTCAACAACATTGTAGTTACGCCACAATTCTAACCTAATTGATAGAGTGAAATGAAGGCAGCCTGTACAGAATAAAACATATCACAAAACATACATCCTGTTTGCAAAAAGGCATTAAAGTAATACTGCAAAAAATGTGGCAAAGCAATTAACATTTTGTCCTGATGTCACGATCGTCGTATGGAGGGGACCAAAGCGCAGCATGGTGTGAATACATTCTTCTTTATTGAAGGAAGAACACAAAGAACACTTAAACAAAAACAACAAAATGATAAGACGAACGTGACTGCTATTTAAACACTGTGCTAACATGCAACATAACATAGACAGTACAAAAACGCATACATCACCCATGTCACACCCTGATCTAAACAAAATAATAAAGAAAACAAAGAATACTAAGGTCAGGGAGTGACACCTGAATACAAAGTGTTTGGGGCAAATCCAATACAACACATTACTGAGTACTCCTCTCCATATTTTCAAGCATAGTGGTGGCTGCATCATGTAATGGGTATAATCATTAAGAAATCATTAAGGACTGGGGAGTATTTCAGGATAAAAACAAACGTAATGGAACTAAGAACTAAAAAAGTCATAGTGGAAAACCTGGTTCAGTCTGCTTTCCACCAGACACCGGGAGATTAATTCACCCTTCAGCAGGACAATAACCTTAAACACAAGGCCAAATCTACACTGGAGTTGCTTACCAAGAATACAGTGAATGTTCCTGAGTACAGTTTTGACTTAAATTTGCTTGAAAATCTATGGCAAGACCTGAAAATGTTTTTCTAGCAGCAATCAACAAGCAAAGCTCTGACTTTCTGCACATTATCACACATCCCTGTGGCTACCAGACCTATATTATACTGCTCAGTTTAAACACTTGCCCTCCATCCCTCCTTCCCAATACACGTGTAAATATTGTACTATAAATTGTGCCTTCCTGTATTATACTTTTGCTAAAATATTATTATATTCTACTGTCATTTACTTTATATTTGTATTCTTATATTTTACTATTTCTTATTGTTCTTGTATTGTCGAGAAGGAACCTCCAAGTAACCATTTTGTTGGACAATGTATACCATGCATATCCTATACTAAACTAATAAAACTTGAAACTTGTGATGAGGATCTGTGGTAAGAATGTCAACTTTCGTCAGCGGAGATACTGAAATTGTATGGTGACAACTTCTATAGTTTTAACAGTACAGTAGAAAACAGCTGTAAATGAGGAACTACATGTATGTTCAGAATATCCATTTTTGTCACCGGTGACAGTAGATTTTGGCTGAAAAAAGTATCTTATGCAGTCAATCTCTATAGTATGACACTGGTGTTCTGGGACACGGTAGCACACCCATTGAATCAGGTCAGGGTTACTGCAGAACTGGGTGGACTGGGGAACAGGGACAGTCAGGAGTCGTCAGGCGAGGTAGAGGCATGTTCCTATGGCTCAGGTCCTCTGGGAGGGGAGACAAAGAGAGAAAGGGAGAGAGAGTGAAATTAGAAAGAGCATGCCTAAGATTTTTTTTTTTTTACCTTTATTTAACCAGGTAAGTCAGTTAAGAACATATTCTTATTTTCAATGACGGCCTGGGAACATTGGGTTACCTGCCTGTTCAGGGGCAGAACGACAGATTTGTACCTTGTCAGCTCGGGGGTTTTGAACTCACAACCTTCCGGTTACTAGTCCAACGCTCTAACCACTAGGGTACGCTGCCACCCCAGATCACACAGATCACACGGTACACCAGATAAGACAGACTGACCATAGCCTCCCGGCACACAGGCTATTGCAGCATAGGGGCTGTCGGGGGACACTGTGCCCCATCCAAAGTTACTCTTGGAATGGACCAATTTGAAAATGTTATCTTCAAAGTATGATTAAATCCTGTTCTGTTACGATTTGACACCTCTGGGCAACAGTGTTGGTATTGTGTGGTTATTGTTGTTGTTTTTTACAGGGGACTATTACGATCAACATCATCATTATATACTGATCAAAAATATAAATGCATCATGCAACAAATTCTCTTCATGGTATTTTTGTGCATTGAAATTGCCATCAATAAAATGCAATTGTTTTCGTTGTCCGTAGCTTATGCCTACCTATACCATAACCCCACCGCCACCATGTGGCACTCATGACATCAACAAACCGCTCGCCCACACGACATTGACATCAACATCAACAAACCGCTTGCCCACACGAGACCATACACGTTGTTTGCGGTTGTGAGGCTGGTTGTACATACTGCCAAATTCTCTAAAGAAAATAACCTAAAATTATCTAGCAACAGCTCTGTTGGACATTCCGGCAGTCAGCATATCAATTGCACCCTCCCTCAAAACTTGAGACATCTATGGCATTGTATTGTGTGGCAAACTACACATTTTAGAGTGGCCTTTTATCATCACCAGCACAAGGTGCACTTGTGTAATGATCTTGAAGTTTAATGAGATTCTTGAAATGCCACACCTGTCAGGTGGATGGATTATCTTGGCAATGGAGAAAGGCTCATTAACAGGGATGTAAACAAATGTGTGTACAACATTTTAAAGAAATAACCTTTGTAAAACCTATGTAAAATTTATGGGATCTTTTATTTCAACTCATGAAACATGGGTCCAAGACTTTAACATGTTGCATATATTTTCAGTGTAATTAAATTGATTTCAAAAATATATTGTTCGTTTTTTCAATAAATGTATGTTTAAGTAACTAAACTATATTTGTTGTGATTTTAATTTAGTTAAATTATTTCAGGGGGACTTTTATTTTGAAAAGTAGCCGTATAATCACGTGACCTTAAAGTAGCTATTTTTTTCACAATGCTGTGGAGACGGGAGTAGAACAGAGTTGAGTAGGTTGAAGACAGTAAAAAAAAAAACATAACAGGTGGTGAGGAATTCAGGGGTTTCCAACATGGCATCATGCGATACCCTGTACATCGAAACGGACGGCTCAGAGATGCCAGCTGAGATAGTGGAACTCCATGAAATCGAAGTGGAGACCATAGAGACAACAGTTGTTGGAGAGGACGACGATGAACAGCCCATGATCGCTTTACAGCCCCTTGACTCCGATGATCCACACTCAATGCATCACCATCATCAGGAGGTAATATTGGTGCAAACACGAGAAGAAGTGGTTGGTGAAGATGATTCGGACATGCACGGAGACGATGATTACGAGGACCAAATTCTTATACCTGTCCCAGTCCCTGCCGCCGAAGAGGAATATATCGAACAAACTCTGGTGACTGTCGCCGGGAAGAGTTCGGGGCGAATGAAGAAGGGGGGAAGCGTGAGGAGAAATAAAAAGAGTTACTTGGGTGCACCTGAGGCCAGTGGTAGAAAATGGGAACAGAAACAAGTACAGATAAAGACTTTGGAAGGAGAGTTTTCGGTGACCATGTGGGCATCGGGTAAGTTTAACGTTAGAGTTCTATTGAAAGTGTGTTCTTGCAAATTTGCCAGCTGTGTTCTTGCGTTGTGTGCCCTGTAAACTGGGCCTCGTACGGGCGTGGTTCTCTGGCTAATTTTAGCAGAATTCTTAACTGTTTTTCAAGTCCGAATTGCATGCTGTGTATTTGAAATGTTTTTGTTTTTATGGGAAGCCATGTTTTATGTGTTGATGGGCGCCGCCATGTTCCCCTGGAACAGTATGGCGGACCGGAAAATGGTGTTGATTTGGCCGGGGAAAGATGGCGGCGGTTGGGAGCGAGCGCGCTGTTGCTGGCTCCAGGAGTAGGCCGCTGTGGCGCAGTTCAACACAGGGGCCTCTGTTCGAAACTCTTGAAAAGCGGGGGAGGGTGGGGAGGGTAGATGTCAGACTGGATATGCTACAGCTAGCCACCGTTCTAACCGCGGCGAAGAGTCGACAAGAATGGAATCTCAATTATTTATATGCGTCTTTAAAACAAAAACAACAAGTTGTGCAAAGTCTGCCTTGTTGGCTTTATGAGACCGACTGACCTGAGTGAGAAGATGTCGTTCGATTATTTGACTTTCGTCAGACAGTTCGCTATGGCTAGCTAACTTTAATTCTAGTAACAAATGAATGTGTGTTCACAAACTTAAAACGGCAGCCAGTTAGCTAGCTACGTTGATTAGAGTTTTTTCCAAATCCCGATGTTAGTCTGTCTGCATTGTTGCAAGTACAGCTATGGCTATTCCCTAAGTCGTACCATTTAAAAACTAGGGCCATTTAAATGGAACTAAAATGTGCACTTGCAGTTCAACTGTGCAGACCAAATACTGCTTTCAACTGTAAAATATGAGATTATCAAATGCAAATAATATCCGTTTTAACTCTGCTCTTTTGCTCGGACTCAGATGACAAGAAGGAAATTGACCATGACACTATGGTGGAGGAGCATGTCATCGGGGAGAGTTCCCCTCCCGATTACTCAGAGTACATGACAGGGAAGAAGCTCCCGCCTGGAGGCATCCCAGGGATTGACCTGTCAGACCCCAAACAGCTGGCAGAGTTCGCCAGGTGAGCTGGTGACACAAGCACATGTTCATTAGGCACCTAACGGAGGGAAACTGGGAGGGACTTGTCCATTTAGAAACCCTTGTTTTTTTTCTGTTGCAAAACATTACCTGTTTTTATTTAACTAGGCAAGTCAGTTAAAGAACAAATTCTTATTTTCAATGACGCCTAGGAACAGTGGGTTAACTGCCTTGTTCAGGGGCAGTACGACAGATTTTTACCTTGTCAGTTTGGGGATTCGATCTTGCAACCTTACAGTTAACTAGTCCAACGCTCTAACCACTAGGCTACCTGACGCCCCTGTTGCGTGATATAATAAATAAAACCATATGTAGGCTTATGTACTGTTACAACGTTCCCCTCTTGAATTCTCCTCAAGTGTAGTGAATACAAGTTTTGACCTATCATGTCTTTTACAGGATGAAGCCACGGAAAATAAAGGAGGACGACTCTCCCAGGACGATAGCCTGCCCCCACAAAGTAAGCATGCTCTACTAGTCTTTAAGGACTAGATTCCATCGTTAGCGTTGTCAAATCCACAAGTGGTACCTTTGCGTTACCTTATCACAGACACTGCCATTGGATGCAACAAAACCACACCCTACTTTATGTCTGACAAGATCCCTTGCAGCCATGTACGTTTATACCACCGCGCTACAATTTCAAACATTCAAATGCGTGATGTTCTATTGTCTACAGCTTGATTACACTGATAAGATATAGCCCCCCCCTCATCCAGATTTACATCAAAACATGTATATAAGCATATCATTATTTCTATCATTGATAGAGCCTAGACTTTCTAGCGCCGGTTTTGAACTTCTAACTTGGTAGGTATAATAGGAAGAGTGGCTTTTGACACGAGCAGACGCTCACCGATTTGTTGGTTTGTGTTTACATGTTGTGTAGCCATTAGCGATGATGCCAATGATAACTTTCTTCTGGTAGAGATGGAAAGGCGTTCCCAAAAACCTTCTCAGTTAACTAAAAAGTAGCCCATGGCTACCTGTCAGAATGATATGATTATTGGTATCTGTCCAGTGGCCATTTGTTTAGCAAACTGCAATCATATGAGTGCTACAGCAACACTGCTTAACCTCTGTGGGATACGTGGGGACGCTAGCGTCCCACCTGGGATTCAAATAAATTACTATAAAAATGAAACCTTCGTGAAATCACACACGTAAGATACCAAATTAAAGCTACACTTGTTGTGAATCCAGCCAACATGTCAGATTTCAAAAAGGTTTTTCGGCAAAAGCAAACGATGCTATTATCTGAGGATAGCACCATAGTAAACAAAGAGAGAGAAGCATATTTTGAACCTTGCAGGCGCTACACAACGCAGACATAAAAATATAATTCATGCCTTACCTTTGACGAGCTTCTTTTGTTGGCACTCCAATATGTCCCAGAAACATCACAAATGGTCCTTTTGTTCGATTAATTCTGTCTATATATATCCAAAATGTCCATTTATTTGGCGCGTTTGATCCAGAAAAACACCGGTTCCAACTTGCGCACCGTGACTACAAAATGTCTCAAAAGTTACCTGTAAACTTTTCCAAAACATTTCAAACTACTTTTGTAATACAACTTTAGGTATTTTTTAACGTAAATAATCAATGAAATTGAAGACGGGATGATCTGTGTTCAATACAGCAGGAAAACAAACTGTAGCTAGCTTTCTGGTCACGCGCCTCTATCTAACAGTACACTACAAGTGACCCTCGTTTTGAACAGGGCTAATTCATTACACAGAGGAAAAACCTCAACCAATTTCTAAAGACTGGTGACATCCAGTGGAAACGGTAGGAACTACAAGAAGGTCCCTTAGAACTCTGGATTCCCCATGAAAACCCATTGAAAAGAGTGACCTAAAAAAAACTGAATGGTTTGTCCTCTGAGTTTCGCCTGCTAAATAAGTTCTGTTATACTCGCAGACATGATTCAAACAGTTTTAGAAACTTCAGTGTTTTCTATCAAAATCCTATCCAAATGGGATTTCTACCCAAATTCTATCCAAATACTAATAATATTAGTATCTTCAATTTGGGCATGCTTTTCATCCAGATGTGAAAATACTGCCCCCCGTCATCAAGAAGGTAACCAAACAGTCTCTTCCTGGTGAGCACTTGCGTTAAAGGGTAACACCCATAAATACAATTCTTACATTTTTCCCAGACCTCGAGTAGTCTCCTAATGTGGTTTAAACATTGTTGAGGACATCTTTTTAAAATAGTGTGCTTTTGGGAAAACAGAAACCTGGAGAAAGGTTTAAGTGCTCTGATGTGGACCTTTTGATCTTGTCATTTCTGAAATTACACAATGATTAATTGCTACCTTTGCCTCTGCAGGGGTGCACTAAAATGTTCAGGGATAACTCGGCGATGAGGAAGCATTTGCACACCCACGGACCGCGTGTTCACGTCTGCGCCGAATGTGGAAAGGCCTTTGTTGAAAGCTCTAAACTGAAGAGGCATCAACTTGTTCATACCGGAGAGAAGCCTTTCCAGGTATGTTTCCCCCAGCCCCTTCAAAATGGCTTCTAATTGAGAGATCTACTTCTTGTCTAACAATTACAGTTTCACAGGGATGCCATCTGCACTTTTTGGCGATATTTGCCATTTTGATCTCAATAGGTAATCCACATGAGTAGTGTAGAGCCATAAAAATCGGGCGGTGGCGCTATAAAAGAGATGCATGAACAGATCTCCCTGGGAGAATCTCAATTGCATACTCCTCGTGTCCTCTCTCCCCTCGCCTCCTCAAAACTCAGCCAGAGGATGCGAGGGGTATGCAATTGAGTCTCACCCTGTGTGATCACATTTGGAATGCAACTCCAGGTAAGCAACCTGTGTTTGAAATAATAATGTGACTATAGTTGCATGTATGTTTTGAAAGCACAAATTATTACACACAAAGTTATTAATGTTAGCAAGCTGCTTTGCTGTCACACTGCCATAGAGGAAAAATGGAGCACAGTGACAGTCATGCTTGTGCCTTTACATCACTGAAAATTGTCAGTTTCTAGCCCAAACCACTCAAAAGTTATGCCCCATATTACCGGATCTACCTTCTCCGCTTTCTACTGCAATACTACTCGGTATCGTGATACCTGTCCTGGTATCACATTGTTAGTAAAATTTTGGTGTTCCGAAAACCCCATTCTAGCAGTTTACACTGTTCTTCTTGTTTCCGTGTGCTTTTGTCACTTTTTTGTGCCCTCACCAGTTTGCAACCTTGTGTATACATTTTGTTTGATTTGCAACACTTTCAACTTAACTTAAACATGGCATGTATAGCCATACACCCATAGGTGCCCAGATTGTCAACCAGCATTGTAGCCTCATAATAAAATCTACTCTCTCCTTCTCTTTAAGTGCACGTTTGAGGGCTGTGGTAAGCGGTTCTCTTTGGACTTTAACTTACGCACGCACGTGCGGATTCACACTGGAGACCGACCCTACGTCTGTCCGTTCGACGGCTGCAACAAGAAGTTTGCCCAATCTACCAACCTCAAGTCTCACATCCTCACACATGCTAAAGCTAAAAACAATCAGTGAACCAACTAACCACTGTGAGGGTACCCCCCCCCCCCCCCATATCTTCGCCTAATGTACAGAGGAGAAAACAACAAACTCTAATGATGCTTAACACCAACCCTGCCACCTTGGCACGATCTTGAAAGAAAAGCATTACGTTTCTTCTTGTGAAGATAGGAAGTTCTTGGACCTGCAACCGATAAGACAAGTTATTTATAATGCAGCACCCAAAGAGAAGGAATTGACATTTTAAAGTTATGTTCTCCATCAGCATAGCAAAATAATTGCTTTTAAATTTTGTACCCTTTTTTTTAGTGTGCATATTGTACACTTTCTCTGGCTTAGTGGTATTATGCATGTTTGTTTTCCCTGGGGATTGAAATCTATGATGGCTCTTGGAGGAGAATTTTCAGTTTATTGTACTTCCTTGCTTTTCACCCCTGTAAAACGTTTATTTGGATGGGTAGGGTTGTTCTTTACAGATTTTCATTTTGTATACTTGTAACGTACACATGTATTGGAATCATGTAAATAATGGCAATGTGATTTTAAGTAGTGGTTTTCTTTTATCCCTGCACTGCCAGAGAGCAAAAACATGTCATATCCATCAAATCCTTTCTGTTTAGTTGAACACACAATACAACCAGAACTGGTGAAACAATTGCGTTACTGAAATATTTTTTTACAGGCACAATTAACTTTCGCTAATATTGACCTCCCCAATAATCGGCCAATAAAAACCTGTCCATAAGCAAGCAATGATTTGTTTGTTTCAGACAATTCCTATTGTATTTTTTTATTTAACCAGGTAAGACCCATTGAGGTTAAACTTCTTTTGCGAGGGTGACCTGGCAGGAAATGGCAGCGTGTACATGAGAAATTCTAAATACAAACAAGACTGTGTCACAGGTTGGGGATACAATTTAAGATTAGAAACAACTGAAGCTATTGCAAACAGTGTTGTCGATCAGTCTTAAAAACAGGCAAGGACACTGAAGTCCCTTAACTTTATCTTTTGAAGCATGTTCCAGGTTGAAGGGGCATAATGGGAGAAAAAAAATCCACATCTCAGTTCTAGCCTTAGGAACAGACAAGGACAGCAGCGACTGTGAGCAAAAACTTTGAGTGACTGATCTGGTCAGTAAGGAACATAGATACGAAGGGAGTTGTCCTGTCAATGTTTGTTTGTAAACAAGTGTACCAGTGGTTAAGAGAGGTCCATTGCACCATAGCATACAGATCACAGTGATGGGTGAGTGATCTAGCATTTGTAATAAATCTTAAAACACCATAATATACGCTGTATCCAGAGTTTAAGGTACTTGCTGAGGCCTGCATATATAGACTATCGCCATAATCCGGCACTGATAAAGTGCTTTGAACAAGATCCTTGACTAACATTGAAACGCAAGATTTGTTCCTAAAATAGAAACCCAATTTCAGTTTCTCAATCATGTTATGTGCTGTTTAAAATTCAACTTTTTATCTAACCACTTCCCAAGATACTTATAGGAGGTGACTGTATCAATTTGCTGGCCTTAGTTAAAATCTGCAAGTGACTCCGTCTGTTTGCTTTCAGGGAAGAGAATCATAAGTTTCAATTTGAAAAGCTACCTTTGAATAACATCAAAGGCAACTAAGTCCTGAAAAGCCTCAATATTAGATGCGCTAGAATAAATTATTTTGTAATCAGCATGGAGATTTGCAGAGTCAACCGTCTTCCCTATATCATTTATATACAGTGTAAAAAGGATCGGACCTAAAATTGAGGCCTGGGGAACTCCTTTTGTAAGCCTTTGAAACTCTGATTCCATACCCTTCTGTGCTACACACGGTTTTGTCAGAAAGGTAGTTTTGGAACCAATCCGTTGCATTAGCGCTTTTAAACCAACCTTTTTATACAACAGCAATGCATAGTCAAGTGTCGAAGGCCTTTGATAAGTCAATAAAATGTGAAAAACTGATTTTTCTCTTCATGGGTATCTAGAATATCACCTACAATGTTACTTACTGCAGTAATTGTACAATGCTTGGCTCTAAAACCTGACTGGAATTGAGGACTGAGTTATTATGAAGAAAGTGAGTTTACCAGGTTTTACATATCTTTTGCCAGTGCAGACAGTTTAGATGTGGGATTTATTTATTTTATTTTACCTTTATTTAACCAGGTAGGCCAGTTGAGAACAAGTTCTCATTTACAACTGCGACCTGGCCAAGCTAAAGCAAAGCAGTGTGACACAAACAGCACAGAGTTTCACATAAACAAAGACCGTCAATAACACAATAGAAAAATCTGTGTACAGTGTGTGCAAATGTAGAAGAGTAGGGAGGTAGGCAATAAATAGGCCCTAGAGGTGAAAATAATGACGATTTAGCATAAATACTGGAGTAATAGATGTACAGATGATAATGTGCAAGTAGAGATACTGAGGTGCAAGAGGGTAAGTAATAATATGGGGTTGAGGTTGTCGGGTGTGCTTATTTACAGTTTGGCTGTGTACAGGTACAGTGATCAATTCAAACATTTTCAAATACATTTTTATTTGTCACTTACACATGGTTAGCAGATGTAAATGCGAGCGTAGCGAAATGCTTGTGCTTCTAGTTCCGACAATGCAGTAATAACCAACGAGTAATCTAACCTAACAATTTCACAACCGCTACCTTACACACAAGTGTAAAGCGATGAAGAATATGTACATAACGATATATGAATGAGTGATGGTACAGAACGGCATAGGGAAGATGCAGTAGATGGTATTGAGTACAGTATATACAGTGGGGAGAACAAGTATTTGATACACTGCCGATTTTGCAGGTTCTCCTACTTACAAAGCGTGTAGAGGTCTGTCATTTTTATCATAGGTACACTTCAACTGTGAGAGACGGAATCTAAAACAAAAATACAGAAAATCACATTGTATGATTTTTAAGTAATTAATTTGCATTTTATTGCATGACATAAGTATTTGATCACCTACCAACCAGTAAGAATTCCGGCCCTCACAGACCTGTTCGTTTTTCTTTAAGAAGCACTCCTGTTCTCCACTCATTACCTGTATTAACCGCACCTATTTGAACTCGTTACCTGTATAAAAGACACCTGTCCACACACTCAATCAAACAGACTCCAACCTCTCCACAATGACCAAGACCAGAGAGCTGTGTAAGGACATCAGGGCTAAAATTGTAGACCTGCACAAGGCTGGGATGGGCTACAGGACAATAGGCAAGCAGCTTGGTGAGAAGGCAACAACTGTTGGCACAATTATTAGAAAATGGAAGAAGTTCAAGATGACGGTAAATCACCCTCAGTCTGGGGCTCCATGCAAGATCTCACCTCGTGGGGCATCAATGATCATGAGGTAGGTGAGGGATCAGCCCAGAACTACACGACAGGACCTGGTCAATGACCTGAAGAGAGCTGAGACCATAGTCTCAAAGAAAACCATTAGTAACACACTACACCGTCATGGATTAAAATCCTGCAGCGCACGCAAGGTCCCCCTGCTCAAGCCAGCGCATGTCCAGGCCCATCTGAAGTTTGCCAATGTCCATCTGGATGATCCAGAGGAGGAATGGGAGAAGGTCATGTGGTCTGATGAGACACAAATAGAGCTTTTTGGTCTAAACTCCACTCGCCTTGTTTGGAGGCAGAAGAAGGATGAGTACAACCCCAAGCACCCCATCCCAACCGTGAAGCATGGAGGTGGAAACATCATTCTTTGGGGATGCTTTTCTGCAAAGGGGACAGGACGACTGCACCATATTGAGGGGAGGATGGATGGGGACATGTATCGCGAGATCTTGGCCAACAACCTCCTTCCCTCAGTAAGAGCATTGAAGATGGGTCGTGGCTGGGTCTTCCAGCATGTCAACGACCTGAAACACACAGCTAGGGCAACTAAGGAGTGGCTCCATAAGAAGCATCTCAAGGTCCTGGAGAGGCCTAGCCAGTCTCCATACCTGAACCCAATAGAAAATCTTTGGAGGGAGCTGAAAGTCCATATAGCCCAGCGACAGCTCCAAAACCTGAAGGATCTGTTGAAGGTCTGTATGGAGGAGTGGACCAAAATCCCTGCTGCAGTGTGTGCAAACCTGGTCAAGAACTACAGGAAACGTATGATCTCTGTAATTGCAAACAAAGGTTGTTGTACCAAATATTAGGTTCTGCATTTCTGATGTTTCAAATCATTATTTCATGCAATAAAATGCAAATGAATTACTTAAAAATCATACAATGTCATTTTCTGGATTTTTGTTTTAGATTGCGTCTCTCAAGTGTACCTATGATAAAAATTATAGACCTCTACATGCGTTATAAGTAGGAAAACCTGCAAAACCGGCAGTGTATCAAATACTTGTTCTCCCCACTGTACATATGAGATGAGTAATGTAGGGTATGCAAACATATTAAGTGGCGTTGTTTAAAGTGGCTAGTGATAAACATTTTTTTACATGTATGGCAGCAGCCACTCAATGTTAGTGGTGGCTGTTTAACAGTCTGATTGCCTTGAGATAGAAGCTGTTTTTCAGTCTCTCGGTCCCTGCTTTGATGCACCTGCACTGACCTCGCCTTCTGGATGTTAGCGGCGTGAACAGGCAGTGGCTCGGGTGGTTGTTGTCCTTGATGATCTTTACGGCCTTCCTGTGACATCGGGTAGTGTAGGTGTCCTGGAGGGCAAGGTAGTTTGCACCCGGTGATGTGCTGTGCAGACCTCACTACCCTCTGGAGAGCCTTAACGATTGTGGTAGGAGCAGTTGCTGTATCAGGTGGTGATACAGCCCGACAGGATGCTCTCGATTGTCCATCTGTAAAAGTTTGTGAGTGCTTTTTGTGACAATCCAAATGTCTTAATTCCCCTGAGGTTGAAGAGGCACTGCTGCGCCTTGGGTGGACCAATTCAGTTTGTCTGCGATGTGTACGCCGAGGAACTTAAAACTTCTCCCCTCTCCACTACTGTCCCGTCGATGTGGATAGGTGGGTGCTCCCTCTGCTGTTTCCTGAAGTCCACGATCATCTCCTTTGTTTTGTTGACATTGAGTGTGAGGTTATTTTCCTGACACCACACTCCGAGGGCCCTCACCTCCTCCCTGTAGGCTGTCTCGTCGTTGTTGGTAATCAAGCCTACCACTGTAGTGTCATCTGCAAACTTGATGATTGAGTTGGATGCGTGCATGGCCACACAGTCGTGGGTGAACAGGGAGTACAGGAGAGGATCAGCGGGGTGGAGATGTTGTTACCTACCCTCACCACCTGCGGGCGGCCCGTCAGGAAGTCCAGTACCCAGTTGCACAGGGCGGGGTCGAGACCCAGGGTCTCGAGTTTGATGACGAGTTTGGAGGGCACTATGGTGTTAAATGCTGAACTGTAGTCGATGAACAGCATTCTCACATAGGTATTCCTCTTGTCCAGATGGGTTAGGGCAGTGTGGTTGCGATTGCGTCGTCTGTGGACCTATTGGGGCGGTAAGCAAATTGGAGTGGTTCTAGGGTGTCAGGTAGGGTGGAGGTGATATGCACTTCATGATGATGGAAGTGCTACAGGGCAGTAGTTGTTTAGCTCAGTTACCTTCGCTTTCGTGGGAACAGGAACAATGGTGGTCCTCTTGAAGCATGTGGGAACAGCAGACTGGGATAAGGTTTGATTGAATATGTACGTAAACACACCAGCAAGCTGGTCTGCGCATGCTCTGAGGACGCGGCTTGGGATGCCATCTGGGCCTGCAGCCTTGGGAGGGTTAACACGTTTAAATGTTTTACTCACGTCGGCTGCAGTGAAGGAGAGTCCGCAGGTTTTGGTAGCGGGTCATGTCAATGGCACTGTATTGTCCTCAAAGCGAGCAAAGAAGTTGTTTAGTCTGTCTGGGAGCAAGACATCCTGGTCCGAGACAGGGCTGGTTTTCTTTTTGTAATCCGTGATTGACAGTCGACCCTGCCACATACCTCTTGTGTCTGAGCCGTTGAATTGCGACTCTACTTTGTCTCTATACTGACGCTGAGCTTGTTTGATTGCCTTGCGGAGAGGAATAGCTACACTGTTTGTATTCGGTCATGTTTCCGGTCACCTTGCCCTGGTTAAAAGCAGGAGTTCGCGCTTTCAGTTTCACGCGAATGTTGCCATCAATCCACAGTTTTTGGTTGGGGAATGTTTTAATAGTTGCTGTGGGTACGACATCGCCAATGCACTTGCTAATGATCTCGCTCAGCGAATCAGCGTATTCGTCAATGTTGTTGTTTGCTTCGATTACGTCTATTGGGATATGTTCCGTATTATGTCAATCTTGAAGCATGGAATCAGATTGGTCGGACCAGCGTTGAACAGACCTGAGAGCGGGTGCTTCCTGTTTTAGTTTCTGTCTATAGGCTGGAAGCAACAAAATGGAGTCGTGGTCAGCTTCTCCGAAAGGAGGGCGGGGTAGGGCCTTATATGCGTCACGGAAGTTAGTATAACAATGATCCAGGGTTTTACCAGCCCTGGTAGCACAATCGATATAGTCTTGTTTTCAGTTTAGCCTTGTTAAAATCCCCAGCTGCAATGAATGCAGCCTCAGGATATGTGGTTTCCACATAAGCTGCTCAGACAGCTGATGCTTAAAGTTATTGAGGGAGATATAAGACTCGCGCTTCAGAGATTTTTGCAATTCGTTCCAGTCATTGGCAGCAGAGAACTGTAAGGAAAGGCAGCCAGAGGAATTGTTGGCTTTGGGGATGACAAGTGCAATATACCTGCTGGAGCGTGTGCTTCGGGTGAGTGTTGCTATGGTGACCAGTGAGCTGAGATAAGGCGGGGCTTTACCTAGCAATGACTTACAGATGTCCTGGAGCCAGTGGGTTTGGCGACGACTATGAAGTGAGGGCCAGCCAATGAGAGCATACAGGTCGTGGTGGTGGGTAGTATATGTGGCTTTGGTGATAAAACGGATGGCACTGTGATAGACTACATCCAGTTTGAGTGTTGGGGGGTATTTTGTAAATTACATCGCCGAAGTCAAGGATCAGTATGATAGTCAGTTTTACGAGGGTATATTTGGCGGCATGAGTGAAGGAGGCTTTGTTGCAAAATAGGAAGCCGATTCTAGATTTAATTTTGGATTGGAGATTTACAGTCTACAGTCTAACCAGACTAACCAGACACCTACTTTGTAGTTGTCCACATATTCTAGGTCAGAACCGTCCAGAGTAGTGATGCTAGTCAGGCAGGTGGGTGCGGGCAGAAATTGGTTGAAGAGCATGCACTTTGTTTTACTCGCATTTAAGAGCAGTTGGAGGCCATGGAAGGAGTGTTGTATGGCGTTGAAGCTCGTTTGGAGGGTTTTTAGCACAGTCTCCAAGGAAGGGCTATCATTGATATATGCATAGAAAAGAGTCGGCCTGAGAATTGAACCCTGTGGCACTCCCATAGAGACTGCCAGAGGTCCGGACAACAGGCCCTCCGATTTGACACACTGAACTCTTATCGGAGAAGTAGTTGGTGAACCAGGCGAGGCAGTCATTTGATAAGCCAAGGCTATCAAGTATGCCGATAAGAATGTGGTGATTGACAGTGTCAAAAGCCTTGGCCAGGTCAATGAAGACGGCTGCACAGTACTGTATTTTAGCGTGGCTGAGGTGCACCCATGACCAGCTCGGAAACCAGATTGCATAGTGGAGAAGGTACGGTGGGATTCGATATGGTTGGTGATCTGTTTATTAACTTGGCTTTCGAAGATTTTAGAAAGGCAGGGCAGGATGGATATTGGTCTATATCAGTTTGGGTCTAGAGTGTCTCCCCCTTTGAAGAGGGGGATGACCGCAGCTGCTTTCCAATCTTTGGCGATCTCAGATGATACGAAAGAGAGGTTGAGTAGGCTAGTAATAGGAGTTGCAACAATTTTGGCTGATAATTTTAGAAAGAAAGGGTCCAGATTGTCTAGACCGCTGATTTGTAGGGATCCAGATTTAGCAGTTGGGGTGTGCTACAAGGGGTGCTGAGATGTTGGCAGCCAGATGGAATGCATGGCCAGCCGTGGAAAAATGCTTATTGAAATGATCGATAATCATAGATTTATCGGTGGTGACAGTGCTTCCTGTCCTCAGTGCAGTGGGCAGCTGAGAGGAGGTGCTCTTATGCCTTTATTTAAAGGCGTGACAGGCTGCTTTCCAGACTTTTGGAATGGTATTACTCACCAATTAAATATTTAAGATGAAAGTGAGAGGGGCATTTAATTCATCCTGGCCAGCCACTTTCTTAATATCAATAGATGCGAGTGCCTTTTACAACTTCTGAAAGCTCAATCTCGGTAAAATGGATTTAGTGGTTTTCCATCATTTCGAAGCTAGATTTGCATTTCCGTGTTAACAAGGTGGACTTATTTCTCAGTACCCTGAATAACTGCCATTCAGCCTGGGAATTACCCTTTCTGGTTTTGGCCCATTGTGTATTTGTTTATGGATCAAATCAGATAATTCACCTGTAAACCAGGCTAACAGCATTATCTTGAATGAAGTGTCTGAGCTGTAAATTGAGGACCAATTAAATCAGATTCCCTCCCTCCTGCAAAGAAATTGAGGAAGACAACTGATTAAATATTTTTAAACAAATATTTTGTGGTTAATGTAACAATACCTATCACATTTAGTAATGACAGAATTAATTTGAAACTTCACACACGTTATAACTTGTTTGACTTAATCTTTTTTTATCGATAGTCGGCTGGAAAAGGTGCTTAAGGTAGCGGCAGATAGCCTAGCGGTTAAGAGCGTTGGGCCAGTAACAAAAAGGTTGGTGGTTCAATTGCTGAGCCGGCAAGGTGGAAAAACTTGCCGTTCTGCCCATGAGCAACACAGTTAACCCCCCAACAACTGCCCCATCGGCCTCGATCACATCAACCGTGATTTGCATTTTGGTACACCAGAAGTACATTAATTTCCAATAGAACGCTGCATTTTCCTTGCAGCATTGCGTTGCAGATGCAGTGCGTTCTGTGGTGCATATGTTGGATTTAACGAACTATGCGTGGACGGTTTGACAGAAATGTTAGCAGAAGGTGAATGTTGGACTTTTGTTACACACACAAATCAAGATGATGCTGTGTACTATTTTGCGTAAGACACTGTTGGTGTGATCAAGGCATAAGGCAGCGGGCACCTCTCTGATTCCACCCAATACAATCATATAATCGACGACTATCATCAGAAATCAAGCGATATGAATCAGACATTGGGGCGCCGCCTGACCCACTAGTTGGTCAGATAGTTCAAATCAACGTTTCATTTTGTGGTGTAGATGTACTGTGTTGACAATGACACAATAACACGAGAACACATTTCCAGCATGGCCGATGACCAGACCTCCCTTGCCTTGCCCGCCATAGGAAGCAAAATGGTCATTAATAAATAATAAGTGCATTGCATTTGTAGCTCTGAAATTAATACAAAATATTTAAAACATCGTTTTAAACTTCCTCTGAATGAGCTCCGGCAACTCGTGACCCAGCTGGCTAGTTTAACTGACATTGCTAGCCTGTGGTCTCGTTGCTAGACTGCGGGAGCGTTCCAGGTTGCAGGCCGACACGGGTGCATTCATTGCTAGGCTGTGGTTGTGTTGCTAGCCCACGGGTTGGTTCAAATTGCTGAACCGGCAAGGTGGAAAAACCTACACGGGTGCATTACAGATGGTCTTCATTGCTTCATAATTTCTGGGTGTATTACGACAGATAGTTAACATAACATAGTCGAATAATTGGTTCAGATGATTTGATGATTTATTGGCCTCGTATCAGAAATCAGAAAACCATATATCCTGAGGCTGCTTTTATTGTAGCTGGGGATTTTAACAAAGCTAATTTGAGAACAAGACTACCTAAATTCAACCAGCATATTTACTGTTGTACCCGCTCTAGCAGAAACACTGGACCACTGCTACTCTTACTTCCGCGATGCATACAAGGCCCTCCCCCGCGCTCCCTTTGGCAAATCCGACCACGACTCCATCTTGCTTGTGCCGTCCTATAGGCAGAAACTCAAACAGGATGTACCCGTGACAAGAACCATTCAACACTGGTCTGACCAATCGAAGTCCACGCTTCAAGATTGTTTTGATCGCGTGGACTGGAAAATGTTCTGGGGAGCCTCAGACAATAACATTGATTTATACGCTGACTCGGTGAGTGAGTTTATTAGGAAGTGCATTGGAGATGTTGTACCCACTGTGACTACTAAAACCTATCCCAACCAGAAACCTTGGATAGAAGGCGTCATTCGCGCAAAACTGAAAGCACAAACCACGAACCACCTCATTCAACCATGGAAAGAGGTTGGGGGAATGTGGCCGAATAAAAACTGTAGTTATTCCCTCCGCAAGGCAATCAAACAAGCGAAATGTCGGTATAGGGACAAAATGGAGTCGCAATTCAACGGCCCAGACACGAGACGTATGTGGCAGGGTGTACAGGCAATTATGGACTACAAAAAGGAAACCAGCCACGTCACGGACACCGATGTCTTGCTTCCAGACAAGCTAAACACCGTCTTTGCCCGCTTTGAGGATAATACAGTGCCACTGACGCGGCCCGCTATGAAGGACAGCGGGCTCTCCTTCTCCGTGGCCGAAGTGAGTAAAACATTTAAATGTGTTAACACTCGCAAAGGCTGCTGGCCCAGACGGCATCCCTAGCCGCATCCTCAGAGCATGTGCAGACCAGCTGGCTGGTGTGTTTACAGACATATTAAATCGCTCCCATATCCCAGTCTGCTGTCCCCACATGCTTCAAGATGGCCACCATTGTTCCTGTACCAAAGAAGGCAAAGATAACTGAACTAAATGACTATTGCCCTGTAGCACTCACTTCTGTCATCATGAAGTGCTTTGAGAGACTTGTTAAGGATCATTTCACCTCCACCTTACCTGCCACCCTACACCCACTTCAGTTTGCATACTGCCCCAACAGGTCCACAGACGATGCAATCTCCATCATATTGCACACTGCCCTACCCCATCTGGACAAGAGAAATACCTATTTAAGAATGCTGTTCATTGACTAGAGCTCAGCATTCAACACCATAGTACCCCCCCCCCAAGCTCATCATTAAGCTTAAGGCCCTGGGTCTCAATGCTGACCTGTGTAATTGGGTAACAGTAACTTTCTGATGGGCCACCCCCAGGTGGTGAAGGTTGGAAACAACATCTCCACTTCGCTGATCCTCAACACTGGGGCCCCATAAGGATGCGTGCTCAGCCCCCTTTCCTGTACTCCTTGTTCACTCATGATTGCGTGGCCATGCATGCCTCCAACTCAATTATCAAGTTTGCAGACGACACAACAGCTTGATTACCAACAATGACGAGACAGCCTACAGGGAGGAGGTGAGGGCACTCGAAGTGTGGTGTCAGGAAAACAACCTCTCACTCAACGTCATCAAAGCAAAGGGGATGATTGTGGACTGCAGGAAACAGCAGAGGGAGCACCCCCCCCCCTATCAACATTGACGGGGCAGTAGTGGCTGAAGGTAGAAAGTTTCAAGTTCCTCGGCGTACACATCACCGAAAAACTGAAATGGTCCACCCACACAGACAGCGTGGTGAAGAAGGCTGAAGAAATTTGTCTTGTCACCTAAATCCCTCACACACTTTTACAGATGCACAATCGAGAGATTGTCCCCCGCCGGGGACGGCAACTGCACCACAAGCCTCTCCCGAGGGTAGTGCGTGATCTGCACAACTTATCACCGGGGGCAAACTACCTGCCCTCCGGCACACCTACAGCACCCGATGTCACAGGAAGGACAAAAATATCATCAAGGACAACAACCACCTGAGCCACCGCCTGTTCACCCCACTATCATCCAGAAGTTGAGGTCAGTACAGGTGCATCAAAGCTGGGACCGAGAGACTGAATAACAGCATCTATCTTAAGGCCATCAGACTGCTAAACAGCCATTACTAACATACAGACCCATATCACTGTCCACTTTAATTAATGGATTTAATAAAGGTATCACAAGTCACTTTAACTTCTTCGAGATAGGGGGCGCTCTTTTAATTTTTGGATAAAAAACGTTCCCGTTTTTAACAAGATATTTTGTCACAAACATGTTTGACTATGCATTACCATAATGCAACGTTAACTATTCATGAAAATCGCAAATGAAATGAAATGAAATAAATATATTGGCTCTCAAGCTTAGCCTTTTGTTATCAACACTGTCCCCTCAGATTTTCAAAATATGCTTTTCAACCATAGCAAAACAAGCATTTGTGTAAGAGTATTGATAGCTAGCATAGCATTAAGCCTAGCATTCAGCAGGCAACATTTTCACAAAAACAAGAAAAGCATTCAAATAAAATAATTTACCTGGATGTTTTCAATGAGGAGACTCTCAGTTAGATAGCAAATGTTCAGTTTTTCCAAAAATATTATTTGTGTAGGAGATATCGCTCCATTTTGTTCATCACGTTTGGCTAAGAAAACCCCCCGAAAATTCAGTCATCAAAACGCCTAACTTATTTCCAAATTAACTCCATAATATCGACAGAAACATGGTAAACGTTGTTTAGAATCAATCCTAAAGGTGTTTTTCACATATCTATTTGATGATAAGTCATTCGTGGCAGTTTGGTTTCTCCTCTGAATCACATGGAAAAATACATGCACCTGGAGATTACGCACCAATTTCGACGGAGGACACCAGGCGGACACCAGGTAAATGTAGTCTCTTATGGTCAATCTTCCAATGATATGCCTACAAATACGTCACAATGCTGCAGACACCTTGGGGAAACGACAGAAAGTGTAGGCTCGTTCCTGGCGCATTCACAGCCATATAAGGAAACATTGGAACACAGCGCCTCAAAAATCTGGCTCACTTCCTGTTTGAAGTTTCATCTTGGTTTCACCTGTAGCATTAGTTCTGTGGCACTCACAGACAATATCTTTGCCGTTCTGGAAACGTCAGAGTGTTTTCTTTCCAAAGCTGTCAATTATATGCATAGTCAAGCATCTTTTCGTGACAAAATATCTTGTTTAAAACGGGAATGTTTTTCATCCAAAAATTAAATACTGCCCCCAGAGGTTCAAGAGGTTAACCACCTTTACTCCACACACAGAGACGTGTACAAAGCTCTCCCTCGCCCTCCAGTTGGAAAATCTGACCATAATTATATCCTCCTGATTCCTGCTTACAAGCAAAAATTAAAGCAGGAAGCACCAGTGACTCGGTCTATAAAAAAAGTGGTCAGATGAAGCAGATGCTAAACTACAGGACTGTTTTGCGAGCACAAACGGGAATATGTTCCGGGATTCTTCAGAGAGCATTGAGGAGTACACCACACCAGTCACTGGCTTTATCAATAAGTGCATCGGGGATGTCGTCCCCACAGTGACTGTACGTACATACCCCAACCAGAAGCCATGTATTACAGGCAACATTCACACTGAGCTAAAGGGTAGAGCTGTCACTTTCAAGGAGCAGGACTCTAACCCGGAAGCTGATAAGATATCCCGCTGTGCCCTCCGACGAACCATCAAACAGGCAAAGCATCAATACAGGACTAAGATAGAATCGTACCACACCGGCTCCGATTCTCGTCGGATGTGACAGGGCTCGCAAACTATTACAGACTACATCATCGGGGTCAAGCTTCCTGTGATCCATGACCTCTATACCAGGCGGTGTCAGAGGAAGGCCCTAAACATTGTCAAAGACTCCAGCCACCCTAGTCATAGACTGTTCTCTCTGCTACCGCATGGCAAGTGGTACCGTAGCACCAAGTCTAGGTCCCAGAGGATTCTAAACCCCCAAGCCATAATACTCCTGAACAGCTTATCAAATGGCTACCCAGACTATTTGCATTGCCCCCACCCTCTTCTATGCTGCTTACTACTCTCTGTTATTATCTATGCATTGTCACTTTAATAACTCTACCAACAAGTACACTAGCGTTCAAAGGTTTGGGGTCACTTAGAAATGTCCTTGTTTTTGAAAGAAGAGCACATTTTTTGTACATTAAAATAACATCAAATTGATCCGAAATACAGTGTAGACATTATTAATGTTGAGAATTACTATTATAGCTGGAAACGGCAGATTTCTTATAGAAAATCTACATAGGCGTACAGAGGCCCATTATCAGCAACCATCACTTCTGTGTTCCAATGTCACGTTGTGTTTGCTAATCCAAGTTTATCATTTTAAAAGGCTAATTCATCATTAGAAAACCCTTTTGCAATTATGTTAGCACAGCTGAAACTGTTGTCCTGATGATTAAAGAAGCAATAAACTGCCCTTCTTTAGACTAGTTGAGTATCTGGAGCATCAGCATTTGTGGGTTTGATTACAGGCTCAAAATGGCCAGAAACAAAGACCTTTCTTCTGAAACTTGTCAGTCTATTCTTGTTCTGAGAAATGAAGGCTATTCCATGCGAGAAATTGCCAAGAAACTGAAGATCTCGTATAACTCTGTGTACTACTCCCGTCACAGAACAACGTAAACAGGCTCTAACCAGAATAGAAAGAGGAGTGGGAGGCCCCAGTGCATAACTGAGTAAGAGGACAAGTACATTAGTGTCTAGTTTGAGAAACAGATGCCTCAAGTCCTCAACTGGCAGCTTCATTAAATAGTACCTGCAAAATACCAGTCTCAACGTCAACAGTGAAGAGGCGACTCCGGAATGCTGTCCTTCTAGGCAGAGTTCCTCTGTCCAGTGTCTGTGTTCTTTTGCCCATCTTAATCTTTTATTTTTATTGGCCAGTCTGTGATATGGATTTTTCTGTGCAACTCTGCTTAGAAGGCCAGCATCCCAGAGTCGCCTCACCAGAATTGTACTGTCAGAGAGAGTGGTGGAGGTGAGGGTCATTATAATGTTCTGTTTTATATTCCGTGAACATAAGATATGGTTTTGTCTTTTTGTAATATCTCTGTGGGTTCTGGGCAAAAAAATTGGCTTATGACTTCTTCCTTTGGCCTCACCTTTTAAATAAGACATTAATTGAAAGAATCCTAACCTTCTGCTTCCTTGGGTGGTATGGTTCGGCAGTGCCAAGTCTCAAAGCATCCCATCACTCTACAAATCAAGAACCATCCATAAATCCAGACAATTTTACTAAGACTATATGACCAGTACCAACTGCTGCTGTCAGGTCTTACCCCTGCCCCATGGCTAGCTATCAGAGGGTTATGACTGAAAAAAGAACATTACAATCCTGGATCCTATCCTCTGCTGTTGTGATAATAATAGTAATTCCTAAGTTATTTAAACTTTTCCCATAGCGATTTGTGTTTTGCCTCTAGTTTATATCAGGGCTCCTTTTTCAATCATCTGCTAGATAAAAAGCTGAGTTGGTGGAGCAATATTTTTGTCTACTCTTTATAAAGTACTATGTGCAATTGCTCTGATTTGAAATGTGATTCAGTATTATTTACTATTGTGTTATCTTCCTATTGTTTCCTCTAGAATTGGTTTGGGAATGAAAGAAGAAAATTGGCCCAGAGTCAAGCTGTCCCTCAAATAAAACTAAGCTCTACAAATGTAACATGTCAGCTTACAACCTGTTTATGAGGGATCACCGTAAAGCAAAAGGTGTACCCACTAAAATTCTCAGGTAGAGGGCTGACATTTGATTTATAAAAACATCTGTGGTAGCTGTGCCTTGTTGGTTTACATTGTTGATATTCAAGTAAGCAGATTTCTGGATCACTGGTAGAAGCGTGGAATAATGTGTACACTTGATTTTCCTTCACTAAAGCCTTATTTCTGTTTCTGTTTAGATGAAGCAAGTGGACATGGCAGAGTTCCATATGGCTGTGGCTGCCAAGAAGGTGGTCATTGAAGTAGAGGGCATGCCAGGTGGAATAGAGTTTTTTTTAAAGCCTTCCCAATATGGCATGGACCGACTATCTACCATTTTGGAGGCAGGCCATGGCATCAAGTTCACAATAAGTAAGATGCAACACTCTACAATGTTTCAATTCAGAATTGTAATGTCTTGGTCATTGAGATGAACAACATTGACATGTACAGTACAGGCAGTGGCTTGACTCATTACTTTAGACAATCATGACATTCCCTTTGAACAGATACCCATTGTGGCCACTGCTCTCGCTAAAGGGCAACGGTGGGCTTTGCTATATATGGCCATCTACCACTTGTTTTTTTCTGGGCCAATATGTCTGCTGATTATGAAAATATAGAGCAAATGTTTGATTTTTAGAATATCTGTTTTCAGCTGGGGATGGTGCTGGGCCTAGAGCTGGCGGTAGGAGTTGAGATGGGAGTGGAGCTGGGCCTGGAACAGGGAAAATTACATCTGGCCAACTTGACACAACTGTGGGAAGCATTGGAGTCGAAATAGGCCAGCATCCCTGGTGAAGGCTTCCAACACATTGTAGAGTTAAATCAAATTGTATTTTTCACATGCGCCGAACACAATAGGTGTAGACCTTACCGTGAAATGCTTACTGACAAGCCATTAACCAACAATGCTGTTAAGAAAATATTTACTAAGTAAAGTTTTTAAAAAGTAGCAATAAAATAACGAGGCTATATACAGGAGGGACTGGTATCGAGTCAATGTGCAGTGGTACAGGTCCATGCCCTGATGAATTGAGGCTGTTCTGAGGGCAGGTGTTCCTAATGTTTGGAATACTCAGTGTATAGTTTGTCTGTGTAGAACTCACACACAAACACAGACAGACATTAATTCCTCAATCTTCTGAATCACTGTCCTCCTCTACATCTGTGCTGACCGAGCCATCACTAGTCAACATTGAAAATGCTTGCTGGAGCTTTAATATGTTCTGCATTTTATTTCGGAGCAGCACAGAGTCACCCATTCTTTAGCAATACAAGACCATCGTCTGACCATCGCTTAATGAGAGGTCTGGTTAGCAGATATCACTGAATTTGTTCAGGAAATGTGTCATTCTAATGCTTGTGTTGGCTCAGCCTCACACTGCCCGAGAGAAGCAAGGGCCTCCTCAAAAAGCCCCAACTCTCTCTGGCAATAAAAAAAGGCAATTTTGTATGTTATGCAGCATCACTGCACGCTGCTTTGCCCAGAGCAGACTGTCCCCCAAATTGTTGGACAACTAGGACCAGACTATATGGTCTTTCTGGAGAACATCCACGTACTCCAGTCTTGGGTGGAATTGAGGTGACTTGTTCCTTCAATTGTAGGCGTTGATCTGCTGTTTTATTCACTCTCGTGTCCGCTTGATTTTTCTGGAGAGCCTCACAGCAACGGTTTGTCCATCTGAAAAACAATTTTAAGAAATGTTCATAAAAAATCTTGAATTATGATAGAAATCTTTGATATAGTTCAAAGCACCTGGGTGAATGAGATTTAGCAGTGATATGCCAGGGTGTGATGCAGTGTTCAACAACACTGAATTGGCTGCAGTACTTGCATACTTTCTGACCAGGCCACAATAGAAAGAGCGCTACAGGACCAGCCAATGGATTGTAGCCAGCAGACAGAGAGTCATCTTAGTCTGCAGACTTTCCATAATTGCTGCACAGTGTTGAAGAAACCAGCATACAATCCAGTTTCTCTTCCCCGTGGCCTTCAACCTTTTCTCCAGGCTGAAAGGTGAACATTTATGTTTAAAACCTCCATTGACTAACCCCAATACAGTGGGACAAATATGATGGAGACGCACTAAAAAAAGCGATTTACTATTCAAGGCGAGTAGTCAACTGAGCATTCCTATCATCAGTGATTGAAGGGGACATCATGTCAGACCTAGAAAATATTATACAAATATATAAGCGAAAATATAACAGCATCAACATAAAACTATCCAGTTTGAGTGGATTATGCAGTGTGAAGTGTTGGCACACAGGTCAGAAAATTTCATGTACAGTTTTGAGAATGTACAATTTTGAGAATGTTAAAAAACTGCTGCCTTAGTTTGTATGATGGCAATTTGCATATACTCCAGAATGTTATGAAGAGTGAGAAGATGAATTGCAATTAATTGCAAAGTCCCTCTTTGCCATGCAAATGAATCGAATCCCCAAAAAACATTTCCACTGCATTTCAGCCCTGCCACAAAAGGACCAGCTGACATGTCAGTGATTCTCTTGTTAACACAGGTGTGAGTGTTGACGAGGACACGGCTGGAGATCACTCTGTCATGCTGATTGAGTTTGAATAACAGACTGGAAGCTTCAAAAGGAGGGTGGTGTTTGGAATCATTGTTCTTCCTCTGTCAACCATGGTTACCTGCAAGGAAACACATGCTGTCATCATTGCTTTGCACAAAAAGGGCTTCACAGGCAAGGATATTGCTGCCATTAAGAATGCATCTAAAAATCAACCATTTATCGGATCATCAAGAACTTCAAGGAGAGAGGTTCAATTGTTGTGAAGAAGGCTTCAGGGTGCCCAAGAAAGTCCAGCAAGCGCCAGGACCATCTCCTAAAGTTGATTCAGTTGCTGGATTGGGGCACCACCAGTACAGAGCTTGCTCAGGAATGGCAGCAGGCAGGTGTGAGTGCATCTGCATGCAAAGTGAGGTGAAGACTTTTGGAGGATGGCCTGGTGTCAAGAAGGGCAGCAAAAGAAGCCACTTCTGTCCAGGAAAAACATTAGGGACAGACTGGTAATTCTGCAAAAGGTACAGGGATTGGACTGCTGAGGACTGAGGTAAAGTCATTTTATCTGATGAATCCCCTTTCCGATTGTTTGGGGCATCCGGAAAAAAGCTTGTCTCAATACTTACTTTGTTATATACCCTTTGTTGGCAGTGACTGAGGTCAAACGTTTTCTGTAAGTCTTCACAAGGTTTTCACACACTGTTGCTGGTATTTTGGCCCATTCCTCCATGCAGATCTCCTCTAGAGCAGTGATGTTTTGGGGCTGTTGCTGGGCAACACGGACTTCCAACTCCCTCCAAAGATTTTCTATGGGGTTGAGATCTGGAGACTGGCTAGGCCACTCCAGGACCTTGAAATGCTTCTTACGAAGCCACTCCTTCGTTGCCCGGGCGGTGTGTTTGGGATCATTGTCATGCTGAAAGACCCAAGCCACGTTTCATCTTCAATGCCCTTGCTGATGGAAGGAGGTTTTCACTCAAAATCTCACGATACATGGCCCCATTCATTCTTTCCTTTACACGGATCAGTCGTCCTGCTCTCTTTGCAGAAACACAACCCCAAAGCATGCTGTTTCCACCCCATGCTTCACAGTAGGTATGGTGTTCTTTGGATGCAACTCAGCATTCTTCGTCCTCCAAACACAACGAGTTGAGTTTTTACCAAAAAGTTATATTTTGGTTTCATCTGACCATATGACATTCTCCCAATCTTCTTCTGGATCATCCAAATGCTGATGGGCCTGGACATGTACTGGCTTAAGCAGGGGACACGTCTCGCACTACAGGATTTGAGTCCCTGGCGGCATATTGTGTTACTAATGGTAGGCTTTGTTACTTTGGTCCCAGCTCTCTGCAGGTCATTCACTAGGTCCCCCCATGTGGTTCTGGGATTTTTGCTCACCGTTCTTGTGATCATTTTGACCCCACGGGGTGAGATCTTGCGTGGAGCCCCAGATTGAGGGAGATTATCAGTGTTCTTGTATGTCTTCCATTTCCTAATAATTGCTCCCATGGTTGATTTCTTCAAACCAAGCTGCTTACCTATTGCAGATTCAGTCTTCCCAGCCTGGTGCAGATCTACAATTTTGTTTCTGGTGTCCTTTGACAGCTCTTTGGTCTTGGCCATAGTGGAGTTTGCAGTGTTTGAGGTTGTGGACAGGTGTCTTTCATACTGATAACAAGTTCAAACAGGTGCCATTAATACAGGTAACAAGTGGAGGACAGAGGAGCCTCTTAAAGAAGTTACAGGTCTGTGAGAGCCAGAAATATTGCTTGTTTGTAGGTTACCAAATATTTATTTTCCACCAAATAAATTCATTAAAAATCCTACAATGTGATTTTCTGGATTTTTTCCCCCTAATTTTGTCTGTCATAGGTACACGTCAACTATGATGAAAATTACAGGCCTCATTTTCTTAAGTGGGAGAACTTGCACAATTGGTGGCTGACTAAATACTTTTGCCCAACTGTATATACACTGCTCAAAAAAATTAAGGGAACACTAAAATAACACATCCTTGATCTGAACGAATGAAATATTCTTATGAAATACTCTTTTCTTTACATAGTTGAATGTGCGGACAACAAAATCACACAACAATCATCAATGGAAATCAAATTTATCAACCCATGAAGGTCTGGATTTGGAGTCACACTCAAAATTAAATTGGAAAACCACACTACAGGCTGATCCAACTTTGATGTAATGTCCTTAAAACGAGTCAAAATGAGGCTCAGTAGTGTGTCTGGCCTCCACGTGCCTGTATGACCTCCCTACAACGCCTGGGCATGCTCCTGATGAGGTGGTGGATGGTTTCCGGAGGGGTCTCCTCCCAGACCTGGACAAAAGCTTCCGCCAACTTCTGGACAGTCTGTGGTGCAACGTGGCGTTGGTGGATGGAGCGAGACATGATGTCCCAGATGTGCTCAATTGGATTCAGGTCTGGGGAACGGGCGGGCCAGTCCATAGCATCAATGCCTTCCTCTTGCAGGAACTGCTGACAAACTCCAGCCACATGAGGTCTAGCATTGTCTTGCATTAGGAGGAACCCAAGGCAAACCGCACCAGCATATGGTCTGACAAGGGGTCTGAGGATCTCATCTCAGGCTACCTCTGGCGAGCAATGGAGGGCTGTGCGGCCCCCCCAAAAAATGCCACCCCACACCATTACTGACCCACTGTCAAACCGGTCATGCTGGAGGATGTTGCAGGCAGCAGAACGTTCTCCAAGGCGTCTCCAGACTCTGTCACGTGCTCAGTGTGAACCTGCTTTCATCTGTGAAGAGCACAGGGCGCCAGTGGCGAATTTGCCAATTTTGGTGTTCTCTGGCAAATGCCAAACGTCCTACACGGTGTTAGGCTATAAGAACAACCCCCACCTGTGGACGTCGGGCCCTCATTACCACCCTCACGGAGTCTGTTTCTGACCATTTGAGCAGACACGTGCACATTTTGCAGGGCTCTGGCAGTGCTCCTCCTGCTCCTCCTTGCACAAAGGCGGAGGTAGCGGTCCTCCCGCTGGGTTGTTGCCCTCCTACAGCCTCCTCCATGTCTCCTGATGTACTGGCCTGTCTCCTGGTAGTGCCTCCATGCTCTGGACACTACGCTGACAGACACCGCAAACCTTCTTGCCACAGCTCGCATTGATGTGCCATCCTGGATGAGCTGCACTACCTGAGCCACTTGTGTGGGTTGTAGACTCAGTCTCATGCTACCACTAGAGTGAAAGCACCACCAGCATTCAAAAGTGACCAAAACATTAGCCAGGAAGCATAGGAACTGAGAAGTGGTCTGTGGTCGCCACCTGCAGAACCACTCCTTTATTGGGGTGTCTTCCTAATTGCCTATAATTTCCACCTGTTTTCTATTCCATTTGCACAACAGCATGTGACATTTATTGTCAATCAGTGTTGCTTCCTAAGTGGACAGTTTGATTTCACAGAGGTGTGATTGACTTGGAGTTACATTGTGTTGTGTTCCCTTTATTTTTTTGAGAAGTGTATTTACCCAAACAATATGTGGGGGATTGGAAATGATGCAGACAATTACATTGATGGAAGTAATATTCTTTCCGCAATATTAAGCTGATCCACCCCTTAAAAATAAAAAAAGAATAGGGGTGTCCTGGCTAAATTCCCAATCTGGCCCTCAAACCAGTCACCTAATAATCCACAGTTTATGATTGGCTCATTCCTCTCCCCTGTAACTATCCATTGCTGGATGTTTCAGCATTGCCTCAAAGAGTTTAGCGTTTGTCTAGCCACATGCACGCGCAGTTATGAGTCTGCTAGAGTCAGCAGCAGGCGGACGAGCGAGATCTACCATCGTAGTACAGATGAAGCCTGAGCTAGAATGTGAGGCTGGCTAGCTTTAGAAAACCCTGAGTAGATCTAGCTTCAAATCATAGTATACCCCTCTGAGAGTAAGACAGATTAACTAAGCACATTTAAGTTACATTGAGTACACCAAACATTACGAATACCTTTTGCCCTCAGAACAGCGTCAATTCGTTGGGGCATGGACTACAAGCTGTCGAAAGCATTCCAGAGATGCTGATGTCCTTTGGATGGTGGACAATTCTTGAAACACATGAGAAACCCAGCAGCGTTGCAGTTCTTGAAACAAACTGTTGAACCTACCATAGCCTGCTCAAAGGCACTTAGTCTTTCCCAATCCCCCTCTGAATGGCCCACATACACAATCCATGTCTCAAGGCTTAAAAATCCTTCTTTAACTTGTCTCCTCCCCTTCATCTACACTGATTGAAGTAGATTTAACAAATGACATCAATTAAGGATCATAGCATGCACCTTGCCAGCCTGTCATGTAAAGAGCTGTCCTTAATGTTTAGTACACAGTGAATAGTCAAGAATCAAATGGATGAATATCATATGTCCAAAACTTGATGCAGTACCTGCAAGAGCGCCCCTTTAAGGTTGTACAGATAAAATAAAATATTTAATCTGTTGTGACATTTCCTATTGGTAAGGACTGTTCCCAATAAGTACCAACATGGTGTACTAACTTTGTGTACAATGACTTTTCAATAAATGGTCAGAATGCCACTTCTATTTTTTTCCTTTCTCTGCCACACATCTGATTTTGCTCTGCAGTTTGATACTCGGACAGTGACCCATGGATAATCATCCTGTTCCTATATCCATTTGTGGTTGGTTATTCAGTCTTATTACTGATACAATTTCACGTACACACAGTTTAATTCCTAAAGGCAAAGACTTTGATTGTAAACATGCTTGTTAATTAATGTGACATATGCAGTCTTTAATACATTGCATGGACCATTTCCCCCAAAATCTATTAAAAAAGTAAAAACAAGTGCAACAATTCTGGTGGATAGAGATTAGCAGAATTAATTTGTTCAATGAGCACATCAAGAGTAAAATTGGTAAGTATTTGGTATCGGCCTCTGTGTGCAACCACAGCAGAACATATTTTAAATCAGTAACGCAATGGTAAATGTTGCTTCTCTCCTCATACAAAACTCTGGCCAAGATTCAGATAAATGTAAAGCATGGGCCTAACTTTAACCTCCTTTGAGCAGAAATATTTATCAGAGCACGCATGCAAAAACAAGATACACAGGTTTTTTTTATGTCGACCTACGTTGTCATTGATTACCCCACCTGATCTGGTTACAATCATATGGCTGACTGATGAACTTGTGAAAATGAATGTACATTTTACATCACTGACCACATTATATTAGTCCATCCTTCAAAAAGTATCAAACAACCTGAGACGAAAGAAACACCAAAATGGCATTTTCCATTTAAAAATGAAGAATCTGTCCAGTGTAATTTACAATGGAAAGGGACATTGCTAGACACCATATAAGCAGGCAGCTGAAATACTTCAAATGTGTCAGGGGTGTATTCTGAGGTGAAACGTTCAGAATGTTGCAGCTAGAAATGTAACAAATATAGAGCTGACACAACAATCCTTACTCTACAAAGGTTTGTTCCACACACTAGCTTCGTTACATTTCCACTGTCTGAACAGAGCCCCAGGAGTTCATTTCTCCAACACCAGGGCAGCCAGCAGAGCAGGGTAGTTGGGCGTTCCCCATCCGGTGACTGGGTCCCATGACGGTGCCGCGCAGAATCCCTGCCCCTGGACCTTCTCGTCCAGACAGCTCAGGTGACAACCATCAGTCACCTGGGGGTAGGAACAGAAAACAGTCAGTAAATGCAATGACTCTTCTCTACTGCCATCTTTTGGTGGTGTTCAGAATAGAAAACTGGGAAACACTAAATCAGGGGTTCTCAAACTTTTAGTTTAATCTGTTTTTAGTAACATTAAAAAATGATATACATTAATCTGGCTGCAGATCCCCTGCAGTACTCTAGGACCGCGACACAAGATGCTCCATTGCTGCAAATCAGATGGTGTAAAGTACTTAAGTAAAAATACTTTAAAGTAGTACTTAAGTAGTTTTGGGGGCATCTGTACTTTCCCATTTATGTTTGACAACTTTTCCTTTACTTACATTCCTCAAGAAAATAATGTACTTTTTACTCTATACATTTTCCCTGACACCCAAAGGTACATTTTGAATGCTTAGTTAGTAGGACAGGAAAATGGTTAAATTCAACCACGTATCAAAACATCCTAGGTCATCCCTACTGCTTCTGAGCTGGTGACTCACTAAACACAATTGCTTCATTTGTAAATATGTCTAAGTGTTACAGTGTGCCACTAGCTATCAATAAGTAAATGCTGTGTGGTTGGAGTTAAGTGATTAATACATAAAGATATTTTGGAAATTACATTTATTTTTTGATACTTAAGTATATTTTAAACCACATACTTTTACTCTAGTATTTTACCAGTTGACTTTCACTTGAGTCAGTTTTGATTATAGTATATTTACTTTAACTCAAGTATGACAATTGGGTCATTTTTTTCCACCACTGCTGTGAATATACACAAAAGATAAATACATGACACTACCATACACAACAAGAAACTAGTCTTATTTTTCCATATCTAATGATCAGTGACTTACATCAAAGAGTCCCTGGCCCTGCAGCTGATACAGGCGGGGATTGAGGAAGCCCAGAGAAGGCAGGCCTTTCAGAAAGCGCTGGTCATTGATCAGAGAGAGGATTCCTCCAACCACAGGGGTGGAGGCCTAAAGAACAACACGAGTAAATATTAATTGTTAATGCATTATATGATCCAAGAGTCGACAGGTAGCTTAATGGTTAGGAGCATTGGGCCAGTAACCGAAAGGTCGCTGGTTCGAATCCCCGAGCCGACTAGGTGAAACATGTCGATGTGCCCTTGAGCAAGGCACAACCCTAATTGCTCCTGTACATCGCTCTGGATAAGAGTCTAAAATAACTAAAATGTAAATATAATATTTCTCTCAGATAATTGAAAACCTTATATATTTGGGAGATAAGCAGGTGAGAGAAGAAAAAAAATCTATAGGTGAATCTAAAAAGTCTTGAGTTTTTACTTTGCCTCCTTCTCAAAGTATATTGGAGGTTTGAGAGAAGGAACCTCATATCTTCTCCAATCTGTTGAGGTTGTGAGAGGACATGAGGAATCAACAAAATATACTTTGAGATTCACCCTATGAGATACTATTTTCTTACAGAAGTACCAGACACCCAGGGGATGGGTACCCTGTCGGTGACCACCCAGTAGTTGTCTGAGAGAGCAGCTATGTCTGGGTAGGCCCTTCCACTGGTGTTGAAGTAAGTCTTTGGAGGGAGACCCGGCACTGCTTTCAGATAACCCTCCACAGCACCGACCTGTGGCAAAAAGTGACAGGCTATCAGATGATTGAATAAGTCTAGCCAAATAAACCATACGGAAATAAATATTTCACACATTTACTATGCATCAGTGATGGCTAATTCTACCAGTAGACAGGACCTCATTTGTTGACAGAACCTTTGTGTACCTAATCTGATAGTTAGTGAATACATGTTAGTCTTTTCACTCAGTTACGTACAACATATCGTTTTTCAAATTCTAAAGATCAATTTTAAAAAGCACAGATCTGGGAAAACCTATGGCCGTATCTGTGGCTTTATGTCCTGTATAGACAGACGCTCTTAATACCTGGTAGTCCGGCATCTTAAAAACATTGCTGAAGCCGCCGCCACTGATGTAGTCTGTGACCTCATAGGTGACTTTGAATGGATTCTTGAATGAAGTTCCCCCCACTGTCGTCACGTATGGGCTGAAAGCATATAAACGTAACTTCAGAGAACAGATGATTTGGGTATGGACAGGAAAACAGACCAAAGACACTGGTTCTTATTTTATTGATTTCAGATTACAAAACAGACTATTGTTGACTAGTTTAGAGCCTCAGAAGCACACACATTGCACTGCTGCATTTAAATGCTGTTGCGACATTAAACACTGCACATGTGAAATCAATCGAGAAATTCCCTTTAAAAACCCAATGCCTATAACCCGCACCTGGATTGAACACTTTTCATACTTCATGGATTCAAATAAAACATCAAATACCCCCAAAAATACAAGTGCCATTAGTTTATTTAGACAGTGGCAATGACCCACCTTGATGCAGGAAAGCTTGGTCGGAAAGAATTCTCTCCTTTAGTCAAGTGTCTGCAGCCAGCTCCACTATCACCTGAGGCAAGACAGTTCAAGTATGAAAGCAAATGCCAAGGAAATTAACTTACTCATGATTTATGGATTATAAAAAAAAACTGTTGTCCACAATTTTAGTCGTCAATTTACTCAACTATAGATGGTGACTTGTTCATGTTTCATAGGCCTGCCTGACTCATCTGATATTACGCACACATTTCCAGAGTAACTAAATGGCAGCCCCACAAAAACCAAGGCCACCTCACACAACATCCACAACACCTGCTTGAGTTTGAACTATTCAAATAGTCTATACCATATTAAATCCGCTGTCACTGACTACTCAATCAAGATCGTAAAACACTTCCAAGTAATATTTTTTAAATTTTGTGGCACTGACTGTGGCACTGACTTAGCCTGGTTCCAGAACTAGTTGTGTGCTTTTGCCAACACCATTGGTCATTGTCACATGAAATGTGTGACAATGACAACTGGTGTTGGCATAAACAGATTTGGGCCCAGGCTAGCACAGACTAACCTGAGGCAAACAGTATAGAAATGCCCCGTACGCCAGCCTTCATGAACTCAGTGTTGATGCGCATCATGTAGGCGGAGGACAAGCTGTCCTCATCGTCCCCGTAGCTGATGGTGTGGACCCAAGGTATGTCTGTCATGTTGCTGAGCAGCAACATCCACTGGAGGAATGGCTCCTGGGTCTCATGCCGACCTGATGAGCAGTCAAGCAGTGTCCCATTATCAAACCACTATCAGAAAAAGGCTGTTTCAACATCAACACCATACTACCTACCTGTACTAAGAGTGCAACCCCAATGCATTGCTTCATTCTAAAGTGGTATATTAGTATAAACATATGGTACCAGTCAAAAGTTGACACACCTGCTCATTCCAGGGTTCTTCCTTTATTTTGACTATTTTCTACAATGTAAAATAATAGTGTAGACATCAAAACTATGAAATAATGTAAAAAATAAAATTGAAGTGTTAAATCAAAATAGTTTAGATTTGAATTTCTAGTAGCCACATCATGCCTGGATGGCAGCTTTGCGCACTCTTCTTTCAACCAGCTTCAGGAGGTAGTCACCTATTTCAATTAACAGGTGTGCCTTGTTAAAAGTTACTTTGTGAAATTTCTTTCCTTCTTAATGAGTTTGAGCCAATCAGTTGTTCTGACAAGGTAGGGGTGGTATATACAGAAGATAGCCCTATTTGGTAAAAGACCAAGTCCATATTATGGCAAGAACAGCTCAAATAAGTAAAAGAGAAACGACAGTTCATCATTACTTTAACACACGATCGGTCAATTCTGAAAATTTCTTCAAGTGCAGTTGCCAAAACCATCAAGCACTATGATGAAACTGGCTCTCGAAGACCGCCACAGGAAAGAAAGACGCGGAGTTACCTCTGCTGCAAAGGATAAATTCATTAGAGTTACCAGCAACAGAAATTGCAGCCCAAATAAATGCTTCATAGAGTTCAAGTAACAGACACATTTCAACATCAACTGTTCAGAGGAGACTGTGTGAGTCAGACCTTCATGGTCAAATTGATGCAAAGAAGCCACTACTAACGGACACCAATAAGAAGAGACTTGCTTGGGCCAAGAAACACGAACAATGGACATTAGACCAGTGGAAATCTGTCCTTTGGTCTGATCAGTCCAAATGTCATATTTTTGATTTTGACCGCCATGTCTGTGAGATGCAGATTAGGTGAACAGATGATCTCTGCATGTGTGGTTCCCCCCGTGAAGCATGGAAGAGGTGTGACGGTGCTTTGCTGGTGACACTGATTAATTTAGAATAAGGCACACTTAACCAGCATGGCTACCACAGCAATCTGCAGCGATACGCCATCTCATCTGGTTTGCGCTTAGTGGGACTATCATTTGTTTCTCAACAGGACAATGACCCAACACACCTCCAGGCTGTGGAAGGGCTAATTGACCAAGAAGGAGTGGCCTGGCCTCCACAATCACCTGACTTCAACCCAATTAAGATAGTTTGAGATGAGAGACTGCAGAATGAAGGAAAAACAGCCAAGAAGTACTAAGCATATTTGGGAAATCCTTCAGGACTGTTGGAAAAGACTTCCAGGTGAAGCTGGTTGATAGAATGCCAAGAGTGTTCAAAGCCATCAAGGCAAAGGGTGGCAAATGTAGAGAATCTAAAACACTTTTTTGGTTACTACATGATTCCATGTGTGTCGTCTCGTAGTTTTGATGTCTTCAGTATTATTCTACAATATAGTACAAATAAAGAAAAACCCTTGAAATAGTAGGTGTCCAAACTTTGGATTGGTACAATATGAGACATAGCTAAAGATAGTTGGAAGAGGCTAAATATATACCACTTGGTATTTGATCTCAATAGCATTGTGGCCATTGCTAGCTTTTCTGGAAAGGTTTTAGCCTACTTACTACAATGATATGTGGTCGTCTCAAATTCCTTAGTTCAATTAACTTATTATAAGTCACGTCTGCCAAAGGATGAACATACAAATTAAAATAAACCTCTGCACTTGTCATGTGACTAAGGCTACATTCACACTCTGGTTTGTCATTGTTAGTATACCTGGATTGGTGAAGACCCATGTAGGTATGTTGGCCCCTGTGCTCATGATGTACTCTACATCCAGGCTGGCCTCCAGACCGGCCTTCCCTGCTCCCTGAACACCAACCACCCGGTCAATCTTAGACAGGTGCTGGAAGCTACGTCCGAACAGCGTCATGAACTCAGCCAGGTCAGCAGGGTGGTAGAACTGCTCCAAGAACTGGACAGATAAGATGATAGCTAATATAATATTATGCTGGAATTCAAACAAACCATATCCACCATACAAATTTCACCCTATATCTGTGGGGGGGGGGGGGGGTACCTGGCAGTAGTTGTAGGTTTATATACAGTACCAAAGATCAGTTTACTTGACAATGGGAAAGAGAGCTACTGAGCAAAGTGTGCTAATTGAATTGAGCCTTTAGATTCCCATTATACCAGACAGGCAAGTTCATTGTTAGAATGAGGCAAAGCATTTGCCCCCTGTATTTTCTATCAACTGTTCTCGTCTGACACAGCTATCCCATTGGTATTGACGTAACAAGGGGCCAAATACCTGAGCCACGGCTTGACTGTTGTTCTGAGCTGAACCCACGTCCGCTGCGGTCAGGTTGTAGCGAGACCGGAGGGTGGCGGGTGTGTTTCCAAGATGAAACTTCGCTCCAGACCGTCTCCTCTTTGTCAAGACTTCATTGAGGTCCTGCCCCTTGGGTGGAAAGCGGTGAACACCGCCAACTATGGGTGAAAAAACAAATCACATCCATAACATCGTTTGTCATACTCTTAACTTATTTGTTGTTATACTACTACCAGACAAGCTATAAGATAATAGCATTTCTGTCGATAAGAAATGGTCAAGATGAAATTGCTGCTCACCAAAGTCAAGATGTTGGAGAACATCCTCATGCACGTGGTATGCAGATGATGACCTCACCAGGGAGATGCCATCTCTTACGTAGCGGTGAAACTCAATGCCTGGAAGCAGGGCCTCTGCCACTCTGAAACGGGAGAAGTAGAAAGCCTCACTCTCTGTGGCATCTGTATGGAGTGCTGGGCCTGTGTACTGGAGCGTCGGCTCTCGGACCAACAGGTTTCAAGACAGCTTCTACCCCAAGCCATAAGACTGCTAAATAGTTAATTAAATGGTTACCCGGACTGACTATGCACACTCACAAGATATACACATTTTCCACTCATTATGTTGCTGCTACTCTATTTATTATTATTAATCCTGATACCTAGTCACTTTACCCTGCCTTCATGTACACACACACACAGCTTTAAAATGAGTGGATGCAGCCATTTCAGCCACACCATTGCTGACAGGTGTATAAATCAAGCACACAGCCATGCAATCTCCATAAACAAACATTGGCAGTGGAATGTCCTTAATGAAGAGCTCAGTTACTCAACTTGGCACAGTCACAGGATGCCACCTTTCGAACAAGCCAGCGCGTCAAATTTCTGCACAAGCTCACAGAACAGGACCGCCGAGTCCTTTAGTGTGTAGCGCATAAAATAGTCTGCCTCTGGAAGCAACGTCAGCCCAAACTGTTTGTCGGGTGGTTCATGAAATGGGTTTCCGTGGCCGAGCAGCCGGACACAAGCCTCAGATCACCATGCGAATGCCAAGCGTTGGCTGGAGTGGTGTAAAGCTCACCGCAGTGGAAACACTGGAGTGATGAATCACGAATGCTACCTGCCCAAATTCATAGTGCAAACTGTCAAGTTTGGTGGAGGAGGAATAGTGGTCTGGGGCTGTTTATCATGGTTCGGGCTAGGCCCCTTAGTTCCAGTGAAGGGAAATCTTAATGCTACAGCATACAATGACAAGAATGTGTTCTTAACTGACTTGCCTAGATAAATAAAGGTAAAAAAAAAAAAAATCTTCCAACTTGGTGGCAACAGTTTGGAGAAGGCCCTTTCCTGTTTCAGCATGTTTTGTCAAGATCAGTGTAGAAGAACTTGACTGGCCTGCACAGAGCCCTGAACCTCAATACCATCGAACACCTTTGGGATGATTTGGAATGCCGACTGCGAACCAGGCCTAATCACCCAACCTCACTAATGCTCGTGGATGAATGGAAACAAGTCCACGCAGCAATGTTCCAACATCTAGTGAAAACCCTTCCCAGAAGAGTGGAAGCTGAGAGGCCCTTACTGCGTGTTCATGGTGCATTGGAGGAAGTCTTGAGTGAGGATGGTCTGGCAGTCTGTGACCCCGTGACTCTGCAGCCAGTGACGAACCACTTTCTGGGTCAGCTGGGATGGACGTACTAAAGCGGCCACTTCCTCTAGAGTAAGAAGCTTGCCTAAGACAAAATTGACAGTGCTGTAAAGGAGTACATGGTAATGCAAAATCCATTATCAGAGGGGATAAAAGTCAGGAAGTTCAAAATCTAATGGCCTAAAATGTTTTCCGTTGTAAGCATGAAATTATTTCTACCATATTGTGCCGACTCAGGGTCCGAAACCAGTAGCAGCAGGTGTTCCAGTTGATCCACATTCTGCTGCCTCAAAGCAAAGGTCAGCTCCAACTTCTCTGTGGGGTCAATCCTGCCTACACGAGTCCAGTCTTCTGGTATCCTGAAAATACATTATGTGAAGTAGCTTCAAATGATGGTAAAAAAAAAACGCACATTGTAGTAGTTCATTTACAAAAGCTGTACAATGTCAGGGTTGTTTGCTCACAAGATGTCTTGATCAGCCTCAAGATGTTCACACAAAATCAATGAACTGCATATGAGGACACAGAAGGCCAACCTAAAATAAAAAAATTTAAAAGAGGGTGTTTAAAAACAAAATATCAGAGAAAAAAGTTCATAAATGTCTTAAATTGCGCGAAAGCATTAACGTTATACATCTGGTAAATTAAAGTACAACATTCTGAAAACGTTTGAACTCTGGACTAAACAAAGGATCTGCCTTACTGCTTGTGCAAGGCTGCAGAGATTCTCGACAACTCAGTGGAAATCGTGCACAAAACAAAAATATCTAGAATAGCTTAGGAAGTAACGTTATAGCTCAAAGGTCTTCATGTAAAATAGGTCAACAATGTATGCTTTTAGCTAGAAACAAAAACCACAAGGACTTCAGGTGTTATTGTCCCATTCTAAACAATCAAATGTGGATAATTATAATTGAAATACTTACAGAACCCTCATTTTGGTTACATTCGTTGACTCTCAACGCAAGGAACGACTTTGTTTTCGAATTGTTGTTTGCTGGATAATATTAGTGTCGGTTCCTCATCACATGACCATATGAGCTGTAAGCCTGTCACGTGACTAGTTAACGGCATTAAAGGACAAAATGCTGTAAACTCAAGTCCCATGTTGCCGTCAGCTTTTTGCTGTGCTTATTCTTACTTTAGAATTTCATAAATAAATTATTCATTAGAATCCACATTTGTATGAGTGATGCAATGAACAAGATTTGTGAAACTCATGCTTTAAAAAAACTCTTACGGATCCGCCCCATTCTTTCAATTTTCGCCTAAAATGACATACCCAAATCTAACTGCCTGTAGCTCAGGACCTGAAGCAAGGATATGTATTATTGATACCATTTGAAAGGAAACACTTTGAAGTTTGTGGAAATGTGAAATGAATTAATTTTTTTGCACCATCATCTTTGAAATACGAGAGCGGCCATAATGTATTATTCCAACCACTTTTTTAAAATCAAAACTGCCCAAATGTGCCTAATTGGTTTATTAATAACTTTAAGTACATAACTGTGCACTCTCAAACAATAGCATGGTATTCCCACCGCAAACAGAACATTTTCATCTGGATCTTCACAACTAGCTAACCGCAACCCCGGATGACTACTCCTGGCTAGCGTTTCCATCCACTGCTTGAAGCTAGCCCGGCCAGAGCTCCTGTGCTACCACCAACGCATACTCCTGGGCTACAATATCCAGACCCACGACCGGTCTATCGATGTCACCGCATGAAGAGGCATAAACAGACTTAACCCCATCGCGACGTCCCCCAAAGGCTAACTTTCTAGCCCTTGCTATCTGCTTACTTGCTAATTCGGCCTGCTAACTGCTAGCTTGTTCAGCCCCGGTCTGCTAACTGCTAGCTTGTTTAGCCCCGGCCTACTAACTGTTAGCTTGTTAGCACAGGCCTGCTAACTGTCTGAATCGTCGCGTCCCCAGCCAGCCCAACCACCCACTGGACCCATATTTACATTCAATCTCTTTTCGATTTTTAATTTGATTATACCTTCTGATAACCTGCCTCACCCAATGTGATACGAAATCGCTATTATTTTAAATTTTTTGAACACATTCAAGAACCTCCAGAAGCTAACCAGCTAACTAGCTACAAGCCATTTAGTCATTATTAGCCACTGCTAGCGGCTTTTTGCCGTGTCTGAATCCTGGCTCAGGAAGGCCACCAAAAATTCTGAGATTTCCATACCCAACTACAACATTTTCCATCAAGATAGAACTGCCAAAGGAGGAGGAGTTGCAGTCTACTGCAGAGATAGCCTGCAAAGTAATGTCATACTTTCCAGGTCCATACCCAAACAGTTCGAACTACTAATTTGAAAAATTACTCTCTCCAGAAATAAGTCTCTCACTGTTGCCGCCTGCTACCGACCCCCCTCAGCTCCCAGCCGTGCCCTGGACACCAGTTGTGAATTGATACGCCCCCCATCTAACTTCAGAGTTTGTTCTGTTAGGTGACCTAAACTGGGATATGCTTAACACCCCTGCAGTCCTACAATCTATGCTAGATGCCCTCAATCTCACACAAATCATCAAGGAACCCACCAGGTACTACCCTAAATCTGTAAACAAGGGCACCCTCATAGACGTCATCCTGACCAACTGGCCCTCCAAATACACCTCAGCTGTCTTCAACCAGGATCTCAGCGATCACTGCCTCATTGCCTGTATCCGCTACGGATCAGTCAAACGACCACCCCTCATCACTGTCAAACGCTCCCTAAAACACTTCTGCGAGCAGGCCTTTCTAATCAACCTGGCCTGGGTATCCTGGAAGGATATTGACCTCATCCCGTCAGTTGAGGATGCCTGGTCATTCTTTAAAAGTAACTTCCTCACCATCTTAGATAAGCATGCTCCGTTCAAAAAAATGCAGAACAAAGAACAGATATAGCCCTTGGTTCACTCCAGAGCTGACTGCCCTCGACCAGCACAAAAACATCCTGTGACGGACTGCAATAGCATCGAATAGTCCCCGCGATATGCAACTGTTCAGGGAAGTCAGGAACCAATACACGCAGTCAGTCAGGAAAGCAAAGGCCAGCTTCTTCGGGCAGAAATTTGCATCCTGTAGCTCTAACTCCAAAAAGTTCTGGGACACTGTGAAATCTATGGAGAACAAGAGCACCTCCTCCCAGCTGCCCACTGCACTGAGGCTAGGTAACACGGTCACCACCGATAAATCCATGATTATCGAAAACTTCAACAAGCATTTCTCAACGGCTGGCCATGCCTTCTTCCTGGCTACTCCAACCTCGGCCAACAGCTCTGCCCGCCCCCGCAGCTACTCGCCCAAGCCTCTCCAGGTTCTCCTTTACCCAAATCCAGATAGCAGATGTTCTGAAAGAGCTGCAAAACCTGGACCCGTACAAATCAGCTGGGATTGACAATCTGGACCCTCTATTTCTGAAACTATCAGCCGCCATTGTCGCAACACCTATTACCAGCCTGTTCAACCTCTCTTTCATATCGTCTGAGATCCCCAAGGACTGGAAAGCTGCCGCAGTCATCCCCCTCTTCAAAGGGGGAGACACCCTGGACCCAAACTGTTTACAGACCTATATCCATCCTGTCTTCGAAAGCCAAGTCAACAAACAGGTCACTGACTGTGCTGCCATCCTATTAGAAGGTAACAGATTATTTTATTACAATGGTAAATTGGATTTTCATTGTGTTCAATGGTGTTATTTGACCCCTAGTGGCGCTTTCTGGTACTTAGATAGACGACGCAAACAGGAAGTACAGAATTTGTTTTGCACGCATAGAAGCAGCTACAAACAACGCTACGGTGCAGGTCTTTCAATGTAGTTATTTCTTGTCACGCTTCAGCCTTGGAAAAATATTTGTTTGTAAATTGGATTCAAGCATTTAGCTAATGATGATAATCTTGTTATTGATAGAGTTGCTTACATATCAATATTGGTTGCATTTACTCACAAATTGCAATGCCTTTAATGTATGTCGTTAGCTGTATTACTTTGCTCATGCATCATGCAAACGAATTGTAAAATATACAATACTGTAGTTTTGTTACTGTTTCTAGTGTAATATGCTTTGTTATTCTACATAGATGGTTATACATTATTAGAGTAATGAAAGGAGATAATTACAATATGGTTAACAATTAGCTATATGGTTTGGCATCATGCCATATGCATGGTACCTTAGCGCGTGCTTTGTATTTATGCAACTTCAAATGTTTAATGTACAGCTACAGTATGTCGGTGTGAATTGAATACTAAAGTATATTCTTTTCTGTATTTTGCAGCTCCACAACATAAACGTTTTCAATATATTCATTCAAGAAAAGTCATGCCTTGGGAGTTTTATTGAAGACTTAGTTGTTAGCTATCTGTCTAGTTTTGCATGGGAACGCAACTCAAGGGCAGAATACTGACCATCTCAAATCCCACCGTACCTTCTCCGCTGTGCAATCTGGTTTCCGAGCCGGTCACGGGTGCACCTCAGCCACGCTCAAGGAACTAAACGATATCATAACCGCCATCGATAAAAGACAGTACTGTGCAGCCGTCTTCATCGACCTTGCCAAGGCTTTCGACTCTGTCAATCACCATATTCTTATCGGCAGACTCAGTAGCCTCGGTTTTTCTGATGACTGCCTTGCCTGGTTCACAAACTACTTTGCAGACAGAGTTCAGTGTGTCAAATCGGAGGGCATGCTGTCCGGTCCTCTGGCAGTCTCTATGGGGTGCCACAGGGTTCAATTCTCGGGCCGAGTCTTTTCTCTGTATATATCAATGATGTTGCTCTTGCTGCGGGCGATTCCCTGATCCACCACTACGCAGACAACACCATTCTGTATACTTCCGGCCCGTCCTTGGACACTGTGCTATCTAACCTCCAAACGAGCTTCAATGCCATACAACACTCCTTCAGTGGCCTCCAACTGCTCTTAAACGCTAGTAAAACCAAATGCATGCTTTTCAACCGTTCGCTGCCTGCACACGCACGCCCGACTAGCATCACCACCTTGGATGGTTCCAACCTAGAATATGTGGACATCTATAAGTACCTGGGTGTCTGGCTAGACTGTAAACTCTCCTTCCAGACTCATATCAAACATCTCCAATCTAAAATCAAATCTAGAATCGGCTTTCTATTCCGCAACAAAGCCTCCTTCACTCACGCCGCCAAACTTACCCTAGTAAAATTGACTATCCTACCGATTCTCGACTTTGGCGATGTCATAGCTTCCAATACTCTACTCAGCAAACTGGATGCAGTTTATCACAGTGCCATCCATTTTGTTACTAAAGCACCCTATACCACCCACCACTGCGACCTGTATGCTCTAGTCGGCTGGCCCTCGCTACATATTCGTCGCCAGACCCACTGGCTCCAGGTCATCTACAAGTCCATGCTAGGTAAAGCTCTGCCTTAACTCAGTTCACTGGTCACGATGGCAACACCCACCCGTAGCACGCGCTCCAGCAGGTGTATCTCACTGATCATCCCTAAAGCCAACACTTCATTTGGCCGCCTTTCGTTCCAGTTCTCTGCTGCCTGTGACTGGAACGAATTGCAAAAATCGCTGAAGTTGGAGACTTTGCTATCTGAGCAGCTAACCGATCGCTGCAGTTGTACATAGTCTATCGGTAAATAGCCCACCCAATTTTACCTACCTCATCCCCATACTGTTTATATTGATTTACTTTTCTGCTCTTTTGCACACCAATATCTCTACCTGTACATGACCATCTGATCATTTTTCACTCCAGTGTTAATCTGCAATATTGTAATTATTAGCCTACCTCCTCATGCCTTTTGCACACAATGTATATAGACTCTCTCTTTTTTTCTACTGTGTTATTGACTTGTTAATTGTTTACTCTATGTGTAACTCTGTTTTGTCTGTTCACACTGCTATGCTTTATCTTGAACAGGTCGCAGTTGCAAATGAGAACTTGTTCTCAACTAGCCTACCTGATTAAATAAAGGTGAAAAATAAAAAATAAAAAAATAAAAATAAACAGCTACTGTAAATTGGACACTGCAGTTAGATTAACAAGAATTTAAGCGTTCTGCCAATATCAGATATGTCTTTGTCCTGGGAAATGTCCTTGTTACTTACAACCTCATGCTATTCGCATTAGCCTACTTTAGCTCAACTCAACTAGAGGGGGATCTTGTAGAGGTTTTGAATAAAAACACTTTAAAGTACTACTTAAGTAGTTTTTGGGGGTATCTGTACTTTTCTATTATACTTCACTACATTCCTAACAAAAATAATGTACTTTTGACTCCATGCATTTTCCCTGACACCAAAAAAGTACTCGTTACATTGTCAATGGTTAACAGGTCAGGAAAATAGTCCAATTCACACAATTAACAAGAGAACATCCCCGGTCATGGCGGACTCACCAACCACAAATGTTTTGTTTGTAAATTATGTCTCAGTGTTGGAGAGTGCCCCTGGCTTTCTGTAAATGGGGTGGCAGGGTAGCCTAGTGGTTAGAGCGTTGGACTAGTGACCGGAAGGTTGCAAGTTCAGACCCCCGAGCTGACAAGTAACAAATATGTCGTTCTGCCCCTGAACAGGCAGTTAACCCACTGTTCCTAGGCCGTCATTGAAAATAAGAATTTGTTCTTAACTGACTTGCCTGGTTAAATAAAGGTAAAATAAAAATGGTGCTTAATAACATTAGGAATTTGAAATTATATTATTACTTATTAAGTATATTTTTTTGCAATTAGATATACTCTTGATTTATTTGATTTACTCTTGATAATTAAGTATATTTAAAACCAAATACTTTCAGACTAGTAGCATTTTACTGGGTGACATTTTCTATTAAGTTTTACTTTACTTTTACTCAAGATTGTGAAATAGGGTACTTTTTCCACCACTGAGCATTACAGGATACTAGAGAAGGTATCATCTTGGTCTGTATTCGGTGAAAAATGTATTGGAAACAATCACGATGAAAAAAATTGTTTGCCTTTTGTTGCACAATATAAACAACTTTGCCTTCATTGGCACAATATTCCAAACAAAACATTTTAAGCAACAGCAGTGGGGATTGAATCAAATAACCTAATTGACATAATAATACAGTCTATATTATCTATTGAGAATCTTGGAGTATTTCACTTCCTGATTTAAAAAAATAAATAATCCGAACAAGGGGTAGTGCAAACCATAGCAAAACGTTTTGCAACGACTTCGAGCGTTTTCTATTGTACATATTCAGGTAGGTGCCTCCCCGTTTCAGCCCGTTTGCCTCTGATGTCTACTGAATACACCAATGGTGAATCTGTAGCTCAGTCGTAATCCATGAAATAATTAGTCCCCTTCTTTCCCACTTTCCACTGCATGGTCATCCTTGTCAGGGAACATTTCCCACACCACAAAAGTAGAATTATTCTCAGCTGAAAGACAAGTAAACACATTATTGAATGAATAAGGTTTCCAAATTCTCAAGTTCATCAAAAGTGTACAATACAATATTGCATCTCTTCAAAACATGTTTGTCTGATGGAGTTGGCATGTACTAGATGGAAAATGCTAATTTTACTTTTTTTTATATAACATTCTGTATACATCCTGTATAACAATAAGAATTCTAAACTATAAACAGTGAAATACTTTAAAAGGTCTCCTGACTAGCACATTTTCGCCAGAGCACTGCACTAGGCAGTTGCTCCTGGCATCTTTGAGACAGCTTCATTTTCACAATGGCCCAAGACATACTGTACATGACTGAACAAAGCCATTATTTTGTTGATAAGTTCCTCAGAAATATTCCAACCAAAACATACCTTTGAAGCAGCCCCCAACTTATGCAGTTTCGCTTGGCTTTTTTTCATTTTTTTTAAGTTGGTAGACATACGCCGCCTCTGAAAAATGAGATGAAAAGTTTCAGATTTTACAATGCACATTACAACTTAAATACAGTATTAAATCGCTCATATAAGCAGCGATTGGGTTAGCCTTTCATCTCAGAATATATGCAATTGTAGCAAACCCTTTTATCTAAAGCAACTTAGTCATACTTGTACATTTACATACGGGTGGTCCCAGGAATCAAACCCACTACCCTGGCGTTGCAAGCACCATGCTCTACCAACTGAGCTACAGAGGACCACCATGTCAGTGGGATAGTTCTGTTTACCGGTTCACTGAGCCCATCATGCTCGGGGTGATGTGGAGACACTGAGGAGTTTTCACTGATGGGAAGCCCGATGAACTAGGGGTTTGTAGATCCTGTTCAGAGCTCATGAACACATCATCATTCCCATTGGGAGACACTGTGGGCAACTAATTCACAAGAGAGCACACACTTAGTTCAGGCACTACCTTTCTGACTGCTGCACGTTTTTTATAAGCTTCAGAGAAGCAAGTAAAGCTATCGGCTGTATTGAAATATACATTTTGCACATACAAGCTTTTAGAAATGGAAGAGAATTAAGTATATGTATCAGTCGTTGTTAAATATACATTTTGCACATGCAAGCAAGATGACAATCTATATCTATATGGGCTTAAGGACACACGTGGGAAGAATACAAGACTTGTGTGTGGGGTCTGCATATGCAGCCAGCGCTGCTGCACTCAGAGATCTGGTATGCTGGTATTCTTGGGCTCTCCCAGGTGCTTAGACTTCAGACTTGGACCTCAGAGATGCTGGGCTGGCCCTCTTGGGTTTTCCAGGGCCTCTGGTGGAGAGGTTCTCAGGCTTAGACCACTGAAAGTTTGGACTAGTCTTCTTGGGTATTCTGTGGCCCCTGTGAAAGGAGTTGTCCTCAGCTTTACACCTCTGAAGCTTGGGGGACCCGGGAGAGGAGTTCTTCTCTGGCTTCGACCTGTGATAGGCCGTCACTTTTCTCAGTGGCACTGCCTCCTCCTCACTGGTGTCATCTCGCAGTTGCTCTGTAGAACACAACGTAACACTGTCAAATAAACTGCAGTCACCATCTTGGTTGGAGCTGGGATACGAGGATAAAGGCATTCCCAAGCTTATGTATAGAAAAAAACATACTTTCTGCTGGAGGTAAAAAAAACCTTGGGTGGTTTTGGTGGTAGCAGTGACAATACTCTGGCTACAGGTGTACTTATTTGCTGAGAAAGAAGGAAAATAAGATAGTTTAATGCAGCAACACAACAACTCAATCTACAACAGTTTCCCAAACATCTCAGCAACCCCCAGTCATCCCACGTATTGGATGTGTTCCAGAACCAGCACACCTAATTCAACAAATGAATGGCTTGGTGATTAGTTGATTCAGGTGTGTTGAAAGTGGAATATATTACATAAGTGGAATGGCTTGGGGTACACTGCTCTACAATATACAGGACAAAAATGGACCAGAAGCTTACCAATTGAAGGATAGATGACTCGTCATAACCCCCATGAATGGTGACGTTTATGTCACAATCCAAGATGACTCTGGCCCCTTTCCAGTACTCCGGAGGGGTCTTGAGAAGGCGGCCACTCCAGGAAACCTTAAAACTGGTAGCCTCAGAGGTGGCACTGCAAGGAGCAGCTGTTGGAGGATAAATATTTAATTAACATATAATTCTAATTAAAACAAGAGACATGAGTACTACCAGTATAAATACAGTGAGCAAACACAAACAGATATGACTACAACACTTGTTAAACCTGAATAGCCGAAGAGACAGATAAAGACCTATTGAAATCAGAGGATTTTATATGTTGTCTTTATTTATCAGTCATTAAAAATTACACATTATATTTTAACGAGCTGATCTGGGACAGTATGCATCAAGCCTTTCAGAATAAGAGTGCTGATTTCGAATCAGTTTTGCCTTTTCGATCACTATGGCTGTGTTTACACAGACAGCCAAATTATGATCTATTGCACAGTTATTGGCAAAAGAGCTGATCTTATTGGGAATTGGGCTGCCTGTTTAAACACAGGCTATGAATAACAACACAGACACCGGGGACTTGATTCTAGATCAGCATAGCACTCCTACGCAGACGCTTGACACAAATTGCCCGACCTCAGAAACAACTTACCCTTTCGGCTCAAGACAAAAAGCACTCAAGGTATTCCTTCCAATTCTTTGGGAACCCAAAGAGAAACTTCTTCACAGCCATGTTGGGAGTTCTTGTCGAGGAGAAAGGCACAAAAACAAGAAGAAAGCATTTATTATGTCTGTGCATAATTAACACATTCCAAAATGGCAGATCATTTCTGACTTACGAGTTCCGCTGAGATCCGGCTGCCAGTTGTGGTCTTCAGGATGTTTTTTGACATTCGCTCTGCGATGATGTTGCTATGCCAGAGCATTTTGTTGTCCCTTGGTGGACAATCATAGCGATAAGTGAATCAAAGTTTGCGTTTACCGAAAGAATGACGTGCTATTGAACCTATGGTACAACTTTAGAATAGGATTCCGAGAAACAATCAATTCTACTTACACATGGGAACCTTCCGCATACAAGCTGCCGCTCCTACTCTTCAGGATCCAGTGCCTAAGGTGAATCCCTGTAGCCTATGAAGCAATAGACATAAATTGTTATATAGGTAGATATCGATCACATACACTGAACAAATATATAAACGCAACATGTCAAGTGTTAGTCCCATGTATCAGGAGCTGAAATAAAAGATAGAGAATAAAAAAGAAAATGCTGCACACTGCTGCTCATGGTCCCTGGTGATATTATAATAACAACTTTGACCCTTGGGTCTTCATCAGGCCTAACAGTCCCAGGTGTGGGTGGAAGGTCCTATATATAGACATCACTTCCTGAAACAGGAGGTAAAAATATAACACAATATCAACATTCAATGTATCAAAATATATGACCATACACAAGGAATGTGATCAATATCTACACACAATATTCAAATTAGGATGAAAAAAAAAGAAGTTTGGAACCATAAAAACGTTAAGCAGAACTCCTCATTAAGGCCAAGAAAAGACAGTGTTGAGCCTGTGGGTCCAGAAAGATTCTCTTTGAAGAAGTTTCCTCTCATTGTTCCCTTCCCTGCATGACATCTTGAGCATATCTATTCCAATGTATTTCAGGGAACTAATAGGATCTCCATCTTGTACAAAATGAACAGCAACTGTTTTTTTTGTCTCACCTGTCCGTATATTGAGACCAGCCACCTGGACAACTGATGAAACTGTGGGTTTACACAACCAAAGAATTTCTGCACAAACTGTTATGCAGGTGAATGAGGACCCAAAAGCGACTTGGCGAAAACAGAGTTTTTAATCCAGTAAGATACTTAACAAAACAAAAGGCATAATACTACTCGTAAAGACGAGAACCGACTGGAGACTTGATCAAGAACTGCAGGTTGCCTCGGGAAGGCACTTGAACCTAGCAGACTCAGACACCTGCTCACCACGCAGCATCTGAGGGAAACACGACACGACAGGGCAAAACATAGACACAGCACGGTGAATATAGACAAGGATCCGACAGGGCAGGTACGGAAAACAAGGAGAGAAATAGGGACTCTAATCAGGGAAAAGGATCGGGAACAGGTGTGGGAAGACTAAATGATTGATTAGGGGAATAGGAACAGCTGGGAGCAGGAACGGAACGATAGAGAGAAGAGAGAGCGAGAGAGTGAGAGAGGGAGGGGGAGAGAGAGGGATAGAAAGAGGGAAAGAACCTAATAAGACCAGCAGAGGGAAACGAATAGAAGGGGAAGCACAGGGACAAGACATGATAATTAATGACAAAACATGACAGTACCCCCCACTCACCGAGCGCCTCCTGGCGCACTCGAGGAGGAACCCTGGCGGCAACGGAGGAAATCATCAATAAGCGAACGGTCCAGCACGTCCCGAGACGGAACCCAACTCCTCTCCTCAGGACCGTAACCCTCCCAATCCACTAAGTATTGGTGACCCCGTCCCCGAGAACGCATGTCCATGATCTTACGTACCTTGTAAATAGGTGCGCTCGACAAGGACGGGAGGGGGGAGGGAAGACGAACGGGGTGCGAAGAAAGGGCTTGACACAGGAGACATGGAAGACAGGATGGACGCGACGAAGATGTCGCGGAAGAAGCAGTCGCACAGCGACAGGATTGACGACCTGGGAGACACGGAACGGACCAATGAACCGCGGAGTCAACTTACGAGAAGCTGTCGTAAGAGGAAGGTTGCGAGTGGAAAGCCACACTCTCTGGCCGCAACAATACCTTGGACTCTTAATCCTGCGTTTATTGGCGGCTCTCACAGTCTGTGCCCTGTAACGGCAAAGTGCAGACCTCACCCTCCTCCAGGTGCGCTCACAACGTTGGACAAACGCTTGAGCGGAGGGAACGCTGGACTCGGCAAGCTGGGATGAGAACAGAGGAGGCTGGTAACCCAGACTACTCTGAAACGGAGATAACCCGGTAGCAGACGAAGGAAGCGAGTTGTGAGCGTATTCTGCCCAGGGAGCTGTTCTGCCCAAGACGCAGGGTTTCTGAAAGAAAGGCTGCGTAGTATGCGACCAATCGTCTGATTGGCCCTCTCTGCTTGACCGTTAGACTGGGGATGAAACCCGGAAGAGAGACTGACGGACGCACCAATCAAACGACAGAACTCCCTCCAAAACTGTGACGTGAATTGCGGACCTCTGTCTGAAACGGCGTCTAACGGGAGGCCATGAATTCTGAACACATTCTCGATGATGATTTGTGCCGTCTCCTTAGCGGAAGGAAGTTTAGCGAGGGGAATGAAATGTGCCGCCTTAGAGAACCTATCGACAACCGTAAGAATCACAGTCTTCCCCGCAGACAAAGGCAGACCGGTAATGAAGTCTAGGGCGATGTGAGACCATGGTCGAGAAGGAATGGGGAGCGGTCTGAGACGACCGGCAGGAGGAGAGTTACCCGACTTAGTCTGCGCGCAGTCCGAACAAGCAGCCACGAAACGGCGCGTGTCACGCTCCTGAGTCGGCCACCAAAAGCGCTGGCGAATAGACGCAAGAGTGCCTCGAACACCGGGATGACCAGCTAACTTGGCAGAGTGAGCCCACTGAAGAACAGCCAGACGAGTGGAAACAGGAACGAAAAGGAGGTTACTAGGACAAGCGCGCGGCGACGCAGTGTGCGTGAGTGCTTGCTTAACCTGTCTTTCAATTCCCCAGACTGTTAACCCGACAACACGCCCATAAGGAAGAATCCCCTCGGGATCAGTAGAAGCCACAGAAGAACTAAACAGACGGGATAAGGCATCAGGCTTGGTGTTTTTGCTACCCGGACGGTAAGAAATCACAAACTCGAAACGAGCAAAAACAACGCCCAACGAGCTTGACGGGCATTAAGTCGTTTGGCAGAACGGATGTACTCAAGGTTCTTATGGTCTGTCCAAACGACAAAAGGAACGGTCGCCCCCTCCAACCACTGTCGCCATTCGCCTAGGGCTAAGCGGATGGCGAGCAGTTCACGGTTACCCACATCATAGTTGCGCTCAGATGGCGACAGGCGATGAGAAAAATAAGCGCAAGGATGAACCTTATCGTCAGACTGGAAGCGCTGGGAAAGAATGGCTCCCACGCCTACCTCTGAAGCGTCAACCTCGACAATGAATTGTCTAGTGACGTCAGGAGTAACGAGGATAGGAGCGGACGTAAAACGTTCTTTTAGAAGATCAAAAGCTCCCTGGGCGGAACCGGACCACTTAAAACACGTCTTGACAGAAGTAAGAGCTGTGAGAGGGGCAGCAACTTGACCGAAATTACGAATGAAACGCCGATAGAAATTAGCGAAACCTAAAAAGCGCTGCAACTCGACACGTGACCTTGGAACGGGCCAATCACTGACAGCTTGGACCTTAGCGGAATCCATCTGAATGCCTTCAGCGGAAATAACGGAACCGAGAAAAGTAACGGAGGAGACATGAAAAGAGCACTTCTCAGCCTTTACGTAGAGACAATTCTCTAAAAGGCGCTGTAGAACACGTCGAACGTGCTGAACATGAATCTCGAGTGACGGTGAAAAAATCAGGATATCGTCAAGATAGACAAAAACAAAGATGTTCAGCATGTCTCTCAGAACATCATTAACTAATGCCTGAAAAACAGCTGGCGCATTGGCGAGACCAAACGGCAGAACCCGGTACTCAAAATGCCCTAACGGAGTGTTAAACGCCATTTTCCACTCGTCCCCCTCTCTGATGCGCACGAGATGGTAAGCGTTACGAAGGTCCAACTTAGTAAAGCACCTGGCTCCCTGCAGAATCTCGAAGGCTGATGACATAAGGGGAAGCGGATAACGATTCTTAACCGTTATGTCATTCAGCCCTCGATAATCCACGCAGGGGCGCAGAGTACCGTCCTTCTTCTAAACAAAAAGAACCCCGCTGCCCCGGCCGGAGAGGAAGAAGGCACTATGGTACCGGCGTCAAGAGACACAGATAAATAATCCTCGAGAGCCTTACGTTCGGGAGCCGACAGAGAGTATAGTCTACCCCGAGGAGGAGTGGTCCCCGGAAGGAGATCAATACTACAATCATACGACCGGTGAGGAGGAAGGGAGTTGGCTCGGGACCGACTGAAGACCGTGCGCAGATCATGATATTCCTCCGGCACTCCTGTCAAATCGCCAGGTTCCTCCTGAGAAGTGGGGACAGAAGAAATGGGAGGGATGGCAGACATTAAGCACTTCACATGACAAGATACTTTCCAGGATAGGATAGAATTACAAGACCAATTAATAGAAGGATTATGACATACTAGCCAGGGATGACCCAAAACAACAGGTGTAAAAGGTGAACGAAAAATCAAAAAAGAAATAGTCTCACTGTGGTTACCAGATACTGTGAGAGTTAAAGGTAGTGTCTCAAATCTGATACTGGGAAGATGACTACCATCTAAGGCAAACATGGGCGTAGGCTTGTCTAACTGTCTGAAAGGAATGTTATGTTTCCGAACCCATGCTTCGTCCATGAAACAACCCTCAGCCCCAGAGTCAATCAAGGCACTGCATGTAGCACCCGAACCGGTCCAGCGTAGATGGACCGACATAGTAGTACAGGATCTAGATGAAGAGACCTGAGTAGTAGCGCTCACCAGTAGCCCTCCGCTTACTGATGAGCTCTGGCCTTTTACTGGACATGAATTGACAAAATGTCCATCAAATCCGCAATAGAGGCACAGGCGGTTGGTGATCCTCCGTTCCCTCTCCTTGGTCGAGATGCGAATACCTCCCAGCTGCATGGGCTCAGTCTCTGAGCCAGAGGAGGGAGATGGTTGCGATGCGGAGCAGGGAAACACCGTTGACGCGAGATCTCTTCCACGAGCTTGGTGACGAAGATCTACCCGTCGTTCTATGCAGATGGCGAGAGCAATCAAAGAGTCCACACTGGAAGGAACCTCCCGAGAGAGAATCTCATCTTTGACCACTGTGTGGAGTCCCTCCAGAAAACGAGCGAGCAGCGCCGGCTCGTTCCAGTCACTAGAGGCAGCAAGAGTACGAAACTCTATAGAGTAATCCGTTATGGATCGATCACCTTGGCATAGGGAAGCCAGGGCCCTAGAAGCCTCCCCACCAAAAACTGAACGGTCAAAAACCCGAATCATCTCCTCTTTAAAGTTCTGGTAATTGTTAGAACAATCAGCCCTTGCCTCCCAGATAGCTGTGCCCCACTCTCGGGCCCGGCCAGTAAGGAGTGAAATGACGTAAGCAACCCGAGCTCTCTCGCTAGAGTATGTGTTGGGTTGGAGAGAGAACACAATGGGTGAGAAAGGAGCGGCACTCCGTGGGCTGCCCGGAGTAGCAAGGTGGGTTATTAACCCTAGGTTCCGGAGGCTCGGCAGGCCAGGAAGTAACAGGTGGCACGAGACGAAGACTCTGGAACTGTCCAGAGAGGTCGGAAACCTGAGCGGCCAGGTTCTCCACGGCATGGCGAGCAGCAGACAATTCCTGCTCGTGTCTGCCGAGCATGGCTCCTTGGATCTTGACGGCAGTGTTACGAGCCTCTGTAGTCGCTGGGTCCATTCCTTGGTCGGATCCTTCTGTTATGCAGGTGAATGAGGACCCAAAAGCGACTTGGCGAAAACAGAGTTTTTAATCCAGTAAGATACTTAACAAAACAAAAGGCATAATACTACTCGTAAAGACGAGAACCGACTGGAGACTTGATCAAGAACTGCAGGTTGCCTCGGGAAGGCACTTGAACCTAGCAGACTCAGACACCTGCTCACCACGCAGCATCTGAGGGAAACACGACACGACAGGGCAAAACATAGACACAGCACGGTGAATATAGACAAGGATCCGACAGGGCAGGTACGGAAAACAAGGAGAGAAATAGGGACTCTAATCAGGGAAAAGGATCGGGAACAGGTGTGGGAAGACTAAATGATTGATTAGGGGAATAGGAACAGCTGGGAGCAGGAACGGAACGATAGAGAGAAGAGAGAGCGAGAGAGTGAGAGAGGGAAGGGGAGAGAGAGGGATAGAAAGAGGGAAAGAACCTAATAAGACCAGCAGAGGGAAACGAATAGAAGGGGAAGCACAGGGACAAGACATGATAATTAATGACAAAACATGACACAAACTGTCAGAAACCGTCACAGGGAAGCTCATCTGCGTGCTCGTCATCCTCACCAGAGTCTTGTCCTGACTGCAGTCCGGCATCGTTAATTACTTTAGTCGGCAAATGCTCAGCTTCGATGGCCACTGGCATGCTGGAGAAGTGTGCTCTTCACAAATTAATCCCGGTTTCAACTGTGCCAAGCAGTATGAACTTGTGTAGGCGAGTGGTTTTATGGTATGGGAATGCATGAGCTACGGACAACGAACACAATTGCATTTTATCGGTGGCAATTTGAATGCACAGAGACACCGTGACAAGATCCTGAGGTCCATTGTCGTGCCATTCATCCGCCGCCATCACCTCATGTTTCAGCATAATAATACACGGCCCCATGTCTCAATGATCTGTACACAATTCCCGGAAGCTGAAATTGTCCCAGTTCTTCCATGGCCTGTCATGCAGGTGATAGAGGACCCAAAAGCGACTTAACAGAAACAGAGTTTATTCAAGTCCAAACAGGGAATAACAGAAATCCTCTAGTCTGTAGAGGGGAATAACAAGAGAAGCGGCCACAGACTGCAGGTCGCTTCGGGTAGGCGCAGGCCGTAGTAGACAGAGACACCTGCTCACACGCAGCATCTGATGAAGGCAAAAAACACGACAGGACAGGGCGAAACACAATCACAGCATGGTGAATACTAAACAAGGAACCGACGGGACAGGAACGGAACACAAAGGAATAAATAGGGACTCTAATCAGGGGAAAGGATCGGGAACAGGTGTGGGAAGACTAAATGATGATTAGGGGAATAGGAACAGCTGGGAGCAGGAACGGAACGATAGAGAGAAGAGAGAGCGAGAGAGTGAGAGAGGGAGGGGAGAGAGAGGGATAGAAAGAGGGAAAGAACCAAATAAGACCAGCAGAGGGAAACGAATAGAATGGGGAGCACAGGGACAAGACATGATAATAAATGACAAACATGACAGTACCCCCCACTCACCGAGCGCCTCCTGGCGCACTCGAGGAGGAATCCTGGCGGCAACGGAGGAAATCATCGATGAGTGAACGGTCCAGCACGTCCCGAGACGGAACCCAACTCCTCTCCTCAGGACCGTAACCCTCCCAATCCACTAAGTATTGGTGACCCCGTCCCGAGAACGCATGTCCATGATCTTATGTACCTTGTAAATAGGTGCGCTCTCGACAAGGACGGGAGGGGGGAGGGAAGACGAACGGGGTGCGAAGAAAGGGCTTAACACAGGAGACATGGAAGACAGGATGGACGCGACGAAGATGTCGCGGAAGAAGCAGTCGCGCACAGCGACAGGATTGACGACCTGGGAGACACGGAACGGACCAATGAACCGCGGAGTCAACTTACGAGAAGCTGTCGTAAGAGGAAGGTTGCGAGTGGAAAGCCACACTCTCTGGCCGCAACAATACCTTGGACTCTTAATCCTGCGTTTATTGGCGGCTCTCACCGTCTGTGCCCTGTAACGGCAAAGTGCAGACCTCACCCTCCTCCAGGTGCGCTCACAACGTTGGACAAACGCTTGAGCGGAGGGAACGCTGGACTCGGCAAGCTGGGATGAGAACAGAGGAGGCTGGTAACCCAGACTACTCTGAAACGGAGATAACCCGGTAGCAGACGAAGGAAGCGAATTGTGAGCGTATTCTGCCCAGGGGAGCTGTTCTGCCCAAGACGCAGGGTTTCTGAAAGAAAGGCTGCGTAGTATGCGACCAATCGTCTGATTGGCCCTCTCTGCTTGACCGTTAGACTGGGGATGAAACCCGGAAGAGAGACTGACGGACGCACCAATCAAACGACAGAACTCCCTCCAAAACTGTGACGTGAATTGCGGGCCTCTGTCTGAAACGGCGTCTAACGGAAGGCCATGAATTCTGAATACATTCTCAATAATGATTTGTGCCGTCTCCTTAGCGGAAGGAAGTTTAGCGAGGGGAATGAAATGTGCCGCCTGAGAGAACCTATCGACAACCGTAAGAATCACAGTCTTCCCCGCAGACAAAGGCAGACCGGTAATGAAGTCTAAGGCGATGTGAGACCATGGTCGAGAAGGAATGGGGAGCGGTCTGAGACGACCGGCAGGAGGAGAGTTCCCCGACTTAGTCTGCGCGCAGTCCGAACAAGCAGCCACGAAACGGCGCGTGTCACGCTCCTGAGTCGGCCACCAAAAGCGCTGGCGAATAGACGCAAGAGTGCCTCGAACACCGGGATGACCAGCTAACTTGGCAGAGTGAGCCCACTGAAGAACAGCCAGACGAGTGGAAACAGGAACGAAAAGGAGGTTACTAGGACAAGCGCGGCGACGCAGTGTGCGTGAGTGCTTGCTTAACCTGTCTTTCAATTCCCAGACTGTTAACCCGACAACACGCCCATAAGGAAGAATCCCCTCGGGATCAGTAGAAGCCACAGAAGAACTAAACAGACGGGATAAGGCATCAGGCTTGGTGTTCTTGCTACCCGGACGGTAAGAAATCACAAACTCGAAACGAGCGAAAAACAACGCCCAACGAGCTTGACGGGCATTAAGTCGTTTGGCAGAACGGATGTACTCAAGGTTCTTATGGTCTGTCCAAACGACAAAAGGAACGGTCGCCCCCTCCAACCACTGTCGCCATTCGCCTAGGGCTAAGCGGATGGCGAGCAGTTCACGGTTACCCACATCATAGTTGCGCTCAGATGGCGACAGGCGATGAGAAAAATAAGCGCAAGGATGAACCTTATCGTCAGACTGGAAGCGCTGGGATAGAATGGCTCCCACGCCTACCTCTGAAGCGTCAACCTCGACAATGAATTGTCTAGTGACGTCAGGAGTAACGAGGATAGGAGCGGACGTAAAACGTTCTTTAAGAAGATCAAAAGCTCCCTGGGCGGAACCGGACCACTTAAAACACGTCTTGACAGAAGTAAGAGCTGTGAGAGGGGCAGCAACTTGACCGAAATTACGAATGAAACGCCGATAGAAATTAGCGAAACCTAAAAAGCGCTGCAACTCGACACGTGACCTTGGAACGGGCCAATCACTGACAGCTTGGACCTTAGCGGAATCCATCTGAATGCCTTCAGCGGAAATAACGGAACCGAGAAAAGTAACGGAGGAGACATGAAAAGAGCACTTCTCAGCCTTTACGTAGAGACAATTCTCTAAAAGGCGCTGTAGAACACGTCGAACGTGCTGAACATGAATCTCGAGTGACGGAGAAAAAATCAGGATATCGTCAAGATAGACAAAAACAAAGATGTTCAGCATGTCTCTCAGAACATCATTAACTAATGCCTGAAAAACAGCTGGCGCATTGGCGAGACCGAACGGCAGAACCCGGTACTCAAAATGCCCTAACGGAGTGTTAAACGCCGTTTTCCACTCGTCCCCCTCTCTGATGCGCACGAGATGGTAAGCGTTACGAAGGTCCAACTTAGTAAAGCACCTGGCTCCCTGCAGAATCTCGAAGGCTGATGACATAAGGGGAAGCGGATAACGATTCTTAACCGTTATGTCATTCAGCCCTCGATAATCCACGCAGGGGCGCAGAGTACCGTCCTTCTTCTTAACAAAAAGAACCCCGCCCCGGCCGGAGAAGAAGAAGGCACTATGGTACCGGCGTCAAGAGACACAGACAAATAATCCTCGAGAGCCTTACGTTCGGGAGCCGACAGAGAGTATAGTCTACCTCGAGGAGGAGTGGTCCCCGGAAGGAGATCAATACTACAATCATACGACCGGTGAGGAGGAAGGGAGTTGGCTCGGGACCGACTGAAGACCGTGCGCAGATCATGATATTCCTCCGGCACTCCTGTCAAATCGCCAGGTTCCTCCTGAGAAGTAGGGACAGAAGAAACGGGAGGGATGGCAGACATTAAACACTTCACATGACAAGAAACGTTCCAGGATAGGATAGAATTACTAGACCAATTAATAGAAGGATTATGACATACTAGCCAGGGATGACCCAAAACAACAGGTGTAAACGGTGAACGGAAAATCAAAAAGAAATAGTCTCACTGTGGTTACCAGATACTGTGAGAGTTAAAGGTAGTGTCTCAAATTTGATACTGGGAAGATGACTACCATCTAAGGCAAACATGGGCGTAGGCTTGTCTAACGGTCTGAAAGGAATGTTATGTTTCCGAACCCATGCTTCGTCCATGAAACAACCCTCAGCCCCAGAGTCAATCAAGGCACTGCATGTAGCACCCGAACCGGTCCAGCGTAGATGGACCGACATAGTAGTACAAGATCTAGATGAAGGGACCTGAGTAGTAGCGCTCACCAGTAGCCCTCCGCTTACTGATGGGCTCTGGCCTCTTACTGGACATGAATTAACAAAATGTCCAGCAACTCCGCAATAGAGGCACAGGCGGTTGGTGATCCTCCGTTCCCTCTCCTTAGTCGAGATGCGAATCCCTCCCAGCTGCATGGGCTCAGTCTCAAAGCCAGAGGAGGGAGATGGTTGCGATGCGGAGCAGGGAAACACCGTTGATGCGAGCTCTCTTCCACGAGCCCGGTGACGAAGATCTACCCGTCGTTCTATGCGGATGGCGAGAGCAATCAAAGAGTCCACATCTGATGGAACCTCCCGGGAGAGAATCTCATCCTTAACCACTGCGTGGAGTCCCTCCAGAAAACGAGCGAGCAGCGCCGGCTCGTTCCACTCACTAGAGGCAGCAAGAGTGCGAAACTCAATAGAATAATCCGTTATGGACCGTTCACCTTGGCATAAGGAAGCCAGGGCCCTAGAAGCCTCCCTACCAAAAACTGAACGGTCAAAAACCCGAATCATCTCCTCTTTAAAGCTCTGGAACTTGTTAGAGCAATCAGCCCTTGCCTCCCAGATAGCTGTGCCCCATTCTCGAGCCCGGCCAGTAAGGAGTGAAATGACGTAAGCAACCCGAGCTCTCTCTAGAGTATGTGTTGGGTTGGAGAGAGAACACAATCTCACACTGCGTGAGAAAGGAGCGGCACTCAGTGGGCTGCCCGGAGTAGCAAGGTGGGTTATTAACCCTAGGTTCTGGAGGCTCGGCAGGCCAGGAAGTAACAGGTGGCACGAGACGTAGACTCTGGAACTGTCCAGAGAGGTCGGAAACCTGAGCGGCCAGGTTCTCCACGGCATGGCGAGCAGCAGACAATTCCTGCTCGTGTCTGCCGAGCATGGCTCCTTGGATCTCGACGGCAGTGTAACGAGCGTCTGAAGTCGCTGGGTCCATTCCTTGGTCGGTTCCTTCTGTCATGCAGGTGATAGAGGACCCAAAAGTGACTTAACAGAAACAGAGTTTATTCAAGTCCAAACAGGGAATAACAGAAATCCTCTAGTCTGTAGAGGGGAATAACAAGAGAAGCGGCCACAGACTGCAGGTCGCTTCGGGTAGGCGCAGGCCGTAGTAGACAGAGACACCTGCTCACACGCAGCATCTGATGAAGGCAAAAAACACGACAGGACAGGGCGAAACACAATCACAGCATGGTGAATACTAAACAAGGAACCGACGGGACAGGAACGGAACACAAAGGAATAAATAGGGACTCTAATCAGGGGAAAGGATCGGGAACAGGTGTGGGAAGACTAAATGATGATTAGGGGAATAGGAACAGCTGGGAGCAGGAACGGAACGATAGAGAGAAGAGAGAGCGAGAGAGTGAGAGAGGGAGGGGGAGAGAGAGGGATAGAAAGAGGGAAAGAACCAAATAAGACCAGCAGAGGGAAACGAATAGAATGGGGAGCACAGGGACAAGACATGATAATAAATGACAAACATGACATGGCCTGCATATTCACCAGACATGTCACCCATAGAGCATGTTTGAGATGCTCTGGATCCGACAGAATGTTCCAGTTCCCGCCAATAACTTCGCACAGCCATTGAAGAGATGTGGGACAACATTCAACTACTCTATATGAATGAGATGTGTCACGCTGCATGAGGCAAATGTTGGTGGTCACATCAGACACCATAGGAGAGAACATAATTTCCTTGCAAAAATACAAAGCTAACAGCAACTCTGTCATGTTTTGTCATTGATTATCATGCCTTGTCCCTGTTCTTCTCCTTCTATTCGTTTCCCTCTGCTGGTCTTATTAGGTTCTTTCCCTCTTTCTATCCCTCTCTCTCCCCCTCCCTCTCTCACTCTCCCGCTCTCTCTTCTCTCTATCGTTCCGTTCCTGCTCCCAGCTGTTCCTATTCCCCTAATCAATCATTTAGTCTTCCCACACCTGTTCCCGATCCTTTTCCCTGATTAGAGTCCCTATTTCTCTCCTTGTTATTCGTTTCTGCCCTGTCGGTTCCTTGTCTAGAATTCACCGTGCTGTGTTTGTGTATCGCCCTGTCGTGTCGTGTTTTCCTCAGATGCTGCGTGGTGAGTAGGTGTCTGAGTCTGTTTGGTTCAAGTGCCTTCCCGAGGCAACCTGCTGTTCACCTGCTGTTCAAGATCGAGTCTCCAGTTTGTCCTCGTCATTTCGAGTGAAAGTTGTGTTTTTTGATTGTATTTACTTTACTGGATTAAAGACTCTGTTTTCGCCAAGTCGCTTTTGGGTCCTCTTTCACCTGCATGACAGAAGGAACCGACCAAGGAATGGACCCAGCGACTTCAGACGCTCGTTACACTGCCGTCGAGATCCAAGGAGCCATGCTCGGCAGACACGAGCAGGAATTGTCTGCTGCTCGCCATGCCGTGGAGAACCTGGCCGCTCAGGTTTCCGACCTCTCTGGACAGTTCCAGAGTCTTCGTCTCGTGCCACCTGTTACTTCCTGGCCTGCCGAGCCTCCAGAACCTAGGGTTAATAACCCACCTTGCTACTCCGGGCAGCCCACTGAGTGCCGCTCCTTTCTCACGCAGTGTGAGATTGTGTTCTCTCTCCAACCCAACACATACTCTAGAGAGAGAGCTCGGGTTGCTTACGTCATTTCACTCCTTACTGGCCGGGCTCGAGAATGGGGCACAGCTATCTGGGAGGCAAGGGCTGATTGCTCTAACAAGTACCAGAACTTTAAAGAGGAGATGATTCGGGTTTTTGACCGTTCAGTTTTTGGTAGGGAGGCTTCTAGGGCCCTGGCTTCCCTATGCCAAGGTGAACGGTCCATAACGGATTATTCTATTGAGTTTCGCACTCTTGCTGCCTCTAGTGAGTGGAACGAGCCGGCGCTGCTCGCTCGTTTTCTGGAGGGACTCCACGCAGTGGTTAAGGATGAGATTCTCTCCCGGGAGGTTCCTTCAGATGTGGACTCTTTGATTGCTCTCGCCATCCGCATAGAACGACGGGTAGATCTTCGTCACCGGGCTCGTGGAAGAGAGCTCGCATCAACGGTGTTTCCCTGCTCCGCATCGCAACCATCTCCCTCCTCTGGCTCAGAGACTGAGCCCATGCAGCTGGGAGGGATTCGCATCTCGACTAAGGAGAGGGAACGGAGGATCACCAACCGCCTGTGCCTCTATTGCGGAGTTGCTGGACATTTTGTTAATTCATGTCCAGTAAAAGCCAGAGCTCATCTGTAAGCGGAGGGCTACAGGTGAGCGCAACTACTCAAGTCTCTCCATCAAAATCCTGTACTACTTTGTCGGTCCATCTACGCTGGACCGGTTCGGGTGCTACATGTAGTGCCTTGATAGACTCTGGGGCTGAGGGTTGTTTCATGGACGAAGCATGGGTTCGGAAACATGACATTCCTTTCAGAGAGTTAGAGAAGCCTACGCCCATGTTCGCCTTAGATGGTAGTCATCTTCCCAGTATCAGATTTGAGACACTACCTTTAACCCTCACAGTATCTGGTAACCACAGTGAGACTATTTCTTTTTTGATTTTTCGTTCACCGTTTACACCTGTTGTTTTGGATCATCCCTGGCTAGTATGTCATAATCCTTCTATTAATTGGTCTAGTAATTCTATCCTATCCTGGAACGTTTCTTGTCATGTGAAGTGTTTAATGTCTGCCATCCCTCCCGTTTCTTCTGTCCCTACTTCTCAGGAGGAACCTGGCGATTTGACAGGAGTGCCGGAGGAATATCATGATCTGCGCACGGTCTTCAGTCGGTCCCGAGCCAACTCCCTTCCTCCTCACCGGTCGTATGATTGTAGTATTGATCTCCTTCCGGGGACCACTCCTCCTCGGGGTAGACTATACTCTCTGTCGGCTCCCGAACGTAAGGCTCTCAAGGATTATTTGTCTGTGTCTCTTGACGCCGGTACCATAGTGCCTTCTTCCTCTCCGGCCGGGGCGGGGTTCTTTTTGTTAAGAAGAAGGACGGTACTCTGCGCCCCTGCGTGGATTATCGAGGGCTGAATGACATAACGGTTAAGAATCGTTATCCGCTTCCCCTTATGTCATCAGCCTTCGAGATTCTGCAGGGAGCCAGGTGCTTTACTAAGTTGGACCTTCGTAACGCTTACCATCTCGTGCGCATCAGAGAGGGGGACGAGTGGAAAACGGCGTTTAACACTCCGTTAGGGCATTTTGAGTACCGGGTTCTGCCGTTTGGTCTCGCCAATGCGCCAGCTGTTTTTCAGGCATTAGTTAATGATGTTCTGAGAGACATGCTGAACATCTTTGTTTTTGTCTATCTTGACGATATCCTGATTTTTTCTCCGTCACTCGAGATTCATGTTCAGCACGTTCGACGTGTTCTACAGCGCCTTTTAGAGAATTGTCTCTACGTAAAGGCTGAGAAGTGCTCTTTTCATGTCTCCTCCGTTACTTTTCTCGGTTCCGTTATTTCCGCTGAAGGCATTCAGATGGATTCCGCTAAGGTCCAAGCTGTCAGTGATTGGCCCGTTCCAAGGTCACGTGTCGAGTTGCAGCGCTTTTTAGGTTTCGCTAATTTCTATCGGCGTTTCATTCGTAATTTCGGTCAAGTTGCTGCCCCTCTCACAGCTCTTACTTCTGTCAAGACGTGTTTTAAGTGGTCCGGTTCCGCCCAGGGAGCTTTTGATCTTCTAAAAGAACGTTTTACGTCCGCTCCTATCCTCGTTACTCCTGACGTCACTAGACAATTCATTGTCGAGGTTGACGCTTCAGAGGTAGGCGTGGGAGCCATTCTATCCCAGCGCTTCCAGTCTGACGATAAGGTTCATCCTTGCGCTTATTTTTCTCATTGCCTGTCGCCATCTGAGCGCAACTATGATGTGGGTAACCGTGAACTGCTCGCCATCCGCTTAGCCCTAGGCGAATGGCGACAGTGGTTGGAGGGGGCGACCGTTCCTTTTGTCGTTTGGACAGACCATAAGAACCTTGAGTACATCCGTTCTGCCAAACGACTTAATGCCCGTCAAGCTCGTTGGGCGTTGTTTTTCGCTCGTTTCGAGTTTGTGATTTCTTACCGTCCGGGTAGCAAGAACACCAAGCCTGATGCCTTATCCCGTCTGTTTAGTTCTTCTGTGGCTTCTACTGATCCCGAGGGGATTCTTCCTTATGGGCGTGTTGTCGGGTTAACAGTCTGGGGAATTGAAAGACAGGTTAAGCAAGCACTCACGCACACTGCGCGTCGCGCGCTTGTCCTAGTAACCTCCTTTTCGATTCCTGTTTCCACTCGTCTGGCTGTTCTTCAGTGGGCTCACTCTGCCAAGTTAGCTGGTCATCCCGGTGTTCGAGGCACTCTTGCGTCTATTCGCCAGCGCTTTTGGTGGCCGACTCAGGAGCGTGACACGCGCCGTTTCGTGGCTGCTTGTTCGGACTGCGCGCAGACTAAGTCGGGTAACTCTCCTCCTGCCGGTCGTCTCAGACCGCTCCCCATTCCTTCTCGACCATGGTCTCACATCGCCCTAGACTTCATTACCGGTCTGCCTTTGTCTGCGGGGAAGACTGTGATTCTTACGGTTGTCGATAGGTTCTCTAAGGCGGCACATTTCATTCCCCTCGCTAAACTTCCTTCCGCTAAGGAGACGGCACAAATCATTATCGAGAATGTATTCAGAATTCATGGCCTCCCGTTAGACGCCGTTTCAGACAGAGGCCCGCAATTCACGTCACAGTTTTGGAGGGAGTTCTGTCGTTTGATTGGTGCGTCCGTCAGTCTCTCTTCCGGGTTTCATCCCCAGTCTAATGGTCAAGCAGAGAGGGCCAATCAGACGATTGGTCGCATACTACGCAGCCTTTCTTTCAGAAACCCTGCGTCTTGGGCAGAACAGCTCCCCTGGGCAGAATACGCTCACAATTCGCTTCCTTCGTCTGCTACCGGGTTATCTCCGTTTCAGAGTAGTCTGGGTTACCAGCCTCCTCTGTTCTCATCCCAGCTTGCCGAGTCCAGCGTTCCCTCCGCTCAAGCGTTTGTCCAACGTTGTGAGCGCACCTGGAGGAGGGTGAGGTCTGCACTTTGCCGTTACAGGGCACAGACTGTGAGAGCCGCCAATAAACGCAGGATTAAGAGTCCAAGGTATTGTTGCGGCCAGAGAGTGTGGCTTTCCACTCGCAACCTTCCTCTTACGACAGCTTCTCGTAAGTTGACTCCGCGGTTCATTGGTCCGTTCCGTGTCTCCCAGGTCGTCAATCCTGTCGCTGTGCGACTGCTTCTTCCGCGACATCTTCGTCGCGTCCATCCTGTCTTCCATGTCTCCTGTGTCAAGCCCTTTCTTCGCACTCCCGTTCGTCTTTCCCCCCTCCCGTCCTTGTCGAGAGCGCACCTATTTACAAGGTACATAAGATCATGGACATGCGTTCTCGGGGACGGGGTCACCAATACTTAGTGGATTGGGAGGGTTACGGTCCTGAGGAGAGGAGTTGGGTTCCGTCTCGGGACGTGCTGGACCGTTCACTCATTGATGATTTCCTCCGTTGCCGCCAGGATTCCTCCTCGAGTGCGCCAGGAGGCGCTCGGTGAGTGGGGGGTACTGTCATGTTTTGTCATTGATTATCATGCCTTGTCCCTGTTCTTCTCCTTCTATTCGTTTCCCTCTGCTGGTCTTATTAGGTTCTTTCCCTCTTTCTATCCTCTCTCTCCCCTCCCTCTCTCACTCTCCCGCTCTCTCTTCTCTCTATCGTTCCGTTCCTGCTCCCAGCTGTTCCTATTCCCCTAATCAATCATTTAGTCTTCCCACACCTGTTCCCGATCCTTTTCCCTGATTAGAGTCCCTATTTCTCTCCTTGTTATTCGTTTCTGCCCTGTCGGTTCCTTGTCTAGAATTCACCGTGCTGTGTTTGTGTATCGCCCTGTCGTGTCGTGTTTTCCTCAGATGCTGCGTGGTGAGCAGGTGTCTGAGTCTGTTTGGTTCAAGTGCCTTCCCGAGGCAACCTGCTGTTCACCTGCTGTTCAAGATCGAGTCTCCAGTTTGTCCTCGTCATTTCGAGTGAAAGTTGTGTTTTTGATTGTATTTACTTTACTGGATTAAAGACTCTGTTTTCGCCAAGTCGCTTTTGGGTCCTCTTTCACCTGCATGACAAACTCAGAGGAAAGAGCACCAGTCATCAGCCTATATATCCAAAGGAAGCAGCATCATCAAGACCATCTACTTACATTGGATCCATTGGACCCGGCTATCTGCTTGGATTGGAATACAGCCACTTGCTTCTTAGGGATGGAGATCTTTGGTGAGACCTGCAGGAGGGGGTCGAGCACCAGGTCTGGGAAGGGCCTAGGGTAGTACCCACACTGGCTGGGGTTGGGCTCTGGACTAGAGGAAATGCTGGTCTCTGATGGGCTAGTGGTCACTGTGGCGACACCACAGGTCACTTTCACACTGGCGTCCGCTTCGTTACCCCCGGTGACATGTGCAGGGGTCGAAAAGCTGCACACACGGGCACATCCTGTGAAGAGCAGAGAAAGGTGTTTTGTTGTGAAAGATTTCTTTATTTGTTGAGTCGAAATCAGACACTCTACATTTCTAGTTCTAAATTTCTCTCTCACCTCCATTCATGGGATCCTGCGGTCTGCTCACTTGATAACCGTTTTTTTGGTCCCTTTTTTGCCTTCTCTCTAACAAGAGAGAAAACATATTGGCTGGAGATTCCAGAGAGGGCAGTCTATCCAAAGCAACAAGACACACTGGTGCAAAAAAAAAACATTTTTTTTTTCTTCAAACACTTAAAAAATTGAATTAAAGTATTTCTGATAACCTAGCAACCTTAGCTGATAAGATAAACATCACAACTTACTGAAAACTGATGGATCTTGTACAATGTCATGTGCCCCAAATGCAGTTTTTCCATTGCAATCTTCAGTTGACTCGGACCTTTGCGTTGACCTTTTCACTGGTGTAGTTCTGTCGGTTGTTTGTAAGGCCCCTTTGAAGTCTTTGGGGGGGTTGTTTGATGTCATTTGAGCTGAGTTGAGTGTACAGGTATGACAAAGCTTTCCTTGGGGATTGTGTTGAGAAAGCATCCAGAGTTAAGCCTTTCTTTTGTGTATTTCTGTTGGTTGGCTTAAATGCACTACGCATGTCTGTCAAGGGGGAAGGTATTTGAAGGTCTTGTGTGTGTACCGAGTGCGTATGTGTCAAACTCTTCTTTGGTGATTGAACTGGTGAAAGGGTCAGAGCATCAGCCTCATCAGTGAAGTCAAAGGTCTGGCTTTCCTTGGGATGAGACAACGCTTTCGTTAGAGACTGTGCTACTCAGATAATATCCAGTGGGCTTTTAATTGGTGTATTTCTGTTGGTTGGCTTGAACGCACTAACCATGTCTTTCTGGGGTGATG